>NC_087261.1:2817716-3142716 GCF_037042905.1 Lytechinus pictus
GGTGGGTGGGTGTGTGTATAGGTGCAATAAATGTGCACTGGAAAAATTTATTTCATTATATATATGTGCGAGTGTGTGTATGTATGTTTACACACATACTTTATATATATATATATATAGAGAGAGAGAGAGAGAGAGGGGGGAGGGGGGGAGAAAGAATTAGGGTTTTAAATACACCTTTTCTAATCAAGGATGGGTTGACACTCAAATATTCTAACGAAATATTCCAAACAAGATAAAATACGGACAATGCTTTAATAGGGAATGTGTATGTAGGGGGAAAGGCCCCCGGGGGCAGTCAAATGTATTGCAGTACACGCGCGTGGCCAAATTATTTCCAAACAACCCCTAAACGAGATTTTCGCCGTGTGCAAAATAACCCCTAAACATGTTTTTCGCGGGCTTTATTTACACATTTTGGCCCCTAAACAAGTTGTCGCCAGAATATGACCTCGGAAAAAAGTTTGGGGAAAAAAAACATACCCTAAACACGTTTGGCTAGTCTTTAAAAAAATGTGGAAAAAACCATACGGTACGTTTGTTTTCACGCGCGGCCCGCGTCCACAACTGAAAAACACCCCCTTTAAACGCGTTTATGGTCACGCGTGTGTACAGCAATATATTTGACTGCCCACCCCCCCCCCCCCGGGGAAAAGGCAAATAGTTTCGTAAAATGAATACATGTTTTTCATTAACGTGATCAAGGATGGATGTTCTGTGTCTACTAAATAATGAAGCCCAATGAATTATCTGTACTTACAGGGATTGTTCTGATGCCAGGAATCAGAACGGAAGTTGCCTGCTCCATGTCGACACCCAACCCAACATCACCGTACATACACACCTTGGGAATCCTTGGCCCTCCCGGTTCAAGAGTTCTTGTGTCGATACGTGGAGGTGACCCTTACAACGTCATCACAGCAACCGATGGGCAGAACACTGACCATGCTTATTTCTTCAACACTGATGGTTTCGTCGCAGAGGGAGATTATTTCTTGTCCGAATCAAATGAAGTGACTCTTCAAGCTATTCTCATCAATTCTGCTCAGGCTCAAGATGTTGTCGTCATATCTCAGTCTTTCGATATCATCGGTAAATGGTGTACTTGTATTAAATATTTTACCAATATGAGTACTGTGATTACATCGAAAGGGGACTTGTTTGTTGCTGCTAAAGAAAGTCTTCAGTGTGGAACAGCACATTCTTGAAAAAAAATTCACATCATTTCGATTTACTTAAAAACATGGATTTTAGAAAGTACACATGAACATGGTAACCGTAGTAAATTTACATTCAATACTCACCCGTGTTTGGTATCTCCTTTTCCATGGCGATAATTAGTAGGCCTCACGCCTTGCCACTAGGCCTATATCAGCGTGCCCATTGACCAGTGATTATGAATATTATAGCTGTTTTGAGACGACCATTATAAACGTGTATTGTTATTGTTGCCTTCATCTATATACATTCTACATATTCACATCTCTGCATGCTAAAAATGACTTTGATAGTGTTTTATTAATTCTTCTGTATAGGATCTAACGAATATTCTTCTGACTTGGTCTCGCTCACTCTTTTTCACGAATCTATTAGATACTATTATGACGCCCCCTACGTTCCTGCAGTGTGAGGTTTCTCCTCCTGTTGCTGGTCTAAATAAATGGCATACTGGTAAGGCTTTGTTTTCTGCCTTTGATTTACTATAACCAATTGGATATTACAAGAGGGGGGATGCATGTTCTCTGCACCAGACGCGCAGTATTGTCAAATTGGGGGGAGGTGTTGTACATGTTTGTTATGGTTTCGAACGATATCAAGAAATGAAAATCCGAAAATGAAAATCCATATTTTATTATTCGAAATAGACATCAGAAATGAAATACTCCGAAAATTTTTTTTTCCCAATTGATCGTGGGCCCGGCAGCCGCTGTGCAGCGCCAGATCGACGAAGCTCTATCCCTTTAAAGCAAACAAGGTAGTAGCAACTCCCATCTTTTAACGTCTTTTGGTCTGACGCGGCCGGGGTTTGAACATCCGACCTCCCGGTTGTGAGACGGACGCTCTACCAACTGAGCCAACACGCCGGTATTTTAATTCAAAGGATACACAGTAGGTCTATGTCTCGGTCTATCCTTTCCAGGTTGAAGGTGGCGTAAAATAATCACTATCCATAATTTTGACAATAATTATTTCGTTTTTCCAAATATTGATAATTAACGTCCCTTCCTTCATTGTCATGTTCATGTCACTCCAGCATGCGAAGATGGCTCGCATAGCTCCGACGGCTCATGCTACAAATTCAGCAGTGATAATATGGATTTCCAACGTGCTAGGGAGAACTGCGAAGCAATGGGATATCATCTCGTCTACATCGCCACCAGCGAGGAACAGGATTTCTTGGTTTCCTTGCTTGTTACTCGTTCACCACGCGAGCACTGGATCGGTATCGAGAGGGATTCCAATGGAGATCCGGTCTGGATGGATGGGTCGCCCATCACATATTCTTGTTTTGGAGCCAACGATGGGGGTCGAGCTTGTTTCCAAATTCGCCAGCAGGAAAACTACGCTTGGGAAGATCATCAGTGTGATCACAGACATGCTTTCATCTGCGAAAGAGAGTTAGGTGAGTACGATCCATGCAAGGTTCGGATCCAAACAGTTTCGATTTCATCTGACAAACTTTAACATTTACCCGTTTTAAAGACATTTTCGACAGAAAAAAAGATAATTTGTATACTAACATTTGTGATGATAAAAAATGAATTACTTTTAATGAAAATTAAGATGATTTATTTTGGCTCTCTGTCCCGTTGTCCGAAATTCCATCCAACGTAGAAAGGGTTCCTCTTTACGTCTCGATCCAACATCTAGTCCTCCTTGGTAGCTTTTAGGCAAATAATTACAGTAATATCAATGATAACAATAATAGTGATAAGACGATACATTGATACAACATTAAATCAATTTAAATTTATCAAGTATCAGAAAGTTATCAGATATGATTTGGCTTCAAGATATGAAATGCTCATTTAACGGTTTATTTCAGGACGATAATTTTATATGCTATTTGAATACTTTGATTTTTCCATGATTGTCCAGGTTCCCACGTGTGGTGTCAAACCGTTCCAAAGTGTAGTTGCGGTAGAGGCAAACATATCTTAGAGGTGTCGTGGTGAAGTGGTTCAGTCACTTGACTCTTAAACCAAGGGTCGAGGGTTCGAATCCCACCTGGCGCTAATGTAATTATCCACGTTTGTCACTTTCTACCGAGTACCCGGTAGGATGTGAAATTCAAGTGACAAAATCCTTGTATTTAGGTTACACAATCAAATTATGAATTCTTATAAAAATTACAATGTAAAGCGGTTAAAAACCAAGGTATGAAGTGCTATATAAAGGTCACTAATATTGTTATCAGTAGTAGCAATATCATTATTACCGTGTCTACAGAGCACAGAAAATATATATCGACTAATATAATAAGGCTATAGTCACGTAATCGAACAGGAGCAATTGGATGTTATTTGAGAAAAAAAGTTATAGTTTTAGCAATTCTAAAATTGGTTTCTCGGATATACATTACACCAATATCCTCTTAAACAACAGTGCATGGGTTAAATGATGATGTGCTGTACATAAACGAGACATTGGTTCTGATTTGACGCAAGCGCATATCAACTTATACAACCGCAATGTTTCAAGTTCAAACGTTTTCATTTCTCATGTGTCAAATGAACAATTAAAGATTACAGTTGGATAAAAATAAGAAAATATGTTACATAGAAATTAAACTATTTTGGCATTAAATTTTGGATACATATACAAAATTAATTGCCTTATTACACATGATGAATAAAAAAATGAGAAATGAGACACACAAATTAAGCAGAGCTTGAAGACTAAAAAACAAGCAGAGCTTGTAAGCATATTGCTCATTATTTTATACCATGGACCCTACTCCATATCTATGTTTATACTAAGTAATCAATAGTGAGCTTATTCCATAAATAAGCATATTATTTATTATTTTTTAAATTATGCTAGGTTATCATGGTTACAGTGCGAGCGATGGAGGCTGTGTTTCATATGGAGGTACTCTGCCAGCGACCATTGACGATGAGGGCGCTATCCTACTCAAGTTCAGTTACACAATCAAGACTAGCCAGGTTCTGCCCTCAATATCAGGACTGCAGCGAACAACGTCATTATCGTCAGGAAACTGTGTCACTACCTGCCAATCAATAAACGAGCCATTTGTGTCCCAAAATGGTCTTCTACTTAAAATGTCTTGCAGTTCAAGTTTTACTTCATCAAGGTCATGGACGGTAAGTCCTAAGAGTCACCTCTTCGTTTCACCTTGCATGCATTCTGTATTGTGCGCGATGCTGCAGTAACAGTCTTAGCAAGAATTTCTTAAGTGATTTATACTGTTCTTGTTGCTGCTTTTTCGTTCTTTAAGACATTGACCCTTCATAGCTAATGATAAAAGCGACAATATTTAGACTGATACGTTATTTTTATCAGGACCAGGGGTTCTTCTGAAGTTGATTATAAGGCAATTTGTCTCACTTATCATGATCATGATGATTATATCGTATTTACAGGTAACATTTCAAGCAAGAGGAGCAGGAATGGTCCAGATTAGTGACATTCAGCTTCTAATCTACAATGAAACAGAATCCCCTCCTTATCCAACGCGTTCAACAAGGTTGTATACTACAATGACAAGATGGCTTTATACCGGTAAACACAATTCTCCCTGCAAACCATGATGATGATTGTTATCATCTTCACCAATATCGTGACTCTTGTTGTTATATATTGTTCCCTTTTCTTGTGTCTTCTACTTCTTGTATTTCCCTTCTTCTGCGTTTAAAATAATAATACATCTTATTCTCCCTTATAATTTCTTGGTGTTCTTCCTCTTTATTGTCATCTTCTTTCTCCGTTACCACCACTACCACCACCACCATCATCATCATCATCCTCCTCCTCCTCATCATTATCATAGTAATCAATCATCGTCATCATTAGCATCACTACCATCATGACCATCATCATCACCATCATTATCATCATCATATTGATGATTATCATTATCATCATCGTCATCATCGTTATCATCGTCACAATCATCACCATCATCAAAATCAGCATAGCAAACTTCCTCCTCATTATAATTATTCATGCAATACAAATGACATGAAGTTTACTCTCACGTACCCACAGATGAAAATATGCCATCTACATCAACCCCGAAAACCAACAGTACCAGTGTCAGTCCTGTGCCTTCCGATACATCTACTCCCCAATATACTACGGTAAATCCAGTTGATGTATCACCAAGAGGTGAGATTAGTATTATAGATAAATGGGAATACAATAAATAATAAATAACCAACAACAAAAAATAACAAATAAGAAAACTCTTAGAAGCAAGCAAGTGAAAGTTTGATCGAAATTAGACAAACCGTAAGAAAGTTATTAGTGGTTTCAATTTACAACAAAAGAAGATCACTTCTGCTATGGCGATTTCAATTTGTCAATAGAGTAGATGCCATGGTATTGACGTCTGGGGGCTACTCTATGGTTGATCTGAAGAACGCACGACTTCCCTCGTGAAGTTAGCGCTTTTGGTTGCAAACCTTATCATTTAGTCGTGAAGTTTGTGACTTTTGTTGCAAACTAAAATTGCAAAATTTGCAACGAAAATCGCAAACTTCAAGACTAAAGTCGTATGTGGTCGACCGTACTTCAGAGGCACCGGCATACTACTCCTTTCTTTTGCAACTACATGTATATGAAAACGTCAACCGGTTTACAAAAGGAGGCTTTTATTTCTATTTCACCTGAGCATGATTATACACAGTTTACCTATATCTTAGCGTAAATACCACCCCAAGTCAAGTGAAAGAAAACTTTGTTGAGGAAACATTTTTGGGGGACAGTTTTGCAACCACCTGTGACCATACTGAGAATCGATTTGCCAATTTGAAATTAACTTTGTTTTATATCACATTACAGGAAAAAAGAAAAATAACTTCTTAGTTTGCATATCGCTGGTCCATTTTCAAATTTGGACACAATATTTTTACCCCCCCCCCCCTTCTCTCTGTTTTCAAACGGAGCTACGTATTTATAACCATCTAAAGTTTTGGAAACACATTAATAATGTTATTGGAGTATCATTTCGCAGTTCAATCCTACAGTAGAAGCGTTATACCGTTACGGTTTTTTTTTAATCAATAATGTGATTTGAAAATACATTTGCTGTGTACATAAAGCTAGAGATAAACCCCTGCTAAAGTTTTCAGCCTGTTTATAGATTGGAATTTTGTTTTAAACTAAGAAGGATAGAAATAAAGAATAATACAAAACAGTTTAATATGTTAAAAAATATATTCAACAAGGATCTACGACGATTTGTATATTATATATATTTTGAACTTTTTATCTTGCATTAATATATCTTATTTACTGAAGGAACAAGCTTTGCTTTTCAGAAGGTTTCTATTTCATTTCATTACGTTATTTTATAATTCGCTTTACTTTGTAACTTTGTTGAAATTTTGAAATGAAATAATTCGTTATCAATCAATCATTAAATTAAATTAAATCAATCAATCAATCAAGCAATCAATCAATCAATCAATATGCTTATTTCGGTCGAGTCCCCAAGAGACATACGTTCGTGTAAAACTAGTAAAACCACACAGTATGTGCCAGTCCACGAAAATATATACACGATAACAATATTGGGACATAGAGTTCAATATAATCAAGTAATTGCTAAAACGTGAACAGATGCTTTAATCCTATCAATAATTTACACACGATAAATATACCATTGTATTAAACATTATTCTGTATTATTACTTTTGGTTGCACTTACATACACACGATGATGCATTTTTTCCTCTATTCTCACTGCTGTTTTATTTTACCATATCGCAGGTTCAAGCAGTATATTATACATCGCAGTACCTCTTCCTTTAGCGTTTATCCTCATTATCATGATAATAGGAGTCCTGTGGTTCGTGAAGAGAAGGTAAGATAATTTAAATGGACAGTCTTAATAAGGATTGATCGTTAGAATAACGAACTGCATTCATTATTTGGGAAATATTTGTCTGACTCCATCTACAAATGTTCTCATGCAATTGTTATTTTTATTTGTGCTTTGAGATATATTAATGAACACCACGAACACATCAATCAATTATTTCGAACAATCCATTTTTGACAATGCATGATGTACTACTACTACTATGACTACTACTTCTACTACTACTACTACTACTACTACTATTATTATTACTACTACTACTGCTGATGATGCTGCTACTAATACTACTACTACTACTACTGCTACTACTGCTACTACTATTATTATTACTACTACTACTGCTGCTGATACTGCTAATAATACTACTACTACTACTACACTGCAAAAACTGCGGTGTTGATTTAACACCAGCCCGCAATCTACAGTATATATGTCCACACCAGAGAGGTATTGAAACAACACCAGTTTGTAATCAAACCGATGCTGTTTTAATACTAATTGGTCTTGTATAAACACCTATCTGGTGTTAGACCAAAACGAAACTGGTGTTGTTTAACACTTCTCTGTTGTAGACATATAGATTCCGGGCTGGTGTTAAATCAACACCATAGTTTTTGCAGCGTATCACAACACATCCGCCTTCTTTTACTACTGCTACTTCAGGTACTCTGAATTTACTAATCTTATTAAGATTGTTAGTAATCATTTACTGTGCCATAAACTTCTTTGTAATGTACCTCGAAGTGTTGCCTGCTACTATGATAATCGTAATTGTCGTGGAAACGGTGATTCTATTTTTTGTTTAAATTACGTTATTAATTTTCTTAATTTTGTTGATTTTTAGACGGTCATCATCAGCTGACCATAAGTCATCATCAGCTCACCAATCGGTGGAAGTCCGTGAAATTCATACTTATAGCAATGAAGATCATAAATATACCACGAGCATGGATTCCGTAAAGATATCATCAAATCAGGCCAACTATTCAGAGGTTCTTGACGATGTTAACCAGCATGAATATACCGAGATGCCTTCCGGTGGGTCCTCCAAGCCTGGAAACCGGGTGATTTACAACGAGGTAGGGGATGAAGAATATAACGTCCTGTTCGGTGGCAAAGAGACGAAGGACTACCATGTATACAACATGCCAGGCTCTGTAAAAAGGGATTCAGGGGCTACGAACCCAGGCAGAATGGACAAGAAAGGTGGTGATCGAAAGAATAGTAAGCATATTCAGGAGCCTGTAGATGACAAAGGTAATAATAGAAGGATAAGTGAGAATACCTACCAAGATTTGGATAACACTAACGATGTACCCTATTCTATGTCTTCAAAATTATCTGCCGATTCTGCTACCGATTCAACCAATTTCACCTCACTCGGATTACAAAGCACAATCAAAACTGATTACACTTACCAAGATTTACATAAGACTGACGGAGAAAGTTATACCCCCTTGAATTTAACCATCAAATCTGACTCTCATTTAACCAAAACAACCAAGAGTGCACCTTTGAGAGGCTCAAACGCAACTGAACAATTATCGCTTTCCGTTAACTGTCCTGTGATTGAGACAGCGAAACGAGATGAAGACGGTCAGTCATTTTTATATACCAACCCATCGGAGTATGATGATCCAATATTCAAACCTGATGAAGAATCATACGACAATCTCCAGCGCACAACGTTGACAGGGATTTCAAATGAAAAAAGACAATCAGCAGCCGAAGATTCAATAGTTATTGGGGATGACGAATATTTAACACCCAACGCCGGACATACTTACCAGATCTTAGGCATGTTAGGAGACTCTGTAATGACGGAACCAAACGGTGAGGGCGTCACCTACTCACACTTACAAAGGGATACACACAAGGATCCCTTGCCAGATGATCGTTACGGAAAGCTTGACGATAAGAAACGTAAATCGCGCTAATAATATAAAGTACATTTTTTTCTAAAATTATCACTCACTGGTCTGACTAGCTTCCTATGGGGGCTGGTGTCCTTATTTGCTAGAGTTCCTGTGAGTACTGAGCTGACCGGGCTTGCCACTCAAATCATGCAATTTGTCTGTGAACGGAGGACCAAGCAGGAGGGCATCAGGCCCCACCATGCAGGATGTAGCAGAATTACAGTGGGTGATGCAAAACTGTACTTAAGTATAAACTTAAGATCACTTTTTTTTTACTCCATTTACATTTATATTTGTAGTAATATGTATTTATGTATTTATATAAGGAACTGCTGCTGTGCCAGCGCCATGAGTGTCTCTGGACGGACATCACTATTATCACTATCATCATCACTATTATGAAACTACAAAAAAGTGTTCGAGATATAATTGTAAGGGGACGGCTACAACTTTCGAACATTAGTGAACATCTTTCAATGGAAACTTCATTATCGAGAAGCAACTTAATGTTTTGTCGAAGCTCATAGAAATAAAGCGGCGCTCCGCTAAGTCAGGGGTTTGGCATTATTATATAAGCTTCAACCCCCTTCAACCATGTAAACATCTGTTCCAATAAACTGTTTGTACACACAAGTTTGCAAGAATTCCAAAATATTTATTTACGGACACATTATTTCTGTATTGAAAATATATGTCGGTGATACAAGTTTTGAATCAAATCTAACGTTAAGCACAGACGAATGGTGACGAAAATTGACTCTACATTTTTTTTCCGCCGAGAAAAAAACAACAACACATTTTGTAATAAATTGGTGTAAACATGGGTTTTACGGACGAGAGGGATATCTTTCCATTATCATTTTCCTCGAATCTAATTAATATGGCACATTGGTCATCAGGGTTTCCAGCCCATCAGGGAAATCAGGGAAAATTGTTTTACTTTTTTCCAGTCAGTGAAGAATCAGGGAATTTGATTTAAAAATACCTAAAATTAGGGGAAAATTCTCAAATTAGGGAAAACAATCAGGGAATTTTGATCAGCCCAAAAGTCAAAAGCAAGGTAGTCAGTCAGACTCTGTTATATATATGTTTTTGTATATCAAAACAACATCCATTTAATGACTATTTATGGTGGTACTAATTAGTTTTACACTTGTTTTTATACTGAAAATACAAGTAATTCACTGCAACAACTTAGAAAACATGCGAAACTGGGAATGGGTTTAAATGATTATCAGAGGATTTTTAAACTTCATCAGAAAAAAATCAGGGAATTTTGTTTTCCTGAAGAGCCGCAAACCCTGGTCATGTTGGAGGTGAATATCTTACATTTATTTTGTTTAAAAAATATTGGAATAGTAGCATTAGTCACACGTTTAGATTTCTTGAAAAATGAGTTTTTGGTTATTTTACTTTGCATTTTCTTCAGTCTATTCTTGTCTTTTTGCGTTTGATTCCAGATATATATAACAATCTCTATTCAAGTCATTCAAATTTCCATAAAAAAGTTTCCAGGAAACCCTGGTACCTAACACAGTGTAAAAATAAAAGAGGTTTGGTTATTTTGTAATGATCCGTGAGACAAAAATATCAGCTTTATGATAAACTAATGCATTAATTTATATTCGTGATAATAAACAAATCTTTGTATATTGCATTTAATGACAGAATTATCATGTTTTAAAGTTACATGATTGTATACACGTAGTTAGAAACTGAGATTTGTTTTTTAAACGTGTTTGTCATGTATTTCATTACACAGGTGTAAATCAATTTACTGTGGACGATAAATATACAGTTTATACTAATAAAATTTAATACCTATTTTACTAAATACAATAAATTGGTATATTCCTTTAATTTTTTTATTCATATCCCAGAGTGTCTTGTCTCGATTGTAATGTTGTTTAATGATATTGATATGCTGAGAAGCAGCGTTATAATACATACAACGTTACGCCGTTCATTCTAAATTGCAGAGATTAAAAATAAATCTAGATGGAATGTATTTAAGGATCAATCAAATTCTGGATTTAGTTTGAATCCCAGAGATTCATTTTTAGATATCACACTGGACGGAATAAACACGTCTGCAAAGAGTACACAACGGATACATAACGTTTTCAAACAGATGTTAAGATTATTTTCCGTTTCACATCCTCTCTGCATCCGTATTATAAAGTGCAGTGGGACCAAGCCTTTAAGCAACTGAACAAAACAAACAATATTTATAGGTAATAAACATGTGCATTAATAGAACCAGCCAGACAGTCTGGCGATGAGGTATATTGTTCGTCACCAAGTTTCATTAAAGCGATATATTAGTGAATGAATCTTCAATTAAACGCTGCTCTTCTTGATGACAGTTGACTACTACGTGACCACAAGGGCAGACGTGTGCCACTCCTGCAAACTATCACCGTTCAGTTTCCAGCAGACTGAAACGATTCACTTCGACTAGGATGACAGTTCAAACGTTACAAATTGCAAGGATGGAGGTAAATATAACCTTTCTATCAAGTATGACTTAACGCAAGAAATAAGTATAGCGTATTAAGAAAAAAACATCCTAAATTGTGTATCCAAAATGAGGCCCTGTTAGTGAAAAAAAAACTCCTTCGGACTGATTCAGTTGTTAAAATTTTGATTTCGATCTTATTCATTTATAATTCAAAATACAATTGAAGAAACCAGGGGCGGCGATCCTGGGGCAGGGGAGGGGGCTCAGTGCCCCCACGTTTTGTAGTACTGAAAAGGTGCTCTAATTTTGGGCAAGAAAAATGCCCCATCGCGACCGTGTACTGCGCCCTTTTCATAGTAACAGAACCCATTTAAGGTGTTACCAAGTCCCCTTTCTCGTATAAATGCCATTAAAAAAAAATGCTCCCTCACTGACTTGTTCCGTGCCCTTTTCACCTTAGAAGGACCCATTTTATGCGTTGGCAAGTGCCATATCTCGTATTATTGCCAAAGTTTGCCAAACATCCCCCCTCACGAACATGTTCTGTGCCCATTTCACCTGAGAAGGACTCGTTTTATAGCAAGTTTCCTTTGGCCATCTTAAAGTGCCCTTTCTCGTATCAGTGCCCCTTTTAACCCAAGAAAAATTGCCCTAACGAACGTGTTCTGTGCCCCTTTCAACTGACAATGACTGAGAAGGACCCGTTTTATGTCTGAGCAAGTGCTCCCTTGCCTTCTTGTTAGTGCCCTTTCTCGAATCAGTGCCCCTTTTTACCCCAAAAGCTCCCCTCACGATCATGTCCTGTGCCTCTTTCGCCTGAGAAGGATCCGTTTTATGCCGCTAGAAAGTTCCCCTTTGCCTTCTTATCGCATCAGTGCACTGCAAAAACTCCGGTGTTGATTTAACACCAGCCCGGAATCTATATATTTCTACACCAGAGAATATTGAAACAACACCAGTTTGGAATCAAACCAATGCTGTTTTTATACTAATTGGTGTTGTGTAAACACATTTCTGGTGTTAGTCCAAAACGAAACTGGTGTTATTTAACACTTCTCTGTTGTGGACATAATTCCGGGCTGGTGTTAAATCAACACCGGAGTTTTTGCAGCGTGCCCCTTTTACCTAAGGCTAAGAAAAGTACCCCCACGAACGTGTTCTGTGCCCCTTTCCACCTGAAAAGGACATGTTATATGTTTATTAACGAGTGTCCCTTTGCCTTCTCATAGGTGCCTGTCTTTCATATCAGATAAGTTGTCATAAAAACCAGTCTGCGTACCCGATGAGCGCCCGGGTTCTTTATTTAGCGCCGTTCTGCTTCCTTTGCAAGTGCAAAAAAAAATAATCCTACGTGCTTTAATAGGGTTTAATAGGGTAATTCGCTGATGTGATTTACGGTACACCATGTGGAGTATTATAGAAACAGTGGATAGAAGAAGAAAAAGAAATGGATAGGCGAGAAAGTGGAAATTTGAGAGTAGAGTAATCTTTCTTGAATGTAGTCCTGAAAAGGACTGTAAACCAGAAGAGATTGATGAGTTGAAACAGCTTGAGTAGTAGGATGGATGTGGAGATGCTGGCTTGAGTCGGCGAGTAGAGATAATGAGCAAAAGCAGTAGAGAGACTCGACGTTTCGGGCAGGTGTGAAGGCGGACAGTCAACTCCTGAAGGCGGAAAGTCAACCTGCCCGAAACGTCGAGTTTCTCTACTGCTTCTGCTCATCATCTCTACTCGCCGACTCAAGCCAGCATCTCCTGTTTCAACTCATCAATCTCTTCTGGTTTACAGTACTTTTCAGGACTACATTTCAAGAAAGATTACTCTACTCTCAAATTTCCACTTTCTCGCCTATCTATTTCTTTTTCTTCTTCTATCCACTGTTTCTATAATACTCCACATGGTGTACCGTAAACCTCATCAGCGATTGTACATGCCACCATGCAAACCTTCAAACAGCATTTTTTACTTTGTTTTAAGATCATGGCCGTATGCAGCGGGAGGGGGGGGGCGGCAAAATTCTGGAGACTCCCATTATTTTACTGCAGATTTTCACAAAATCCACCAAAAGTATGACGAAATCCATAAATTTCACCTAACAAACTGCAAAAGCGCATCAATTATAAGTCGCTTCGCTCCCTCGCTTTTCCAGAAAGTTTACGCTTGCTGCCTCCCCCCCCCCACTTACAACTTCGCGCCGCCGCCCCTGGAAGAAACAATGCATATTCTAAATAACACAGACAGTTCTTTGAGTTCAATGATATTTTATTACTAATGTTGAAGATAACTTAATCAAAATCTATTAAAAGTGAGCTGCAATTATTTTCTTGGCTCTAAAAGGAATGTAGAACCCAGTGGAGGGACTTCCATGAAAAGCAACGCCTGTATAAAAGGCAATTCCCTAAAAACACTTTCAATACCTGATCAACAAAACTATACAATGTAAAGGTAACTTCGCTGGGAAATTTGACAGAATCCACAATGATCAAAATTTGAAATTGAAAATTTCTAAAGTTGGAAGCATTATCATGCCACGGAGTGATTATTTATGCTCGGTAGAGTTTTAAAGAGAAACAAAAACAGAAATTGATTGTCAGAATATTTGAATAAAAGAAGAAAGTCATATCAAAATAAAACATTGGTCAAGCGACTTACCAGGCCACGTCTGATTGGTTTGAAAGGTTTGAAACGTTACTTGGTCTCCCTTAATCTGAATAATTTAATTTCATAACTATACTGAAATAATTAATGATTAAAGCAGGGGCGGATCCAGGATTTTCCAAGAGGGGTGGGTACATTTTCCAGGGAAAAATTTGACAAGCCAAAAAAAATTAATAATAAAAAAATAAAGGTCTTCACTTTCAAAGGGGGTGGGGGGACACTCCTGTTTTAACGGCATTTTTACATTATGAATTTTAACTATTTGCCTCTCAAAGGGGAAGGGGGGCACGGGCCGGCTTTGCCCCCCCCCCCCTTGATCCGCCAGTGGACTAAAGATACTCTTATCGTTGTTCCCCACAGCCGAGTGAAAATTCTTGAAATATATATTTTTTTATTTATCTGAATTTACATAATGAACATCAAACTTGATGTTGGTCACTAGTCATTATTACTCATAGCTGAGTGACAATGCGTGAAGAGCGACATTTTGTAAAGTACTTTTAACTTGCCTACATGCACTTGTTCTCTATTGTCCACAGTTGAGTGACAGCAGCCTGAAATGCTGTTTGTTTGTGTTTACAGTGTTTGAATCTAGATATTAAATCAAATTGAAATTTACTTAAAGTAACTTAAAATGGTATTAATGCCATAATAGGCGAGTAACAAAACTTGAGGACTTGCTATTTTGTGTGTGTTTTTAAAGTATACATCCAAAGAAAATTCACGAAAGTGATGATTATAGACAAATTATATATGAATGGAAAGGTCTTGTCTTTTTATACACAAATATGTCACTAAAAAGTCTTATTGATGTCGTGGAAATGCAAGAAATGAAATTATTAGAGACCCTTCTCAGCCCCCCAGCCGCCCCCAGACAGACAGTCACGCGATCAAAAACAGTCGAGAATAATGACGTCACATGATCGACTCACTCTGTGCAAGCCAGCAGTACACTGATAGCTGATTCACCTTCCTGGTCTCTATTTTTCTTCGAATTTACCGTTTTCTTCATGTATTGTGATATCCGAATTCTTTTTTCGACAACTTCAGACTATAAGGGAACCAGAACTGTGTTATTTTGCCCGTTTTTTATTGAATTGTGAACTGGAAAGATCGATTTTGTCCACTCGACAGTCTTCGTTGTGTTGCTCTACGAACTATTGAAAAACTCCAAGCTGCACGGTCCCATTCACTTGCTCCCGATGCATGTTGCAGGCTACGCTGTTTGATCAAGTCAAAAGTCAAGGTAAGCATGTTTGGAAACTGTACTTGTTCTGACGATGCATTCAGGTCAGATGACAGATACAGATCTGATATAAGTTTAGAATCATGCATTTTGGCATAACTACTATTAAAATTAAAAAGTTTTTATTTTAGAAATAATGTTTTTGCACAATTCCAGCAGATTTTTTCTTCAGATTTCTAAAACTGGTCAGGACTCAGGCAGGCGATTAAATTATTTAGGAGAACTGGTATGGACCATGGCTGAAAATCTGCTGTTTCAGAGGAATGCTTAAGTTTTTATTATACACAGAATTATATCACCATGATGCCGATGTCATGAAGCCAGACAAATTTTCAGCAGTGATTACCCTGATTCCTGGCCAAAATCACTCACACGTATTGCGAGGTTAGTATTAGTATACTAACCTCGCACCACGAACCGCGTTTGGCAGTGGATTTCTAACTAGTGGGTCGCGCGTGCTGGGATCTCACTTCTTGGGTCCACGACTTCTATGGCTTGAATTTTCTGTGCGCGGCGGCATGTAATGAACCCTTGGGTGGGCCAAAATTAGAGTATGGTGTTTCTTTCTGATTAGAGTGTTGCTGCATATATGTATGCGTAATGCCTTCAACAATGAAGATAAATGCAATCTTTGTAATGACACAGAGACTCAGAGAGCACCGTACCTCAAGTGATGTTCGTGTAGTCTCCACTTCACTACTGCTACAGCCTACACTACGCTACACACCTACCCGGGTAGGTGTGGCGTACATGTACGGTAGTGTAGCGGTAGTGAAGTGGAGTGGGGCCTACACAAACATCACTTGAGGTAGAGCACCAGTGTTCTGAGTGGAACTTTTCAGGTGTCTAAACCTACTATCATTTGTTGTTGACCGGGAATTACATGCCACCGCACGTCATCAATCATCACGATAATTAAATTCATACTTTGATTTGATTATTTAAACTATTTCTTTTTTTCTCTCTTCTACACACAGATCTGCACACTTGCTGACTCTGGTGACTTCTGGTCTCTGCTTGCTACCTCAATCTGGGAGATTCCATCATGTCCTTTTACTATGATTTAGATATAGCCATTTTTTTCTCCACTCTTTCCAGGACCTACGGTTTGCAAGTTGTGAACTGATAATGATACAAAAGAAAATTTTTCTTTATCAATCTTGGAAACAATTTTGAGCACAGTTTTGGAGAGAACTAAGAAATTTGACTTGGACAGGAATACAGCTTGTCAAAAATAATAACACACAATTTAAACGAAAGAACAATTTTAATGTTACTAGGGCATTTTGCGAGAAATGTTATACTCAATCACACGTCCCAAATCAAGGGTAAGTCCTTTGATTAAACATGTAGTTGAATTGCGATTGCAACTCGACCTTATTACGCTTGAATTTGAATTTAAGACTTACGCTTGATTTGCAATTGAACATAAGTTTCTTGCAGTGCCCCATAATAATGTTTTGTTATCAGATATTTAACGTGCTGATTTTTCTCGAAAGGTATAATATATTTGTCCTTTTAAACGGTATTTGAATATGGGTACGCCTTTTATTTGTTTTCCACAATATTTATTGCATGTATGAACAGAAGTGAAATATTTATTGTGAAGCACTGTGAATGTTGTGTGCTGTTGTGTGATGGTTCATCATTTTTGTTATAAGACTGAAAGCCTGGTGGATGTGAGGAAGTGGGCTGGATGAAAGAAAAGTGAACATGTGTCCAATTACTGATTTGCATATTCTAAGACAATTTTGTTTCTGGATAAATTTTGCTATGCATTCCCTACATTAAGAGTAAAGGAGAAGTCCACGCAATCAAAAATTCATTTGAATTTAAAGAAAAATAACAAGATATTGCAGGAAATTTCATAAAAACTTTGATTCAAATTTATAAAATTACTATTTTAACAGTTCCGTAAATATAACCTATTGTGATCGGATGAAGAGTTTCCTATCGTCAAATCTGCAAAGAATTAAAAACAAAATGCCACAAAAAATAGAAACGAATGTGATGTGAGTGACACCTCTAATTTGCATATCATTGTTTTGTGTATATGACTGTTTTGAGTAAAAACAACAAGGGAAATTACTCTATTCAAATAATTTTTAGTTGATGTGGACTTGACTTTTAACTCTACCCCTCCCATCCCAAATAAGAGTAGAAATAATCTAATCAAGAACTTGAAAATCAAAAGCAGCAATTAAGAAGCAAGATTTGATAAATACAGGTCTGAATAGAATTTCACAAGAAAATAAAAAGAGAAAAAAAGATGGGTAGGGACGGGGCAGAAATAAAAAAAAAATACCCAGAAAAAAAAAATCCGAGTTTCGAACCAGGGTCCTCGCACATGACAAAACAATGGCCAACGCATTTGGCCACAGACCATTGCTCTATCGGGATGGCATTTTAAAGATATATGAAATAAAGTCCGCTAGCCGCTGTTTACTAATAATGCTTCGGCAATTCAACTGCAATTTCAGTCATTTCGCGATGGATATTGCCGTGTTTTTTTTTGTGGTTCCTGACTTTGCTACTTAATGAAATTTCATAATTTTTGTTCAGTCATAAAGAAGAATGTCTATGCTTTATATTGATTATAACATTAATGTGACGCAAGTGTGATTTCTACGTGAAAATATGCTTTGTTTATTCACATATATTTCTTGAAAAAAAAAAATTCTAAGCTAAATATCGGCTACCAAAATACGTTAAATGTGCACTTTTTTTCACTGTTCAGTAAATTCAAACTTTTATCTATATAACAAGACCAATCTTAAGAGGAATAAACAATTCTAAGTGCAAAAAAACGCTGATTGGAAAGATCGTCTCCAATGGGCTGCTGTCAGCTCAGCTGCTCACTGCTCATTGTGTGACGTCACTAAGCTGGAGCTCGCAAGAGGACCGGTGGAAGGCAGAAATATGGCATGAAAATAAATCATTTTTGAGAGCTGATTTCTGCAATCTCTGATCACTATTTTGAAAAGTGAAGTTACATATCTGATTAGTAATACTTCCCCTTTACAATGATGACCACTTAAAGTCATTATAAAATACTTTTGATTCTTCGGATGTATACTTTAATGTTATGATAATATTGGCTCGGTACCTTCCTTGAAATCGTTGACCTTCGAGACATGCCTGATGATTCACTTTATTTAATCACTGAAGGTAAAAAGTGACTTAGAGAGAATGTGTTCGATGGCTTTTTTTTACGCCTATAAGAAGACGACAGGGGGGGGGGGACTGATTCAGCCCCCCCTTACGATCTCGGCCGTCGATCGCGCGATTGGCATAATGGCATAATCTACAAAACTATAAGATCAAATTCTGCGAAAATCCCATTTCTAATTTATTATGCTAATTTATGCGTAAAATCAAAAGTTTGCTCTAATGAACTAAAAATGCCCATAAAATGCTAATTTTGGGTTCACACACTCTTTATAGGAATCCGATTAAATGTGCTTTAAAAAAACAAAATCACATTTATTTTCTTATGTACTTTATCGTTTTCTAAATTTCTTGTGTATTCCTATGATTTTCGACTTTTTGTTCTTTTATTGTTTTTTCAATGGAAATTGTCAGGGACTTTATTTTTACCATAAACAAGAATATTGATTTTAATCAGTGAAAGGCAAAATAATGATACATGTAAGAATTTTGGCTAAAAGCACTATTTGCTTTAATTTGTACACGAATTCACGTTTTTGAGCAATTTTGGGAATGCAATTACGGAATGTTGCGTAAATTTGGAACCGCGTACTCGGGCATCGCAATTTTGGTCTCAAAAGCTGCGTGAAAGTAAAAATGTAAGCGAGTGACGCGGTAAAAAAAAATGGGCCGCGGTGGATTTTTCACGAAAAATGTCGAGAGTTATCAGGGTTAACACTCCTTACTTAAATGAAAGTTACCCAGAGCTATGGTCCCTTTTTGGAAATCTTGGTGAGGCCGAAAAAAATCTCCCTGCCGGAAATCGATATCTCAAAAATTATAAAACTTTAGTCCATTATTCCGGATGACATCTAATTTCTTAATTACTGTACTATTGAGTGACTTAAAATTACCTCCGACGTGTTTAAGCCACGGTTTATGCATGGAGCTTTAAAACACAGATAGCTCCATGGTTTAAGCACGCGTAAAGCAACAACTACAGCCGCGCCCATCACTCCACACGCAGCTCTCGGGCACATTCACCCCCAGGCATTTTCGTATGCTACTCATATTCCTATTAGAACAAGTAGACTTGTCTGCAATGTGAGAGAGATCTCGTACAATAAACGAATCTGTTTAATATCTTCAGGACTATGTATTTGGCCTACCATCGTCTCAGATGTTCATCTGCATCGCTATTATTTCAATATCGGGTAAGTAAATGCGTAACAAAGCGTTTTTTTTTACGTATTTGTCTGTGGGTGTGTGCGCGCGAGGGTGTGTGTGGGGATGGAGGGGTGCGATACGCGGTGTGTGGGGATGGAGGGGTGCGATACGCGGTGTGCGTGTGTATGAGTATTACATAATGTACAATGGTTCCCAGAATAATAATAAAAAACACCTAAATTAATCGATGTTTTATCAAATGTTGTATCACATATACATCAGGGGCGGATCCAGCCTTCGCCAGTAGGGGGGGGGGGGCGGAATTTTTTTCCAGCCATATTTTCCCCGATCGGCCGCTCAAAGATGATTTTTTGTTTATTTCTTTGAAGGGGGTAGTCCTTTAAGTCACTTCTTAGCTTTATTCTTTAAATCAACATAAATATATAATATCATAATCCTTATTTTATAATGCGAGCGCGAAGCGCGAGCAATTTTTTTTGGAAATTGTATGTATTTTTTCCTAAAATTTAAACATTCTGAAAAAAAGATGTGCCTGCAATAATTACTACGAACGCGAAGCGCGAGCAGAAATTGTTGTTACACGTTTTGAACTGATCGGAAAGGTAGGCCTACCTGTTAAAGACTGCTTGGAGTTAGCCATGAAGACGTTACATATGCGAGTGCGAAGCGCGAGCTGAACAATTTTGACATTTCTACATAAAGAATGGAAAACTTTAGTCAATTTTTGTAATCATGAAGAGGATAGCTATATAACTAAACAACTGATGCGAGCGCGAAGCGCGAGCGGAAAAATTATAGTTTTAGGCCTAGAACGGGACACTCTATTCATGTTTTGTAAATCATGAAAGGGATGAGAAAGGGGGGATCTTCCTACATTAATAATTCGAGCACAAAGGGCGAGCAGAAAATTTTTGATATTGTGATCTGAAACTGAATAACTGAATGAACATGCGCGCGTGTTTCAGATTTAGACCTAGAATCTAGGCATTCTAAATACATTTTTTATCATGATAATAAAAGCGAGCGCAAAGCGCGAGCTTAAAATATTTGATATTCCGATCTGAAAATGGGGTCAATTTCAGCTTATATTTCAAACCCTTTGTAGGAAAATTGTAGGATGGATATAAATCACACTTGATAAAGAGCTGATATTTTTCATTATTACTTTGAGTTTGAGACATAGGACCGTGACATCCTTAGGACATGTTATCATATGAATATGATGACTATATATCTTCCTATTCATCTTGCTAAGCGCGAGATAAAACAAAAGGGACAATTTAATTATTACATTTATTAATGCATAATGAGGGCGCAGAGTCTGATGATAATATAGCCTGAACACTGTACATTTCAAGCACTTTTTTTATTATGAATAGGATGCATCAGTAATCAGTTGATATATATTTTTAACCACTAATGCGAGCGCAAATCGCGAGCCGAAATTTTTGATGAACTGTCGTGAAAAGGGGCTTTTAAGTAGTTTGTTATATAATCAATATTGAGACATACATAACCCGCCAATCAAAATGCAAGCATGGCAGCGCTAGCTGATACGTTTGGACAAAAATTTGGACCTTTTTTATACAAAAATCCAATTTTGTGATAGATTTTGACATGATATCCAGAAAATAATATATTTCACTTTAGATTCCCTTTTTGTGGTCTGTACGCCACTGTGAACAGGATTCTTTGTGGAAGTAGCGTGAAGAGTAAAAAAAGAAGAAAAAAACAGGGGAGCAGTATAGCACATGTGCTAAAAAGCTGCTTTATATAAGTCCCGAGCGAGCGAAGCGAGCGAGAAAAAAAATCGCCTTTTCATGAAAATCTAACTTTGAGCTATTTTTTTTCATTATATTCAGTAAATAAAATCATATCCTACACTTTTCCTTTGCTTTTCTTTCCTCTTTTTTTATTATTCTTACTTTTGGGGGCCATGGCCCAACCCTTCCATACGCAGTGCTGTGCGGTTGGGGTCCGGGCGGAGCTCCCGGAACTTCTTGATATCAAAGCAATTTAAACCTCGCAGATTGCCGCTATTTTAATCAAATCGCGGTCATATATACAGAATATAGCTTTTACACAACACATTTATTCAACCCGGTTGCATAATGAACCACATATTTTTAAGGGGCAAAACATAGCAATGTGGGACAATTTGTAAAAAAAGTCGCCAGCATGCAAAGCGAGGTGGAAAAAAAATTGCCAATTGAAATTAAATTCTAATTATGTGATAGCTTTTTCCATTATATTCAGCAAATAACGCATTTCATTGTTTCCATTCATTTCATTATACGTTGTCTCCTACAATTTCTTTTATTTTCTCTTGGGTGTGGAACCAAGATCCCCCCGCCTGTATGTCAGTGATTGATTGTGATTGAACGGGGGGGGGGGGGGGGGGCGTTATAGAGCCATTTGAATGTTATAAATGAAGAGCCCCTACTACTAGCTTATTTGCATAAAATTTAGCAAGCTTATAGCACAATGTTGTATGCAGTCCATCTTTTTTCCCGCTCTTTAATTTCAATCATCGGCAGCCCGGTCGTGTTATTATTTTTATCCTTGTCCCTTTTCTTTTCCAATTTAGCTTTTGACTAACCCTCTCTACCTTCGTTTCCCGCTATTGGTTGCCATTTTGTCATCTTTTAATTCATTTCCCACCCTGCTATTGCATTACATAGGCCTATTTCGGAATGATTTCTTCTTTCATAAATGTTATTCTTTCGTACATTTTCCCGCTTTCCTTCCTTTTCCATTAAAAAAATATGTTTTTTCTTCGTTTTCTTTTCCCTTTCCCTTTCCTTTTCCTCCTTTCCTTTCCCCTTTCCTCCCCCTTTCCCTTTCTCTCTCCCTCCTTTTTTTCTTTTTCCCGTTTTTATTTTATTTTCCCGGTGAAATCTGCCAGGGGGGGCAACTAGCCCCCCCCCTGCCCCCCCCCCCCCGCCTGTTACGCCACTGGTCACCACCACACACCTGACCTCACTTCACACTTAACTTTACTGTAAACAACACACTATACTTACGGACCCTACGGTAACTATATATTCTATACTTCGTTACATATTGACTTACCATTACCTTGCATGTATAATTTGTTATTATTTATGGACTATAATTACTTATCTCCGTTATGTATTGCATTGTATTGTATTTACCATTGTTATTAGTAGGCCTATATTTTGTATTTTATATATTGGTTTAGATCCTGATGAAGGGTATGTGCCCGAAAGCTTGATGAAGACGGGTATTGACCTTGCTACGGCCCTCTCCATACACTTGATCTCGAATATATATATATATATATATATATATATATATATATATATATATATATATATATATATATATATTATATATATATATTGGGACTGTTGCGAAAAGATTCGGAATAGAATAGTGGCAGGCGTTGGGTTAAATAAAAGTTTACCAGAGCTGTCCTCCAATCCTTTTTTTAAACAAGATCGAAAAAACTATCACTCCTTGAAATCGAACCCTTGCCCCAACCCAACACAGTATGTGTGTATATAGGCTTCCTGATGTTTCTTACAAAGTCCATTTTTTTGTCATAGAGGCCTAGCTCTTTCGCAGTATCAACCAGCATCGTACTGTATTATAATACTGAACTGAATTGAATTGAATTCTGGCCTGCATTTACAATAAGGACAATTCCATAAAATGATCAACCTTTTTGTACGTACGACCCCCATTTTTCTCAAGACTTACTTCCCTTCATAAACTGACCAAGTCATGGTCCTTTCAGAACATTACAGACTGTCAAAAGAATAAGAAATCAGAGACAGACAATTTCATGAAGGTCCCATAAAAAGGGGGTCCGACGTACATATTTTATGGAATTGCCCATAATGGATTCATGACATGACCGTGGGAAGTGGGGGTGCTTCAGCACCCTCAAGATTGTGTATCTCCATAGGCAGCACCCCTGGAATTCTGGAAGGTGTGAGGAAGTACAGAAATGTAACCAAAAAGACCTTCATTTTGTAATTAAACTTTTTTTTCTGATGTCTCATTTTTGTTCAGACATCTGCTTTGTTTCCAAAGCTTGTAAACAATTAACATTGGTAAGTTTTTTGTGTTGATTCCTCTCCAGCAATTCACTCTATTGCTGCTGCCGAACAATTGAAACTGTCATGCTGCGGGGATGGATACAAACTCAACTACACCTTACCAATGTTTAACCAGTGTCCAATGAAGGAGCATCCTGAAATGGGTCTGATACAAACCATTCCCAAACTGATCCCTTCTCCAACATTCGAAGATAGTTGTTCTGTCAGACAAAACAGAACGGGTATACCTGAGGGGAAGCGTATCTGCAAAATTCCAGGTATAAAATGAACTAAATTATTTTCAAGGAACTTAGGAATAAGAATGTGTCCCTATTATAATGAAAGGCCACAATTATTTATACCAATAACTTGTAATATGTGTTTAGATATTTGGGTATACACATTTGGGGACTTTAAAACCGTTTTCTTTTCCTTCAAATTCTCAAGGTGTATCATCCAGAAATATAAATATAAAATTTACCCAACAAATGTAAAATGATGATGATGACAATAATAATAATAATTATAATGATAGTAATAATAAAAGTAATAGTAATATTAATTATGATAATGATAATCATAATGATGATAATGATAGTCAGACTCATAATAATAACAGTAATAGTGAAAATAATAATGAGTAAGAAACATTTTATAATTATTATTCTTTTCTTCTTTCTCTTTTCTTTTTTCATGTATGTGTTTTTTTTTCTTGGGACCGGTTTATGAACCATGTTTCTGTGTTAACTCTTCTTTATTCAAATTAAAAAGATTGTTCCTTCGAGCCATGTGAAAACGGCTGGTGTGAGGAGTCTATGACTAGTTATGTTTGCCATTGCTCACCGATGTTCAACGGCTCACAGTTTGAAACACGTTAAGTATAACGGCATTCGTTGGTGTGCCCGTAAACTCCTAAAATATATAGTTGGTCAAAAATGCCCAACTTTTAACCAACCCTGGGCAACATACTCTCCACACAACTATTTGTTAAAATCTGCCCATTTTAGGTAATAAAAACTAATAATTGGGAAATGAATTTGCTCAATAGCATAATAATTGCCCAAAATATGTACATTTTTTACCGACATACACTACCCAACACAGTGGACAGTATGTTGCCCAACTTTTTAAATGTGTAGCATCATTATTCGATAAGTCTGTTATCATTTTAAAACCAGACTTTGATTATGTTTTCAGTGTTTTGTTCGTTGGATTTACTCTATTCATTTGGACCATTCTAGCCTAGGGTACCCTTAAACATGAATTAATCAAAGTTTTGATTAAATGGCGTGTATGTAATTATGGTGTTCTGTATTCATTTACCATAAACTTGCTTCAGCGTGCATTGGAAACGACTGGCAAAAAGCAAAATTTAGATTGCATTCTTAAATATAGGCATCGAATGTGACCACACCTTCGTTTACATGAAGAAAAGACTCTCAGAAATAGCGTGTATGATCACAATTATCCTTTCGATAATGTAATTACAATAAGTCAAGGACTTTTTTTTTATTTTGCCATGGTTGACGCTTTGTTTTAGATACACCTTTCTCCATAATATCGACCGACTAATTTTCTAACTAATTATCTTTTCACCAGACACCCTATATTTTTCAAACTGATAGTACTCTGAACTGCATATTCCGTTACGCATCTACACGTCTCCATGGTTTCTTACATACCATAAACTGCTGTAGTCACTTAGGCACGAACTCATTCTCCATCTGATGTTTATCACCAATTAAAAAAATCATACAAACAAATAAACTTATACCCATTCGCTCACGCATAATTTTTTTCATAAAATTCAACTAGCAAAGTGATTGGGTGTTCATCAAACAAAGATCAGAAGAGCAAACAGTAAAGAGACGTCTTCAAACGACTAATATTGTGTTTCATGAAAAAGTAAACAAAAATATTATTGAATCGATGAAAGCAGCTATTCTCAAATTATGCGATCTCTAATAAAGTATCAAACAGAATGAAAAAAAAAAACTGTCATCTTGTTCAAAAAATGTTTGTTCTTTCGTTTTTGTTTCATGAAACCGACTTCAAACCAAGTTAGTCATGCACCCCTCCCACTTTTGACATGTTTCTACTTTTGATAATTGTTAACATTTTATTCGATCAATTTAATTTGGATACGCACAGCCACCCAAACTTGAAACGTAATATTACTATATCGTTATCATATAATTCTCCAACTTAGTCGCTCTGTCTGTTTTATTATCAAATGGTCTATAAACGATTATTTGTTTTCACATTTTTCATAAACAGATATATCAATTCATATTACCATTTTGTTCAGAATAGTTTCTTCATGTTCTTGGTACTAAAACATTTGTATATTGAATTTGTAATCAACGATTCTTCATTCTAGGACTAGGCTTGCGTTTCTCATTCAAATTCTTGATTGGAATAAAAACTATTTTGCTAGTAATACCGGATTATATCACCTTTATTAATCATATACATGTGCATACAGAAAAGCAAGGATAGTCCCAATATAATGTAACTCATTTTAATTCCCCGATGAATAAAAATGGTTTGTTCAGTGATTTGATATGTAAATATTTTTATTCTTACACTTTTTATTTGCATTTCCAATCGTGTTACAATTTTCATTCAACTTGTTTATTTTGCTGACCCGTTTTATTGAGCAATTAAATACACATTTTGATATTATTGATGTCATGGATATTGCTGATGATACCATTTTCTCGGATGGTCACAGCAGTATGGAAAAACAAGCATTTGGCGCTTGTCGCATTATCCTCAAGTGTCCTCCATCACCACAGCGCATTAAGACGTTTTCGCAATTACTACGGAAAACTCTTCGCATCGCCTTGATTACATTGAAAATGCAATTAAAATCACAGTGGAGAGCTGAAAGGCTTTTGTCAAAATTTGGTGGACTGGGACAGTAAATCATCCGAAGATTTGCACCAGATGAACAATAGCAAATATGTAATTGTCCAGAGTCGAGAGATTCCGATGCTGTCCCAGTCCACCGTCCACCGACTTTCGAGAAAAGCCTCTCAGTTTTTTTTTTCTTTTTTTTTTCTTGCCTCTCATATTTTGATTGAATTTCTCAATTACATTTATATATGTAGCTGAGGTGTATAGTTAGTCCCTTTTCATTCATTTGAAGAATTGTGCTTTACATTAAAGTGAATCGGGATGGCGTCGAATTGACGAAAAGAAATAATCGCTGGCGTACAATTATCGCGTTTACTACGGGGCCGCTCTCTACAGCGCACCAATTCCTTTGAAAATACATACCTGATTTTCGCACCCTCGCGGAATAAAGCGTATAGCTTTTAAATGCGTGATTTGAAGCGTAACAAAGCCTGATCGAAGCGGGAAATGGCAAACGAAATCCAAACATACACACACGACATATCCCAAGATATTTACAAGCATGTAATATATGCACTCACCATTTATTTAGCTTTCTGAATCAATGCTGTATATTAAAATTCTTGTTTCAAATTCCTTAGTTATATACGACCTTTTAACTTTGCTTTTTAATGAAAACTTTCATTTTTATCATAATCTATCCCTTTTCAGGTCTAACATCCATGTCAGGTACGTGTCATAGTTGATATTTTGAAAGACATGTTGCTTCGCACTCCTTTTATGATTCATAAATGTGTCTATTTTCCTGAAGGTATTCAATTACCCCCCCCCCAAAAAAAAAAAAAAAAAAGATTTCTCATGCAAAAGGGAATCACTTTCCCAAGAAATATTGACATTCTCAACTCCTTATCTAAGAGATTATAATCTTAAAATGATGATAATGGTAATAATAATGATACTGGTGTTGACGATGATTGCGATTGTTTTGGGGCACGATGTGGATGCATTAACGCCTATGCTTAGTTTAGGGCAACGAACTACTGAGATAGAGAGTGAAAGAGGAGAATAGGAATATGTATACCGATTTCTAAATAACATGTTTTGCATGAAACCTACCTTTGCCATATACATTGTGTACAGTTCTGTTGGTGATAATACATACATTATATCTTCCAGGTGTTATAACAAATTTATCTCGAAATTTTCTGTAATAACTTAGGTAGTATTTAGTATAATAAGATAGCGCACTCCAATGCAGTGATATTGTACTACCTTTCTAAGAATGGGTTAATGGGTTATATACATTAAAAAGGAAGCTATTCGTCAGGGTTTTTTCACAAAAGGTTGCCGAACGGTTAAAGTATAGATCAATAATCTGCCAAGTTGGAGAGGTTTAGCTAAAATGATAGAGACGTACTAGGAAGTTGAATTAGTTCTGACATTCCTGTGCATCTTTAGGAATAATGAATTTTATGGAACATATGGGAGTTTATTCGTCATTGTTGTCTCGCCTGCATAGCAGAGTGAGGCGACGACGCGGCAGCGTCAACACCAAATCTTAACCTAAGGTTAAGTATTTCAAATGACAGCATAACTTAGAAAGTATCGACCTAGTTCATGAAATATGGTCATAAGGTTAATCAAGTGTTACTAAACATTCTGCCAGAGTTTCTGGTCACATGATCAAGGTCAAAGGTCATTTAGGGTCAATGAACTTAGACCGTGTTGGGGGATTAAACATAAAAATCTTAACCTAAGGTTAAGTTTTTGAAATGTCATCATAACTTAGAAAATGTATGGACCTAGTTCATGAAACTTATACATAAGGTTATTTAAGTATCACTAAACATCCTGTGCAAGTTTCACATCACATGACCCAGGTCAAAGGTCATTTAGGGTCAATGAACTTTGGCCAAATTGGGGGTATTTGTTGAATTACCATCAATAACTTTGAAAGTTTATTGGTCTATTTCATAAAACTTGAACATAACAGTAATCAAGTTTTACTGAACATCCTGTGCGAATTTCAGGTCACATGACCAGCGTCAAAGGTCATTGAACTTTGGCCATTTTAGAGGTTATTATTAGATTGCTGTCATAACTTTCAAATTGTATAGATATAGTGTATAAAATGTGGAAATAGGGATAATCATGTATCACTAACAAGTTTTAGGTCACATGATCAAGGTCAAATGAACGTAGTATTGTATCATTATATGAATTGTGTTTTTGTGAATCATTATTTTATAGTAGGCCTAGTTTTCAAAGTCAACACTGCTGCTATATTGAATCGCGTGATGCAGGTGAGACAGCCAGAGGCATTCCACTTGTACATATGACTCATTCTGTAAACAGGTCAAATTAGGATATTTTGAAGTAACTAACTCCGTGAAAATGTGCGGGTTTTGTCATGCATGATGAAATGAGGACGAATCAAGATAAGCGTTTTTCAAACATTAGTGGGCACTATCTCGCTATATCCCTATAATCAATATGCTTGGTATTCGGCTCGGATGTGTACGATGGTACCTCTTGGCAGTTCACTTATTTATAAAAATAGTTTATACTAAATAAATGATCAATATGAGAGAGTAGAATTTACTCTTTTTAAAACTGCTATAATATCAATTTCACTTGAAGACAAATAAATTGGTAAAGTTCTTCAAGATAAAAAAAAATATATATATATGTACGATTCACGTGAGTTTGTAGGTAGAAATTAGGCATGAGAGGATTTGGATGAATCTGGCATATTTGCTCAATTGGAAAGCTGACTGTAAAGTTTCTGCTTCTAGCAAGGTACTGGTTGCATTTTTTAAAGATCCGAAGGTCGGTATACCTTATTCAAATGACCTATTTAATCATATTTTTTCTGATTCAGTATATATTTTTCTCACAGATTGCAGGGACAATACTGAATTCTGCGAGTACTGGGCTGGAGTGGGAGAATGTGAAATCAATCCAAGGTATATGTTGGTCCACTGCAAAGTTAGTTGTCATCAGTGTGACATTGGCACAGGTAAGCATAAAAACTAGGCCCAGATCAGGGGCGGTGGAGCAAATTTGAAGGTGGGGGAGGGGCACAGGGGAAAAGGGGCACCTGTTTAAGATATTACCTTTCCGAAAGAAAAAGTGCCCCTTTTCCCCGGTGACAACCCGCAAGACCAAAGGTCCGCGGGACCGAGGGTCCGCGAGACCGAGGGTCCGCGAGACCGAAGGCCCGCGAGCCCGAAGGTCCGTGAGACTGACTTTTTTCCCCTTCATCGGTTGCCGAGGTCGAGTGGTTTAAGGCGCCCCGTTGCAGCCGCGTAACAGGTGGCTGTTATCAGGGGGGTGGGGGTGGCAAATAATTCCCGGTAACTAAAATGTAGAATCAGTGGCGTTGTTAGGATTTCATTTTAGGGGGCGGTGGCGAGCACGGTGTAAATCAGTTTTCCTCCGGGAGCCTGTCCTCGGGAGAATGGTCCTTCGGGGGAGTTTTCATCGGGGACTTGTCATGGGGGAGTCGCCCTCCGAAGGAGTAGTCCTCTCGGGGAGTTGTCCTAAAACCCATTTTTTTATCGTTGTTGTTACTATTTTTGTTAACATGACATCAGCAGCTGCAGCAGTAGTAGAATAAGAAGACGTCTTCGTAGTTGTTGTTGTAGTTGTAGTAGTCATAGTAGTAGTGGCATAGGCGGCATTTCGGGTGGGGGATGATCATTTTTTTTTGTTGATAACCCTTTTTTTTTCGCTTGTCAAAAAATTTATTGACGGTCCCCCTCCTATAATTCTAAAATTTTGGTTGATTGCCTTTTTTTTTTTGCTTGTCAAAAATGTTGGTGGTCCCCTTGAATGTTTTGGCTTTCGCCGCCCATGAGTATAGTAGTAGCAGTTATATTATTATTGTTGTTTTTATTATCTTCCTCTTGTTATTATTCTTCCTCCGCTTTTATCGGAGATCAGCACCAAGATGCAGTATGGTGTAATACATTTATCCATCCAGTACATTGCATTTGAAGGTTAATTTACATAATCAATTCATTGAGGATAGGAAAGAGATACGTTTCATATGAATTTTATATAAAAATAGCAAAGTATCTGTTACAAGCTGACAGCAAACTGAAGAAAGAAGATTAAGAGAGCTTGGTAAGAGTACCACTCTACTATAATGGTTGTTCTTGAAGGGGTCATATAGACATAATATTTAATATTATTATTACTATTATTATTACTGCTATCATTTAAGTCGTTAACATTATTCGGCATTTTTTGTTTTGCTTTGTTTCATTTTGTCTCCTTTGTTTTATTTATCACTTTAGTTTATTCAATCAATTTTTAAAACCGACACTCCAAATAAATAGATGAATATTTTTCTGAAACAGCCAACGTTTTATAAACAGTCCTGTATGATACAGTATGTTAAAGTTATGTCTCTGAAATCCAGATGAAGAAAAAAAGATGGTAGATGAGGTAAATGATAATAAAAAAATGGCCGTCAAAGGGAAGGAAAATAAATTAATAGAAGCGCCAAGTTCACCTAGAGCATAGAGAAAATACGTAGACAAAAATCATGAAGAAAAAAGGAGCGAAATTATTTACGAATAAGATGTTAACATAATTAAAGAGAACAGAGAAGGAGAGAGAGAAAGGGGGTGGTTCAAGAGGAACGATAGGAGAAATTGAAAGTAAAAAGAGCTGTGATGAAAGTACAGAGGAAAAGAACTTGGCATATTTCATCGGGGGGGGGGGGGAGGGGGGCAAGCAATAAGGAAGAGCAAGGTGGGGGTAGTAGGCATGCATATATAGGCATATTTTTTCAAGGGGGCTGATATTTATTGCCCAAATATCGAATTCACAGTTTTTAATTTTCGAGTGAGCGAAGCGAGCGAACATTTTTTTTCAATTAGTATTTAGCCTTTTTCCATGATGTGAAACGTGCAGAAATGATACATTCGGTCATAAAATTACCAATACACGAGGATATATGGGCACCTCACAATCCTCGTTGCCCTGTATTTTACAGCCCCCCCCCCCAAAAAAAAAAACACGTTTGGATGAGTAGGTCTGGAAGTGGCACTGAAGGTGGGAAAGGTTACCCAGGGGAAGCCCAATAAAGCAGCTGGGATAAAACAGTCGAAATTATTTTTTTTTTGGGTATATTATTCCAGAAATGAAATGTACTGCAACATACAGGACTGTTTATAAAACGTTGTCTGTTTTAGAAAAGTATTCATCCATTTATTTGGAGTGTCGGTTTTAAAAATTGATTGAATAAACTAAAGTGGTGAATTAAAACAAAGGAGACAAATAAAAACAATGCAAAACAAAAATGCCGAATAATGTTAACGACTTAAATGATTTTAATAATAATAATAGTAATAATGATAAAAACAACAATAATAATATAAATGCTACTACTACTACTATACTCATGGGCGGCGAAAGCCAACAAAATTAGGGGACTACCAAATTTTTTGACAAGCAAAAAAAACAAAGATTATCAACAAAAAATGTAGAGGAGCTATATAGATATGTTGTACTACGTAAGATTTATAAAAAGCTGCGAGAGAGCAAAAAGTATGACAGTTTTATAACGAAAATCTAATTTTGTGATAAATTTTGAAATGATACCATATTTCACCCTTCTCTCTTTCCTTTTCTCTTTTTTTTTCTTGGTCGTGAAATATTCGGGTGGGGGCTACCACCCCCATCATCTGTACGCCACTGCTTATGTACCCCCTCTCACATGACTCGTGAAACTTAATCCACGTAGGACTATTCTTACAAGTTTTATCCTTCATAAGTAGTAACATCTAAAAATGAGAATATTGTTTTCTTGTTTCAAAGGGGCCCTTGTTAACACATAAAACGAGTCATTCTCAGGTAAAGGGGCACAAAACACGTCCCTGATCGAGGGGCATTTTTCTTGGGTAAAAAAGACGCTTTTTATTGCTTCAAGAAGTGGGAGACACTGTAACCCCAGGCCCCCAGGATCGCCGTCGCTGGCCCTGTTTAATGAAGGAATCATTCGCTGAAGAACAATACGACTAAACAAAATCGTATGGTCTCTTCCCATTTTTAGTTTGTAAATCAAATCCTTGCCGTCATGGAGGCTCGTGTGAGGAGGCCGAGATAGGGTTTAATTGTATGTGTCCTGAAGGCTTTACCGGTGAGCTGTGTGATTATGGTAAGTATGTCAGGGGACTCAACTAATTTACATCAACGTGAAAACAGAATCGCCAACTCGGATATAGAAATGTCAGGGCAGTTGCACCCTGTTCAAAAGCACTTCATTGAAAGAAAGGATCCGAGTGAAATTAAGATATATTTCGATTATGATGAAATAATCATATGTGTTGGAGAACCAATAAATAAATTATCAGGAAAATCATGCCATGTTCCAACGTTTTTGATCTTGTGATGACAAAATATTAAAGTGGTAATACCTACGAGTAAGCTTGATTACCTCCAAGGTATATAATTATACTGTTTAAGTGGTGAATTCAAACTTTTCCTTAATCAGATTGTAGGCGTTTCCCCAAAATGGTAATTTCGACGACTCAATGATGTCCCTTAAATGACAAGTCTACCCCAACAAAAAGTTTATCTGAATAAGAAAATAAAAATCCAACAAGCATAAAGCTGAAAAATTCATCAAAATCGGGTGTGAAATATGAAAGTTATGACATTTTAAAGTTTTGCCAATTTCACAAAACAGTTATATGCACATCATGGTCGGTATGCAAATGAGGAGACTGATGACGTCATCCACTCACTATTTCCTTTGTATTTTATTATACAAATTATGAAATATTCTAATTTTCTCCTTTTTGTCAATTGAAACAACAATTAATACCTCTCTGAAAATGTGTAATTAGCATTGTTTGATACTAAATGGTTCAGTCAAGTCGGTCCTATTTGTCAAAATAATGAAAAATGTAATCTTCAAGGCTGTAACATACACATTATTTTATATGAATTAATTATGCTAATTTATGCATAAACCATACTTTTTGCTCTAATTCACTAAATAAAGCTCTTAGAATGCTAATTTTTGGTAAAAATGTTTTTTGTAGCATTTTTAACAATCGCAATTGAAAAATAATCGTTTTGGGTATCAATTTCTTATGTATTTTATTGTTTTATGAATTTATTATGTATTTCTTTGTTTTTCAACCTTTTGTTTTTCTATGTTTTTTCACCAGATTTATTGCACAACCTTTTTGAAACATAATTATGCTAAAACCAATTGATTTTAGCTGTTCAAAGTAAAAATAATCATATCTTTATGAACAAGATGAGAAAACACAATTTGCATTGACTTTGTACACAAAATCACGTTTTGGAACAATTTTTGGTCTGACATGCACTTATGAAATGTTGCGTAATTTCGGAACCGCATACCTGGGTGTCATAAATTTGGTCTCAAAAGATGCGCGAGACTTAAAGTATAACATCTGTGAGTGACGCGGTCAAAAAATTTCGCGCGGCGGAATGATCGCAGAATTTTTTTTTTTTTTTTTTTTTTTTTTTTTTTTTGGGGGGGGGGGGGTTGATTCAACCCCCCCGGCCATTTCAGGGTTAAAATATCCCTGTTTGGGGGCAATATATACAAAAGTTTCAGCTCGCGCTCGCATCATTTCGTTAGTGAAATACGTATGATCCCAGTGAATTCCTACAAACAAGCCTTGCAAGGCCCCTCTTCAGGTTTGAATTTCCTAAATTTTCAACTCGCGCTTCGCGCTCACAATACTTGATTAGTGTGATGCAAATGTTAATCATGATTAAAATGACAACAAGTGCTTCATGTGGTTAGATGAAATTCTGAGAAAATTAGCAACCGCTTGTCACTTGCATTAGATGACTATGGTGAGATATGTATCTTAATGGATTCTTAAAATATAGTCCTTAAAATGTCCCTGTTTGGGGTCAATATATAGAAAAATTTCAGCTCGCGCTTCGCGCTCGTATTCTTTGTTTAGCGAGACAGGTATGTATCATGATTACTTATTATGTCCCTTTTTAGGTCTGAGTACATGGAATTTCAACAATTTTCAGCTCGCGCTTCGCGCTCGCATTATTTGATCAGTGAGATACATATCCGTTTAATGTCATTGTCCTTAAAATATCTTTATTAGGTCAGTATACAGTCCTGGCAACTGAGCGCGCTCATTAAGTGACTCAAAATCTTTGCTGGTACCCCCAATGCCGTGACCCCCGGTACGCCACTGCATTTGCATGTTACTGAATTGTGCATTGAAAAAAAAATAAGCGAAACCAAGGAGTAACCAGCTGGTAACTCATTGGCGAAACTTTGAAATGTTTTATATTTTACATCAGATTTTGATAAAATTTCTAACGTTATGCTAGTTTGATTTTTTTTTCTATTTATTCAAATCATCATTTTCCCGGCTTGGACTTGACCTTTAAAATGATGTCAAGAAATTAGTAGAAGGGAAGTTTTCAATTCCTCGGAAACTGTAGGTTTGGCCTATGTTTCTTGAGCTTGGTGGATGGAATATGAAAAGAATAACATAATGTGATAGGGAAGGGGGTCAGTCGCGTTGTAGTATCACTGAACGTTGCCTCATCTAAAAAATGCACGCTCGAACGCATGCTGTAAAAAAATGGACGCATATACATTTATATAGCAACGGCTGCCAAACTGCGCACACTACCATAACCCGCTATAACGCAATCACTGAGGAAAGCGGAGGTTCCCGAACATTTCGGAAGCCGGGGTGCGCCGGGGTAATAATAATAATAACAATGCGACTCGGAATAGATTGTTTCTAGATAGATGGCGCTATACAAAAGCCTACTGTTATTATTATTATTATTATAATTATTAATTCCAAATGACGAGAAGGCCATGATTAACCTTTACTTATTGATTTTTATTAGTTTCAAATGTTTATATGCATATGCATGTACATGCATGAGAAAGGTAACGGAATATCCCTAACTGGATACAGGCTAGACAGTAAAGATTCATTGAATTGTTTCATTGCATTATGATAACTATATCAATGCAAACAAAAATCTGTTCCGTAACTTTCAACCGCTACAATAGTTTCGTCCCGCTTTCCTGACAATTTACACGAATTTGTCTTGTTCTCCTTAGATCCCTTCATACAATCAGTGCTGCTCATTGGAGAAAGAAGTGGTGAGGGCATAATAACCATCTCCTCTTCTTCTGATGCTGGAGGTCCGACCAAATACATGATGATACACCTAGATGGGTGGAATTCCAATGCCTCTCGACTAGTTTGCCAGTATCTGGGCTTTAAAGGTAACATTTCTTGCCAGCTATGCCGGAAGTTAGACATGAAAATCATGCTTTCAACTTAGATGACAGTATAGGTTACAAAATACATGGTGACACACCAAGATGGGTGGAATTCCAGTGCCTCTCGACTAGTTTGCCAGTATCTGGGCTTTAAAGGTAACATTTCTTGCCAGCTATGAAGGAAGTTAGACATGACAATCATACTTTCAATTTAGATGACAGTGTAGGTTACAAAATACATGGTGACACACCAAGATGGGTGGAATTCCAATGCCTCTCGACTAGTTTGCCAGTATCTGGGCTTTAAATGTAAAATTTCTTTCCGCTAGCTATGCCGGAAGTTAGACATGACAATCATCCTTTCAATTTAGGCGACATTGTTTTTTTTTTTTAGATTTAGGAACTTGGCTGCATTTAATTCATCTTAGCTTTTTTACCCTGTGGAAAATTTGTACGTAATCATCACATGTTGCTTTCAATGCATGAGAACAAATTTTTAGGTGATTTGAATTTGGACGCGATCTTTACTAAGCATAGTTTGGGAAAATTTATATTTCTACATCCAAATCACGTCATATAATAATTTATCCAATCATTATCTGTTCTAGTTTCGATCTCCTTCGCCATCGGCTACTTGGTTGAACCTGCCTTGTCAATTTCAGATATTAAGGCAAGCAATTCTTGGGACACAGAATGGTCTAGAAAGTGTGTGTGTGTGTGTGTGTGCGTGTGAGGGTGTGTGTGTAAGTGTGAGGGTGTGTGTGTGTGTGATGACCTTGAAAATACACATTCAACTGGTCATGTTTATCTTTTTGAACACGTTTATTTGGACGGATAGAGGGGCTCCAACACGACCCCCGCCCAGTTCTGCGCCCCCTTCAATATATAAATATGTGATATCCCCCCCCCCCCATTGGATCCTGTTAATTTATTTCATTTTTGGTTACAAGGTGCCTATGCGACAGTGACTAGCACCATCTTCAATGTGTCATCTTTGAAAATCGACACCAAATCAGCGTTTGTGGAATGTCCAGATAACGCTACCGTCATCACTGAATGCAGGTATAACGACACTCGGGGTGATCAGATGAAAAATGAATCTATCGGAGTCGTCTGTTGCTCAAGTGAGTAGTTGCCGAAAACAGTTTGGATGTACACACTAGTTTTTGTTCTTAAAAAAAAAATCACGAACTTTACTTTGGAATTGCAATGTGTCAGTCTATAAATATCTACCTGTATGCAAATGTATAAAATAACTACGACGCCCTTTTTTTTCCCAAATGGAGATCTATGGAGCATTCTTTGCAGTCTACATGTGGCGTCGCAACACACAGATGGGCAAGAGAGGTTGGGATTAACCCTGATGAAACTAGGGTGAATTCTGAGCATGTAGTAAAATGTCTGTCGAACATCGTGATTTTCAGACAATCAAATTTAGTCGTTCTTAGAATCAAATCTCACATGATTACACACTTGTTTTTAGTTATGAAAATAAAAATCTCACTGATTTCCTTCATTATTCATTCAAGAAGATATATGGGCTATTATTGATCAACGCTTTTAAACTGATACAAAAAAAGAAATTTCATTATATAAGCGACTTCTATAGCCTTACTCAACATGTTCAAGGAATTTTCAACCATGAAATAAACGGAGTAACAGTCATGCGTGTATATGATACAGGTTAACTGAAAATAATCACAACAGCGAAATATAACATGAAATGCATTTATTGTATATATATATATTTTTTAAACATTACATCTTCAGAATAAGCGTTTATTTTCACAGACGAAAAATTACACCATAAAGTCACACCTACATGACATATAACTTAGAGGGGTGGGATATAAATTTGTATATGTGATCAACTGCTACGTGTGTCTCTGTGTTGTTGTTTTTTTGCTTTTGTTTGTGTGTGTGCGTGTTCTTTTCTTTTTACAGGAAAATAATTTTGGAAAGTAATTTAATATATGTATGAAGTGATTATTATGGATTATATCCCCGAACACTTTTGACTATTTTTGCGTCAAATAATTGTACTTCACTCCCCCACAAAAAATGATTCCACTTCTTTGGTTCCAACTATTGAATAAAGTTACAAATTATATATCTGTCAAACCTACAGTTAACCAGTTCTGCTACCCTCCAGGCAGCCCAGTCGGTCTTGAAAACGGTAACGTTCCAGATTCGGCTATCAGCGCCTTTGGCCACGTTGTCGCTTTTCCGCCCTCCTTTTCACGATTGAACGGACTGTTAGCCTGGGTTGGGGGTATTGATTCGCTTAACCATATGTGGATCCAAGTCAAGTTTGACTCGTTTTACCTTATTACTGCGGTTATAACACAAGGAATTGGGAACAATATATCGGAAGATTTAAGAGTGACGTCATACACTGTCTCGTCTAGTGTTGACTATGAGGCTTGGATTGAATATTTGGACACGAGTTCAGGAAAGGCGAAGGTACCTATCTTGTCATTATATCTTGATTAATTTTACTATTATCCTGTATTCAAACGGATGAATTGTGACAAAGAGGAATTTTAGTTTCGAACTTTGGCAGCATTTGATAATTGAAACATCTGGAAAGGTGGGCCATTCAAGACTAGAACAACTTTTCTCTGTGTCAATAATGATGTAAAAGAGCAATATTATTTGTGTTATGAACCTTTCACGAGGCTTCTAAACAATGTCCCAGCATCTCTGTTTTATCGGTCGCTTCACAAAGCAAGCCTTAAAGGAGAATGAAACTCTTGGAGCAAGTTAGCTTTTGTGAAAGCAGAAAAATCAAAGAATAAGATCAACAAAAGTTTGAGTAAAATAGGACTAGCAATAGAAGAGTTATGAGCATTTGAATGTCCAGATCACTAATGCTATGGGGATCCTCCCATTGGCAATGCGACCAGGATCTATGATGTCACAGATGAACAACTCTCCCCTTTTGGACGCTGAAAATATACCCCAAAACATGTCTTTTTGCTCATTCTAATCATATGACAAACGATTCATCAATGATATAATGTTGTGAAACCTCTGTACTTGTCCTCTCATAAAGAAAACACCTCACCTTGTGATAGACTCTATAAAAGTGAGAATATAAGTGAAATAAGTACTAAAGTAATGAGGGAGTTGTACGTGTGTGACATCACAGATCTTGGTCGCATTGCCAATGGGAGGGTCTACATGGCATTAGTGATCTCAATATTCAAATGCTCATAACTTTCTTATTATTAATTCAATCTTCCTCAAACTTTCAACAATATGTTTCTTTGGTTTTTCTCTTTGATATGGATTCAGCTGGTTTCAAGGGTTTCATTCTCCTTTAAATGACAGCATAATTGGGGCCCGTCTTACAAAGAGTTACGATTGATCCGATCAATTGCAACTATGGAAAGCCAGCAAAGTCAACATAAGGCATGTTTGCTCAATTTTTTGTTAGATGTGAATGTATATCCATATTAAAAGCTCATTGATTTCTTAACAGTTCGGTGTGTCCTCCTTTGTTTACAAAGCCTACATTTTGCACATTTCCTGTAGAAAAAATTATGACAATGGTGGATTTACATAGATAGTAATAATGATAATACTAGACATTCATATAGCGCCATCTCTCTAAAAATATTCTATTCCGAGGCGCGTTGTTATTATTATTGTTACCCCGGCTTTAGCTCGAGATGCCTTTCAGCGCTCATGCATTCAAGGAATTAATCCTGCCGGGTACCCATTCACCTCACCTGGGTCGAGTGCAGCACAATGTGGATACATTTCTTGCTGAAGGAATTTACGCCATGGCTGGGAGTTACGATTTATTGGATCAATCGTAACTTTTTGTAAGACGGGGCAAAGATGTAATATTGTTATCAAATATATCCTCACTTATAATTATATTATTATGATCATAGTGTTCTCGCCTGTAATAGGTATCCCCTCGTGATTAATAAATTATTATTTTTTTTTTATTAGGTTTTTCCAGGAAATTTTAACAAGGCCATTTCGGTGACACATATTTTCGAGAGGCCTCTTCTATGCCGTTACTTTAGGCTTCATCCCATTACTAGCGTTCGAACGAGATTTGGTCTTAGATTTGAGCTAATCGGTTTTGGTCCACTTAATGATGCAATCGGTATGTTATATGTTATACACTGAATATATTGACTATATTGCTTCTCTCATAAAAAAAACTGTCTTACCGTTATTGCATGCATTTCGATGCACTTTATTTCAACACTTTATATTTTACCATCCAGTGTATATGAAATATTACCAGTGCTAATGTGCCATATTTTTTTTAATTTGCATTGAGCAGTGGCGGAACAAATTCATATACCAGACTTTTGTTAAGGTTACCTTTACCACTAGGGGGCCTAATGGTCACACCGGTCTATCTCGTGGTGTCCGTTTATTTGAACAATGTTGTAAACGATCCTACTTTTCATTCGATTCAAGACAATCATTTATTTATCTATTTATTCATTTATTTATCTGTTTATTTATTTTTCATTTATTTGTTTTTTTAAATTTATTACTGATATTTAGACTTATTATCACCAATGATGGTGGTCACCCAAAAGGCCCTGTTAACAAAATATCAGTAACATAAAATAATCATAAAAATGTAATCAAGATGTATTGTTTTTCCTGATATTTATACAGGGTATAATGCGCTAACCTGATGGTCTTCCATGTGGCCCAGTTAGAAAAAACAAAACAATTAGAAGTATTTTAATATTGATAAAAACAAGCAAGTTATAAACAAGGTATAATACAGTATAAACAATTCGTTCATGCACAAAAGGTATGCAAACATGTTATAAGAATTAACAAATATTGGTATCCCTGTGAATTATGACCATTTGATAATCAACTTTGACGATATGAATCAAATTTGTGAATTTTAATTTTGAAGCTAGAATATAAAATAACATGGAAATTATATAAAGTAAATTTGAACGAAACACACATCAAAAATGAGAGAATGATTACCACACAACACGGGATACCATCGAACTCTATATATTTACATTTTTTCTTCATCACACTCTGGGACTTTTCACACGTGAATCTTGAATCATCATTGTAATGATGATTCCAATTCGTATTTAGAATCATCGGACCTTTCACATGGCAAATTCGTTCCGTAATTTGAGTGAAACTTAACTGGAAATCACCCCCGGAGTAGAATTTAAATTCGTGATTGTGATTAGCGTTCGGGATTCTAGTTTGGTTTCAGACGTGCTAATAATTCGTCATTAGCCTTATTTTTCACCGGAATCATCATTCAAATTACCGTGGAAAAGGACGGATTGTAATGATGATTGCAATTCGTCTTAAGAATCATCGGACCTTTTACACGCTCGCCGAAAACTGTGATTTGAATTCGAATTCCCGAGTGAAGGCGGTATGTGTCCTTGGTGATTTTTCCATCAAAGCACTGCGTCGCAAATACAAATTACGATGATAGCCCAGTCATTTTAGCCCAAATTTCGACCAAACTTGGAACAAATTGCAACAGAATTTTTTCCACTACAATGCATTTCTGTAAGGTCCCTAGTACAACATACTAAAAGTCCCAAACTATCAGAATAGGGGAAAGGCATCTAATTTGCATAAATCCAAGATGGCTGCCAAAATTAATTGATATGCCTTATCCTTAATATTTTTTGCACAGATAATGTGAAAATCTTAAAATGAATACACAATTCACGATGATTAAGATATTATATATCGATTGCAATAGTTTTCGGGACTGTCCGGTTAATATTTTTCGAAAAATGTCAAAAATTAGCATGTACGTTGATATCTTTCTGTTTTATCATTAGCATAAACAATTAATGCAAAATATCAGCATTCGACGGGAAAGGAGATATATCAATGAGAAAATTGATATGCTTCATGACAGTATTAATGTCTTAACTTGCTTAGATTAAGGGCAAATACATCCGAATGTTTTACTCGATATTGCAATAAAGTGACACCAAAACCAACATCCGTGTCTTAGTCACACTTTTGATATCGACTACAACGCGATCGCTGGCATGCCTTTAAAGAGATTACAATAGATAATAAATCAGTCTTGCCTCGCCTTTGTTGGTGTGACTAACACTCATAAATGCAAGAGTGCGTATAGCAATAGAATGAAATCTCTTGGAAAAGTTAGAGGATGCATTGCTCTGCATGCTGCATGCAATTACGTTCAAGAACATTAAAACATAACCCGCAATAGCCTGTCGAATGTATTCCCCTTATCCGTAGATACTGTTAAAATATCGTGCTTGTTGGAGCCCCCAATGTGACAAAGTAGTTTTTTGCTACAAAGAAAAACAACTGTTATTATCTTTCAATCACTTGAGGGCAAAAGAGACGGCTATTTGCCATCAGTTACATAAAAAGAAGTGATGGCACAGCAAATCCTACCCCCTCAGCGATCTGCCGAAGTCACCAACCCCTTTATGCATTTTGCCCATTTCTTGGAAAATTCGCCATTTTCGCCCCATTAAGGCAAAAGGCGTTTCCCCTTTGCAATAAACCCCTTTTATTGTTTTTTAAGCACTTGGGGATGGAAAAATAGACTTTCCTCTATCAGCTAAATATAAAGAAGTGCGGGCACAGCAAAGCCTATCCCCTACGGGGTTTGCCAAACTCACTCACCCCTTTTCCATATTTTGCCAATTTATGGAAAAATCTAAAAATCTAGAACCCTCATTGAGGTAAAAAGATGTTTCTGCTATTATAGTGTAAGCCACTCTTATTGTTTTAAAACACTTGGAAACGAAAGAGCAGCCTTTCCTCTATCTGCTTCGTATAAAGAAGTGCTGGCATATCAAAGCCTACATCCCTCAGGGGGCTGCCGATATCACCCCACCCTTTTGGCGTACTTTGCCAAATTCTTGGAAAAATCGTCATTTTGGAGCCCAATTGAGGCAAAAGGCGTTTCCCCCTTTGCAGTAGACCACTTTTATTGTTTTTGATCACTCGGAAATTACAGAATATTATTTTCCTCTATCAGCTACATACAAAGAAGTGTTGGCACAGCAAACCCTACCTCTAAAGTGTTTGCCGAAGTCACCAACCCTTTTCCATATTTTGCCTTTATCTATGGAAAAATCTAACAATTCAGAGCCCTCATTGATGCAAAAAGAAATTCTGATAGCAAACCACTTTCATTGTTTCGTAACCAACCACTTGAAGATAAAAAAATAGATTTTCCTCTATCAGCTACATAATAAGAAGTGCTGGCTCAGCAAAGCCTACCCCCTCAGGGGTTCCCGAAGTCCCCCCACCATTTTTGTCTATTTTCCCTCCTAATTAATTTATTGGGAAAACCTGCCAATTTGGAGCCCCTATTGAGACAAAACGTTATTTCTGCTCTTTGGCAAACCTCTTTGATTTTTTTGTTAACCACTTGGATATTAAAATGTAGATTTTCCTCTATCAGATACATTTGAGGAAGTGCTGTCTCAGCAAAGCCTACCCCCTTTGGCATGTCAGTGGTTCCCGAAGTCTCCCCACCATTTTGTCGATTTTCCCTCTTTATTTAAATAAAATCATATTTTTTACCCCCCCCCCCCTTAAGGCAAAAGGCATTTTTGCTATATGCATTTCTGCTATATGCTTTTTGCTTCTGCATTTCTGTCACTTTTATTATTTGAAACCACTTAAAAATGAATAGGTTTCGTCTATCAGCGCACCGACCCCTTCCTTCTTTAGGGGCTCCAAATTGACAGATTTTCCCATAAATTGGCAAAATACAGAAAAGGGGTGAGTGACTTCGGTAGTATAATAGTAGTATAATAAGAGGTGGCAGGTCTAATAGCTACATTTCATTTTTCTTTTGAACTCTGAGATAGAGCAGGCAGAAAATGTCATTACTTGGTGTACAACGCTATGTGACTAGCATATGATAGTTTCCGTGCCTAGACACTTTCATATTAAACAATTAATACAGTCCAAACATAATCGAATTTATGCATTTAATGTTAAAAGTAATGATTTTCTTGTAGTATAATTATTTGCTTACTGATATTTATAATATAGCTATAGTTTGAGGAGGCCAATGTTTATAGTAATATCGAGTCCGGAATTGATATAATTTCCAATCGGGTCTGATCGGGTCAGGTACATAGTTTACACTGGCGTCGTCTGCTACGTAAACTAAATGAGCGAATATGACCAAAACTAACCATTATGTTTATGCAAATTAGAACACTTTTCCCTATTCGGATTTTGGGGGACTTTTAGTATGGTCTTCAATGGACCTCAAAGAAATGTACTGCATTGGAATAAATTCTGTTGCAATTTGTTCCAAGTGAAAAGTTAAAATGACTGGACTATGAGTGCATGACAATTGTATTATCTACGAAAGTGCTTAAAAAGTAACCTAAGCTCCGCCTCCCCCCCCCCCCCCCATAAAAAAGACGTTTTGGAGGTCAAGCCTTTCACAGGAAAAAATCGTATGTATTTTTTTTTTTAATGAACCTTAACTGGAATTTACCTCCGGAGTAGAATTGGTGATTTGTGATTATGATAAGCACTCGTGATTCTAGTTTGGTTTCACACGTGTTACGATATCTGTTTACCGTGTGAAAGGGCGGCTACATTGCTCGCAAGACCGCTGAAATTGTTACATTGATGTGGACCGTGTCTCAAAAATAAGATATGTAGTACTTTCCTTTAAATTTTGAATGCGTATATATACCTTGATGTATCTCACATAACCTAAATTTAAGCTGTGTTAAACAAAGTGCAGGTGACTTAACGGAACTTTCAAGTTCGTTCCAAACTGTAATTCCTGATATTAAAGGACTATGTTTGTACGTATTTGTCCTAAATCAAGGTTTTTGCTATGAATTCCTTACAGCATGTCTTGTACAGTGATCACTTGACATGTAAATTATTTCTTACGTTTGTTTGGTGTTCAACATTTAGAGTCTCGTCGATCTGGCGCTGCCTATAGGCTGCCGGGCCCACGATTGATAGGGCGCGGGTCAGAATGCTTCTATTCTCAGATTTATATTTCTAACACCAAAATAAAGATTTATCATTTTATCATATAGTTGCTATGAACCAAGTACCCGGATGTCCCTCTCCACTCCCTGGTGAACCTATGGGAGTTAAAGATGGACGTATTCCAAACTCAAGACTAACTTCCTCATCTACATGGCCACGGAATTCGGTCACTATGGGGAGGCTTGATTATATCATATATGGAGGAGCCTGGATAGCAGGGGCGGACGCGATTCCGATATGTGGGTAAAGGTGAATAACATCCCCTTTTCGCTCTTCCAAAATAAGAAACAAATCATCGATTCACGTGGGATATCATAATTCAATTCAATCAAATTCAATATAATTTCAATGTCCGCTGCGTTTCGATTCGTTTTGCTTTCATTCGACAATCGTTGTCACAATTGATTTACGTACATGAAAGAACATGGAAACGGAATAGACCAGTTGGTAGTTAGTTCATGGACACTTTTGGTCAAATGACCTTTCATTTCTTTCATTGTGATAGGCAGATTTCAAAGCAAGATATTACGTAAGCATGCCTTACATAGCAGGATGAAGAAATTTAATAGACCAGGTGACTAGAATAGCACACCAATGAACACTCTATGAAGGTAATTGTTGCATTTCTACTTTGAATGCGTATTAGAGCATGTTGCACACTGTTCCTGCATAATGGCAAACTGTGAAATACCAGTCGTTCGTGGACGCATCGTTGTTTTTTGTGGTTGTAAATGTAAAACACAATTCAAAAGAATATATGAATAATCAAGACATCAAAGTCCGTGCTTATCTCATTAATACCTCGGTCACATTTGATCTACGGCGGCCGTACGGCGAGTCGAAAACAGCAGTTTTATTCATTTTTATTCAAACCACCTATGTATAGCTGGTACCAAAAATATGATTAAACGGCCGTTTTCGAATCGCCGTACGGCCGCCGTAGAGTAAATGTGACCGAGGTATAAGTTTTAAACCATGTCACTTTAGTACCAATGACCTTCATCTGATCATGCGCAGGGTGGAACTACGAAATGGCTTATTCTCCTAAATGATTTTGTCAATGTAAATAGAGATTTATTAATGTTCTTCTGAAAAGGTTATCAGGGGCCCGTCTTACAAAGTTGCGATTGATCCGATCAATCGAAACTATGCAAAGCCAGCCAAGTCAACATATAAAATGTATGTTTGTTCAAAGAATTTTCTAGATATGAATGCATATCTATAAATTAATTGATTTCTTGACAATTTGGTGTGTTCTCCTTTGTTTACAAACGACATTTTGCAAATTTCCTGCCGAAAAAATATGACACTGTTTGATTTCCATAGTTACGATTGACTGGATCAATCGTAACTCTTTGTAAGACGGGGCCCAGAAGTCCATTTAAGGCCACCACACACCTTACGACTGGTCACTGATCCACGATCCGATTTATGAACCATTTGGATTTAGCTCATTTTCTTGAATTGTGAATGAATTTTTTTTTTTTTTTAATTTGAAGTTCACATTAACTGAATGAATATTAACATTAAAAAAAATGGATTATTGCAAGCCTTTATTTTGGAGTAAAGTCCAAATTAGTTTAAATCATAGCCAATCGTACGATTGATGTGACGTCATTACGACTTGATATTAGATTCACTTTTGTTATAATAAGGATGATACATAGTCACAAATTTGAACATAAGTAGGCCTATTCGTACGACATTTTAAAACATTACACAGGAAGATATGCCATGTCTAAATATTAGCATCAAATTGTACAACGTTTAATTCCAAAAATTATGTCGGAGACCAATCGTAAGGTGTGCGATGGCGTTTAAAGTAAAGATTCAGGTCGCGATGTCATCGTATAAGCATACGTGCAGACATAATTACGGACACGAAGAAAAATTGAATTTAGAATAGCTGATTGTGACGGCACTAGCGTATCTATGGGGGGCAGACTGCCCCCCCCCCCTCCCCTGACGAGACACAACTGGGGAGCGTTTCATGAAAGGACTTGTCGAACGTTTTATCCGACAAGTCCTGTTTATCCGACAGTTACCATAGTAACACTTCCTCTCAGCCAATCAAAATCAAGGAAAGATGTCAGATCTGACAACTTGTCGGACAAAAATCTTGATGAAACGGTCCCATGATCCCTGACGAACCACCAGTGACCCACTTTGAAGTTAAAGACCTTTTTTTTTTTGGGGGGGGGGGGGGCTTGTCAATTTTTTTTGTGGTATTAAATCCTTTATTTGTGGTGAAGACCCCTTTTTTTCTTGTCAATTTTTTTGGCGGACGATTTTGCCCCCCCCCCCCCTTTGGAAAATCCTAGGTACGCTACTGTGACGGTATTGCAAATATGGTTAAATCGATGACATGAACGCCTAATACATAACTAAGAAAGAGTGGGTGATTTCGTTCTTCCTTTTTGTCTCACCTGCATAGCAGAGTGAGACTATAGGCGCCGCTTTTCGGACGGCGGCGGCGTCAACACCAAATCTTAACCTGAGGTTAAGTTTTTGAAATGACAGCATAACTTAGAAAGTATATAGACCTAGTTCATGAAACTTGGCCATAAGGTTAATCAAGTATTACTAAACATCCTGCCTGAGTTTCATGTCACATGACTTAGGGCAAAGGTCATTTAGGGTCAATGAACTTAGACCATGTTGGGGGAATCAACATCAAAATCTTAACCTAAGGTTAAGTTTTTGAAATGCCATCATAACTTTAAAAATTTATAGACCTAGTTCATGAAACTTGGACATAATAGTAATCAAGTATTACTAAACATCCTGTGCAAGTTTCAGGTCACATGATCAAGGTCAAAAGTCATTTAGGGTCAATGAACTTTGGCCAAATTGGGGTATTTGTTGAATTACAGCCATAAATTTGAAAGTGTGTTGGTCTAGTTCATAAAACTTGGACATAAGGTTAAGGTTAATCAAGTATCACTGAACATCCTGCATGAGTTTCACGTCACATGACCAAGGTCAAAGGTCATTTAGGGTTAATGAACTTTGGCCGAATTGGGGGGTATCTGTTGAATTGCCATCATAACTTTGAAAGTTTATGAATCTGATTCATGAAACTTGGACATAATAGTAATCAAGTATTACTGAACATCCTGTGCGAGTTTCAGGTCACATGATCGAGGTCAAAAGTCATTTAGGGTCAATGAACTTTGGCCAAAATTGGGTATTTGTTGAATTACAGCCATAAATTTGAAGGTGTGTTGGTCTAGTTCATAAAACTTGGACATAAGAGTAATCAAGTATCACTTAGCATCCTGTGCACATTTTAGGTCACATGACCAAGGTCAAAAGTCTATGAACTTTGGCCATAATGGGGGTATCTGTTGAATTACCATCATAACTTTGAAAGTTGATGAATCTGACTCTTGAAACTTGGACATAAGACTAATCAAGTATCACTGAACATCCTGTGCGAGTTTCAGGTCACATGATCAAGGTCAAAGGTCATGTAAGGTCAAAGAACTTTGGCCATGTTGGGGGTATTTGTTGAATTGCCATCATATCTCTATAAGTGTATTGGTCTAGTTCATAAAACGTGGAAATAAGAGTAACCAAGTATCACTGAACATCTTGTGCGAGTTATAGTAGTTTTCAAAATCAGCAATGCTGCTATATTGAATCACGTGATGCAGGTGAGACGGCCAGAGGCATTCCACTTGTTTTTCATTATTATCCCTTTTCCCCAAATTTCTTGTTAATATGGTTTTGCCTCCTGATTCTCGTTTGCAAAATCAAAGTTTGAAAATAATAAAGAAAACAATCTTCGCAATCTCTTATATTATGACCCAGCCTATATCTTTACCATGTTTAACAAGCACGAACGCAAAAAGATCGAACTTCAAAATTAATCAAACATTATTTCCGTAACGATTTTGCAATTCTTATGTACCCATAAATGGTAGGTTTCAGTATGTCCTGATATGAAAACTTTGAACGGTCACATTTGTTTTTGTAAAGAAATTCTCCTAACAAAATTTTCCCATTGTGACCCAGATCGACCTCGGAAAGCCTTCCTATGTCGCCGGCGTTATCGTTCAAGGAAGATATTCATCTGTATATGGACAATGGGTTATGTCGGTGTACATCTCACACTCGTTGGATGACATTGATTGGGTATTTGCTTTGGAGCAGGAGTGTGGTACCAGAAAGGTAAGCGAGAAAATTGTAATACTAACGGTAGGACACGGCAGCACATTTCCTCCGGGAGTTGGGGCAGGTCAAAAAATGCATAATCTGGGCCCTGTTGTAGGAAGAGTCACGATTGATCCGATCAATCTCAACTATGGACGGCCAGCAACGTCAACATCTATTATGCATGTTTGTTCAAAATATTGTCTAGCTGTGATGTATATTCATGCATTCATTGTTTTCTTGAAAAATCGCTGCGCTTCTCTTTGCATAAAAAAGACATTATGCAAATTTTTGGTAGAAAAAAATTATGACACTGATGGATTTCCATAGAGTTACGATTGATCGGATCAATCGTAACTCTTTGAACAACAGGGCCCTGGTCAGAATATAATTTCGTCTAGAGTAACTTTGTTGTTAAAAAAATATCGTAGATGATTATTATTATTATCATTATTATTATTATTATCATTAATATTATCATAATTATTATTATTATCATTATTATTATCATTATTATTATTATTATTATAGTTATTTTATTTCGGCATTGAAGAGTATATCATATTGATACATTGTAAGACAACATATAATGAACATAAGAGAGAATAGATTGAGCACCCACTGGAGGGTCAAATAAAGTTAAAGGTATAGTGTATGATTGGTTGATCTCAGACAAGGGCAATGAATCAATTTTGAAATTATTACATTCATTAAATACCTATATAATTGCTCTATTTTATCACGGAAAAGAAACTTGCATAACTTTTATATTCTCATGATATTGAGGGGTGAAACATATATTATAACAATTATCGGTTAATCGATATAAGGTTGAACTTTCTTATTGACGCCCTCTCGGGTTAAAAAATAAATTGATATTAGAACACCGTTCGAATCATGCATATTCATTACGACTCATGCATATTGATGAAATACGTCATGGCGCATGCGCAGTATCAAGAAATCCCCGTATCAACAAAGTGCAGTACTCTGTGTGTGTAGCTGAGTAGAAAGCAAACATCGAACGGTGCGTGCAAGCTCAATGAGCCGATGCTAGGCGGCTAGCGACATGCTTGCGCTCTGCATTAGTTTCAGATATAATCCACTATTTGCGATAGCACACACAGGATAAGAATACTATATTGAGCTATATCCATAAATGTATCGTACGCGTGAAAAAGGATTCAGACACGTTGATTATCTGACGTGAATGACGAAGCAAAGGATTGCCCAATACGGCTTACTTTCGGACTCTTATGTCATGAATCTGAAAGTACTCCAAGACTAAAAGAGATACGAGAATCCCAGAGATGGGCAAGGGCCGAGTTCCGAGTTTGATCTTTATTCATGTGGATTGTAGCTCTTTTATGCACCTTTCCCTTCATGTATAGCTTGGCGTGATACATATACGGGAACTACAGCGAGGCGCTATAGCGCAGCTCACTGTATTTATACTCTGTATACTGACTCCTTGGCCCTCCCCAAAGGAAAGGGGGAGGGAGGAGAGAGAAGAAAGAAAGAAGTGGATTGGTGAAAGAGAATCAGGAGAGCCATCATAAAGGGATATGGATACAACATACCCTAATTTGATATTTTGGTGTTTTTTTATCTTTCCTGAATGTTTCAGTCAGTTTCAGATTATTTAGATCCACTCGCAAAGTACAGAGGAGAAATTGGAAACAAAAGTTAGACCAAAAATATTTAAAACTCTAAACAGACGGCCACCACCATTCTGTCTACAGCCAAGCATGAAGGGAAAGGGCGAAGAGAAAAACGATTACTTTCAGAGCAGGTAAAACAGGGTTTGTTTAATACGGGGTTAAATATAGGCCTATAGTAAAACATAACGAAGATGCAATCATATAGGCCTAAAGTAAAACATAACGAATATGCAACCCCAATGCGGGGTTAAATATAGGCCTATAGTAAAACATAACGAAGATGCAACCCCAATGCGGGGTTAAATATAGGCCTATAGTAAAACATAACGAAGATACAATCCCAATGCAACACTTGACTACTCTTCGTTTGTTTAGATTGAACTCGCGAGGTCAAAAGGTGAGCTGAGAAACCTGTTGATGCGAAGTACGTACGTGTAGTCTACATTGTGTAGACCGTGATAGCATGAATGTGACCAACGTACGCATCAAGTTGCTAATTTCTGTTATTTCTGTTGCCGAGGTTTTTACCTGACTGCTAAGAAAGCACGAATGCCTGTGAGCAAGCAACCAGGGGACCAACGGCTCAAGATCGAACAAGCAGAGTAAAGGCGTCATGAGTCAAAAAATGAGGGGGGGCAGACATGACGTCAGGGACAAGATTTCTGGGAAAACTCTTATTTTTGCATCCACACAAGAAAGCTTGCATCGAGATATGGAAAAATGAGAAGTTGAGTATTGCGCGGTGCACGTGCTTCAGAGTTGTGATTTCCAGGGCCGACCAGCATGTAGAGTCTTACAACAGAACTTTACAAGGCACGCCGTGGGGCAAAGTGCAACAACGTATGTGAAAGAAGACTAAGCAAACCTGGAGAAGCAGCAAGGTGCAACATGTACAAGGGAATTGTGCTTGTACATTACGTCTGCTTTGAAATGTGTACATGGGTCGCCGAGTTTTTATGTAGTATGGGGAGGGGGTGGGGGTAGCCTATAATGATATAGTAGGGCGCTTTATACTTTATGCAATCATGGACCTATTACGTCCATGCTATAATCAAACCATCAGCACGACCGGTGGATGGATGACTGAAAGAATGGATGGATAGGCATATATAAATGGATCATCCAATTGATGTATTTTCCCAAGAAATGGATGGTCAAAGAGAAATGGATACAAATGATGCAGCAATATATAGGGGCACCCCATGGGAGATCAACTTGCTACCCCTTCATAGACAGTAAACAAGTAGAAAGAATTGATAAAAAGATGAAATTTTATAGCAACAAATGAGAGGAAGAAAGGCCTCCGGGAAAGGCCTATACGCATACAGAGTGTGCACGAGCAGTTCAACCGTTGAAAAAATGTGAATGACTGCGACATGAGCAGGACAAAGACATTACTTGCATCCGGGACTTGCATCTTGATTGGCATAACATTTTAGACTTATTTATCAATGGAATTGTAACTCCCATTTCCCTGCTATAACTATAGGAAAAACGAATGATAACTGTTGTTTTATAGACGTGGAAATTTATGCTTCATATTAGGACCAAAGAGATTCTGGCGTACGTGTCAATATTTCAAAACTCAAGCGGGAAAATAATATAATCATTTTTTATGATTGAAAAAAAAGTGCCAAGTTCACACTGTCACGATTTTTTTTTTTGGTGGCGGTGCTGAGGAAAATTTGACAAAGCAAAAGAAAAACATTAAAACAGGTTCCAATACAAAATGTTGGTAATTTTCCTACATTTATCCAATTCGACACCTATACCAGAATTCCAGGGGGAGCTGCCTACATGGAAAATAATGCACGCCGCACCCCATTGTAAAATCTTGGGGGTGCTTTGCACCCCCGGTTCCAAGGGCCTTAATTATAATCGCGGAATAATTAATCGTATCAGATCAGTCGAGGCGATCGTATTGATCGTATAAATAGTTGGAATGGTTCAACTATGTGGTGATGTGGCTTTTTTTGCAGGATTTTTTTGCATTTATGGGAATAATATACAAAACAAATTTACAATGCTTGAGACATGATCATAATACAAGTGACAATCGTATATGTAGTGACTGGAGAAATACAATATATAAAAAAATATATATATAATGAGTAAAATGCATAGGCAAACTATATACAGTAAGCAAATATGTGCTTGAAGCATATAGCAGCCAAAATAAAAATGAAATTTCGAAACGAGACAAAAATAAAATTGTTATTTTGGGACAAGCCCCATCTGGCGAGGTTTAATGGGTATACGCTTTTTCTGATCATGGACCCTGATGTACTTAATTTATGATGATGTAATTAATGCACATGTGCTGCCGATGAAAATATAATATTTTGCCTTTATGGGTTTTTTACAACTCCAGGGGGATCAATGAGAATACAGTAATAGTTCTGAATACGCACTGAGAGAAGTGAAGGCCGGGGGGGGGGGCACTTCCATTGACGAGTGGATACCATGCGCGACCATGGGGTCTCGAAAAGCACCCAAACACGTATTTTCCATATTCTCAAACTGCACCCCTTAACAAGTATTGGCGTCTCAAACCGACCCTTAACAAGTATTGGAAACAAAACGATACTCTTGGCAAGTATTCCCGAAATGAACCCCTAAACAAGTACAGCGATATTTTATTGTTATGTCGGGTCCGTCGGTCGTTGGTTTTACCTTTACACATCATTATTTTGGTTTAGTACGGCCCCATGCACCTTCCACAACTCGCGCAAGTCGGACTCTAAACACGTAGTGTTGGGGCAAAAAGGACATCCTTTATAAAACATTTTAATTTTGTTTCATCATCCCCGAAAATATTACCCTAAACACGTAGCTTTCCTAGCAACATAGATACCCTTTTTTAAATATTTTTGTGTTTTTGACAAAAAGACATCCTTTTTACGTGTTTTTGGGGTCGCGCATGGTATCCACTCGTCAATGTAAGTGCCCCCCCCCCCCCCCGGAGTGAAGGCAAAGCGGTCATGGAGCATGCAAGCAAACGAGTAATTATAATTCCTTGAATAGTCATACCATAATAAAGTTGGAGAGGATAATATTGAAATAAATAGAAAAATAACATTAAAAAATGCGAACATAAGGAATACACACAACCCCCAACCCAAGGCTAGGAATTGTGTAAACATCGAAAAATACAGAAAGATGTTAGGAACCTTGCTTGAACTATTGGCGTAAATAATAAACGTAAAATATATGAATTAAGGGGCCAGATATATGTGTCGGGCACAAATCATTTTTTATCGGTGATAGATTTTGACATAATATTCAGATATTAGTTCCCCTTCTCGCTTTCTTTTTGTATTGGCCGTGACAAATTTGGGAATCCATATAGCCCCAATCCTTCCCCATTATTTTGAACGCCACTGATTTCAACTGGATATCGTCAAAAAATATTGATTGATTGATTTTATTTCGCAAGTCACCATAATATATATACAGTAGCATTAAAAACAACAGGCTTACACAGGATGACCCACGAAAGCTCTAAAGCTATTTTCCAGTGGGGAAATAGGCTTTACCTTGTAAATAAATATTACCTTGGAAATAAGCTTTACCTTGTAAATAAATATTTACAAGGTAGTCAAACTGACAGCAGATGCAGCGTGTAAACACAGTATGAATTTCATTACATGATAATAATAAAATGATAATTACGTAATGTCATGGGTGGTGAAACAAGGATGGGACGTTTTGTAATTCGCTACGCAGGCTTTTGATAGTAAAGCTGATGAAATACAGGGTTGAAAGTAAAATAATGAGAAAGACTGAAATGAAACGATCTATTCAAAATATAAATTCCATGAAAGAGAAGCGATTCAAACAGAGTATGATATTGCGTTTACATTCCCTTTGATTCATATTATTTTGATTCCCTTTCAACAATCTACTTCTTTCTTTATTTCTTCTCTCTCCTCCATGCCCCCCTTCCCTTTCTTGGGGCGGCGGGGATGGGGGGGGGGGGTATCGGATATGAGAAAGCCTGCAGTTTAGGTGTTATGGCACACTCGGACAAGTTCAATTTAGTGGCCTAGTAGGTCCATTGGTAAATTGCCAAGTCGTCGACTGCCAAGTGCCAACTTGCACTCACCACATGGTCTGATTTAATTTAGTCCATATCCATTCCGTCCATCAATATTTCGTCGAACAACTATTTGGTCCAGTATCCAATTCATTTTCATTCATTTTGCACAATAGCACGTTGTCCAATTAGACCAAATGGTATATGGACTGAATGGCTATTGGACCAACTGGTTACTAGACGATAGTGGATGAACATAATTATGGTAGACTTTAATGATAGTAGGCGAGTTGGCAATTTGACGATTTGGCATCAGACGAAATGGAAGTAAACTGATCCATGGACTTATATAGTATCACACCGGTATAGATAAAGAGGTACAAAAGTGGAAACGATGCCCGACGGACATGCGCATATCCAGGATTTTGCACCACGAGGGGGTCACTATTTTTGCGCCCCTGTGAACTTTTCGGAAAATTGCACCCCGACCCGACCACTCAGGCAATCAAAGTGCCTAAATGCATTTTGAATTGTCTTATTCCACAACCACGTGAAAAAGGCAATCGAAGACCATTTTTTTTAATGTGTCCATAGTGTGTCCATGTAAAAAAAGATCAAAGTTGTATCCACTTCTTGAAAAGAATAAATGCGACCAGAAAGCATAGAATTTTTAAGCGTTTTGGGGTTTCAATTTAGTTCAACTTTTCATCAGAGTGGTAGACCATACTAAAATTATGTGCGGGAGCTGTAATTTCTTAACCGGGGCTAGATCCAGCTTTCGCCAATAGGGGAGGGGGATATTTTCATCTGTTTTCCGATCAAACATTCTACGCTTTTTGCAACCGTGAACATGATATGTATATGAATTATTTAAACAATTATTATTGATACGAGCGCGAAACGTGAGCTGAATTTTTTTTATATTCTGACCTAAAATTTGAGGGGAAAAAAATCTATGAGCACTTTTGGCAATCAAGAACAGGATGAGTATCTATCAACATTTTATGCGATCACGAAGTGCGAACTGACAATTTTTGAATTCCCAATCCAACACTGGACATCATAAGCACTTTTTATAACCATGAACAGGATGAGTATATAGCTAAATAATTAATGCGAGCGCTAAGCGCGAGTTCAAATTTTTTGATATTCTGACCTCGTAAATTTGGGCGAGTGCGAAGCGCGAGCTTAAAAAGTGATTGATATTTTGACCTAAAATGTGGACATTCTAAGCACTTTTGGTAATCATGAACAGGATTGTCATCTAACTAAACATTGATGCGTCCGCAAAGAGCGAAATGAAATTTTTTTCATATTCTTACCTAAAATTTGGACATTTGAGTAAGCATTTTCGGTTATCATGAAAAGGATGATCAGTAACAAAACAGTTTATGCGAGCGCGAAGCGCGAGCTGAATAAAAATCTATATATTTTGATACAAAGTCAGACATTCTAAGCACTTATCTTACCATGAACAGGATCGCCACCTTACTAAACAATTAATGCGAAGAGTAGGATGAATTTGTTTTTATATTCTGATCTAAAATTAGGACTTTCTAGGCACTTTTGGTAATCATGAACATGATTGGTAATTGATGGGAGCAAACATGAGTTTGGCACCCCCTCCCCTCCCTAGGTAAATTGAACCTGAATTTGATGCACCGAGACAAATATCAAATTGGCGTGTGGTGAATATCCATTCGGCATCCCTATATGTCAAACAGCAACTCGACAACCGTATATAGAAAAAAATTATTCGGCGCCCCATCCCCAAGGTTAAACATCATTTCGGTGCCCTTCGGTGCCCCTATGTCGAACATCTATACGGCGCCCCGAGGTAAAACATTAATTCGCCCCCCCCCCCTAGGATGAAGATCAATTTGGCACATCCTAGGTCGAACATCAATTCGGCGCCCCTAAGCAAAACATAAATTCGTCACCCGCTATATACATACTCTAGGTTGAACATCAATTCGGCGCATCCACCCCCCCCCCCCCCCATGTCAAACAGCAATTCGTCAACCCCTTTTCTTTCCTTCCCTTTTCTCCCTATTTTGGCGCCCCCGAATACGCGCATGGTAGAGCTACGGATATAGAGAAATAAGGACAAAGATGTAATGAAAATATAAAAACTCTTGAAATACTTTACGTTTTCTAGGCAAACAAGAATCCAAACTCCAAAGCGTATAATAACGTCCGGCTGAATAGACCTCCATTTGCATCCTGTTTGATATGCTTTCCTGTAAGTTCCATTGTGGGCAAAATAAAGGGCAAAAGTAAGTCTGCTTTCTTTGAGAGGGTGTAAATGATGATATATTCAAATACCAGCGAGTGCCATAGGTGACGGAATCATAGGCGACGGAACGTATTTTCAATTTTTTTTTTTTTTTTTTTTTTTTGGGGGGGACAAAGCGAAAAAAGGCACTTATATGCAAAAAATTGCATTTTTTATGCAAACTTATATTTTCACCATGAGATTATCATCTGTGTTAAGTAGTTGTGCGTTTTGTAGTAATTAAATTGAGCAAAACCTTTTTAAAGTCTTTTCTGATTGATAAAATATCTATTTAGGCTTTATTTTTCCGGGAGCGAGCGTAGCAAGCAAGCAGTTTGAACATTTTCAAATCTGAAGTTGTGAAACTCGCCGCTTTTTGGTCAAATCGCGCAAATTATTGTTAAAAGAGCATTCTTGCGAGGTGTTAAGAGCGCAAATCGCGAGCTATAAATTCTAGACATTGCTTGTACTAACATGACTAATAAGACATGAAAATCAAACATTCCGAGCAATTTTGTTATGAAAAAGATGTGCATCTAATTGAAGAATGGACGCGAGCGCGATATTCCAACCAGAAAACTGGACATTCTAAGCACTTTTTTAACCCAAGAACTTAATTGTGTGTCTTAATAAATAATAATTGATGCGAAGCGCGGCGAGCCGAAAATTTGTAATATTTCAACCTGAAAACTGGATATTCTAAGCAGTTTGAAACCAAGAACATAATGTGTACCTTTGATGCGAGCGGAAAACGCGAGCTGAAGATTTGTGACATTTAAACCTGAAAATTGAACATTATAAGCACAAGTTGTAACCAAAACAAAGTGAGTGCCTTCCTAAAAAATAAATGATGTGGGCGCGAAGCGCGAGCCAAAAATTTTGTGATTTCCAACCTAAAATGTATCGTTTGACTTCAAAAAGGGTATTTTATTTTGAAAAGGGACATTCATGTACATCATTTTGAAATAAGTGCACTCTCCATTTAAAAAAGGCATTTTTTCCTACTGGGATTTTTTTATGTAGGGGGTTAAGTGCCCCTGCCGCCCCCCGGTTCCGCCGCCCCTGCTGCTAATATAGCCTCGGGTTATAATTTTTATCTAAGTTCAAACTGGTATTAACAAAAATATGTTGGTATGACTGCATTTTATAACGATGGTTTTCTTTAAAATATATATTTTTTACCATTTCGATCCATCACATTTTTGCATTTTTTTGTCCGTCGATATGCCCAGCGCTGAGAGGTCATGCCAAAACGTGATTTTGCATGAAGTACATTCTCTGAACCATCATCGGAACTTCGGAATCACACAGAGATGGAAGACCCCTTCCCCCAAATAGTTCCGCCTAGCTGTATGTCCTCGAATATATATATATATATATTTAATAAGACATCAGAAATGCGAAACACAAATTCACGAGTAATGCAGTTTTTGCAATAAAATTTGCAATTTTATTATATATATATCACCATGATAAGTACGTAATTTTATTATCCGAGCACATGCAGCGGACCGAGGAGCTAGAGTGGGTGGAGGGAGAGGCACCTAGGAGACGTCATACTTGTTCTTGTTCAGTATACTACCATAACAAGTTGAAAAGAAAAATGCAAAGAGAAACTTGGAGGGGGATCGATGTTACATGGTTATAACATACAGACCTACGCACCGGTATCATAGGCGGATCCAGGAGGCCGACGTTACGCCCCCCCCCCCCGATATTGGCGGCGCAAAGTCATATGAACGAAAGCAGAGGGGGGGGGCAAAATATAAGAGGAAGAATGAATAAAAAAAGGTGAGGGGAATTCAGACTTGGGGAGGGGTGGGAGCCAATCATGTCACTACACATGTATAAAAACAATTTAGCCCGCGCTTTGTGTTCGCATTGCCTGTTCGATGGAACATCTATTCATCTATACCAATTCATTTATTGATTTATTCATTCAGTCATGGTTAAACAGGTTCACAAGTTCAGAGTTATTAGTATATAAAATCATAGTAACAAGTACAATGACAAGGTATAATTCATATCGAAATAGTATGAGACATAAAGAAATATTAACTGATCAATGTAATACAAAACACGGAAACATTGTTGAAGGGCTTATAGTAAAACGAACAAGGGAACTAAATAGGCCTTTACTTATTCAAATTTTTGAGCACCTTATCCGTCAGTGTGCATCTTGTTTAATGATCATATTGCTCAGATCAATTTTCAGGACACAATACACAGTCCGAAAATAATACCTCACGCTCGCATTTTTTATAGGGTTTAGTACTGTTACGACTATAGATTCCAACCAAAACTAGCTTTGAGCTGCCGATCGATCGGGAAAAATGTGGATGAAAATATTGTTCACCCCGGCCCCGTTATTAGTGAAAGCTGGATCCGCCCCAGAATATATTGTTTAAAAAAAAAGGCATAGGCCACGCGGTATTTGTCATTTTTTAGTGATAAATACATTGAGGCAGTATATTGACAAATAATCACTGGAAGAGAAAGAGCATCTTATAGGCCTATATAACGCACAAAGCAAAATAATGAAGAATGGCGGCAAAGCTAGTTCAATACAAAATGATTTCCTTTTCCTTTAAAAAAAATGTTACAACACGTTATAATAATGAACAAATCAAAATACAGAACCTGAAGAAATTGATAACAATTCAGTGAATCGGAATCGAAACAAAAATGCGTATGTAAATATAATTATAAAATAGAAATAAAAAACGGGAAAAAAAATAAGAATAGCCCTTTCACAAGCAACCATAATTCTCCCTCCCTTCATACCCTGGACAAGTAAAGAAAAAAAAATACAGCTAGAGAAACGAAGCAAAGATGAAAAGCAAGGAAAGGGAAGGAAGCCGTCTCTCGGTACCTGGTACTCTGCCCAGATATCAAGATGTACGTAGGACCTTTTCTCCGCGATTTGAAAAACAACGTGCATAACATCACAATTATTATGATGGTCATTTAAAAAAGTTCCTTGGTTGTTTCCAAGTTATTTAATTTGCCGTCGAGGGACTGCGCGAATGCACACGCTCCTACAGGATATGAATGAAAAAGTCGCAAACAGACTCCGCCGTTCAATCCGATACTGTACTGTACTGTATAGCCGGTATACAGATCGGCACGTGAGACAAGCGCAGAGGCGATGGATATGAATATTCATGAGCAGGTATTGATGTCATTTGGTCTCAAGGTGGCGCTCTTCATTTTTTATATCAATTTCAAAATCTGCATCAAAAGAAAGCTCACTTGGCAAAATTTCTCTTCTTTATATATTTTTTTGAGAATAAAAACAGTTCTTTTGGCCAATGCAATACATTTTATGGACTCAGAACTTGTTTATGAGTATTTTGAAAAGCGAAGAGTGAAATCTAAAAGAAAGTTTTGAAATAAACCAATGTCGTCAACAAAGACCATTAAACCCTATCCAGTGGGCATTGTGGGTGCTTACATAAAAACAAAAGCGGATAAAAGAGTGAGTATGAACAAAAAAGCTTGAGAACAATAATAATAACTTAAGAATTATGATTTGCTTATGTCAAACGCGTTACTGACGATAATATACTATGGTAAGGTTCCCCAATTCTGCGAGACAGTCCCTCTTGTCCATGTTGTCTACGCACGCGCGTACCTACGCGATTCTTACCGTGTTTACACTTAATCGGCATTTGAATCGGCTTTTTCATAGCGTGTAAACGCGAGTAACTTGAATCGGCTCGCGGTTCAGAACCGGCAATTTGCACCACCAAAGTAGTAGGTTCTGAACCGCGAGCCGATGCAGAAGCGGCTTTTTTTACTACGTGTAAACAGAAAGCCGATTCTGCACCGGCAATTTGTGCGCATTTTAATTACTTTACCATTGTGACGTAATTGTAAGCGCACTGATCCAGCGTTGTCTTTATTATGACGTATATTGTTGGTATGCGTATCATTTCAGGTTTTTGCATCGGCTCGCGGTTCTGAACCACGAGCCGTAACAACGTGTAAACGCAATCCAAATGCCGATTCTGCATCGGCATTTGGTTCAGAACCAAATGCCGATTAGTGTAAACACGGTATCTATCTCAAGAAGATACGCATCCACCACACACCTGCAATACATACCCAGATATTCATTAAAAAATCCAACTCAAAATGGTGGAAAAATATTGAATTTCTCATCAAAATTCCCGAATCGTATGTAAAGTGAATGGGTGCGCAGACATGGGGCACCACCTACGTTCAATATGAAAATGACTGACCGAGGTTTTTCCCCATAAAAAAATCATAAATCTTCTGAGAAATGAAAAGAAATTCAGGTTTAGTCTTAATTTCAGCTTTTAGGTTCGCAGACATGGGGCGCCCATCATAATAAAACGATGTTAGCCATTGATTCAATTCCATCATTCGAAATAAATGAACAGTTTCATTCCAAAAGGAACCCAATCTCCATCAATCGCATTTCAATGAATAATAAAATCTTGAATTCACCGCTTTAATAACCAACTATTGACAATTCAAATTAAATAAGAAACACATTGCTATTATTAACCAGTTAGTTGATAATTTCTATTTGTATTTGTTATGAAATTGATTCCCTCCCCTTTTTCATGTTTTTATGGGTATTTTCATATCATTTCTATAGAGACTGTGAATTCTTGTTTTGTTTTAATTTCCAAAAGGAGCTTACTCGAGAAATTATTCAAACAGATTGCTAAAATGATTAGATCAACTTTCCATCGATAGATAGGCCGGTATAGCTTTAAGGATGATCCGGGCTGAATATTGGTATATCTCAATGAATAGAGTACAACTGACGGAGCAAAATGCTGAAAATTTCATCAAAATCGGATAATAAATAAAATTATTGAATATTAAAGTTTATCAATATTTTGTGAAAACACTTATATGCACATCGGCATGAATATTCATTAGGTTGACTGATGACGTCACATCCCCATTTTCCTTTTTCCTATGTTATTACATGAAATCATAAAATAATGTTTCATTATTTAAGATAAGATAAGATTGATTTCATTTATACACGGTTAAAAAGCCCAAACAGTTCACAGACTTATTTCCATTGGGGACGTGTGTAACATAATATGCAATTGATATAGTAAACATTTAAAAACCAGTGTTTAACGAACAATATATATGAAAAAATATATGTTAACATAAACAGAAGCATCAATGAAATATTACAAAGGAATCATAAAAAGGTGAGGAGGGGAGGAGAAGAAAAAAGGGAAGAAGAAAAAGACAACGGAGAAGAAAAGAAGAAAAAGAATAATAATGATAATAAGAAGAAGACGAAGAAATTATATACCGTTCACAAAAACATCAATAATATACAAAATGAAATATCTATCGGATAATTCGAACAAAGAGGTGTAAGGTAATAGTAAATGTGAACATGAAAAGGTAAAATGAGTAAATTCATGTTTCTATAATGGACAATCGAGCACACGAAAATTAATACATGATTTATCAATGTTAAAAGCTAAACACATAAAAATGACTGGAAAATTCATGATAACTAAACATGCACTGAACATATAAAGCATTAAAAACTTGGTTGATACTGAAGCTTGCCATATATAAAGCAAAACTTATGAAATGATTGAAAACTAATATATGTACTGGGAACAGTAAATATATAGATATAAATTGTCTGTTGATATTTGATAAAAACAATCAAATAGAATAATAGTCATAGAATATTTGAGATTCACATCACAAAGATATTCTCTTAAGACCTGCCTTGAAATTGTGTTTCGTTTGTGCCGCTTGAATATTTGTGGGCAACGAGTTCCATATACTGGCGCCTCTGTACATAAACATGCGCTTTGCAAATTCAGTCTTTATTTGCATTATTTCCACATTGAGATTACGACTTCTTGTGTTATGTGATCTTTCTTTAAAGGAAAATATTTTGATTAGGTATGAAGGGGCTATGTTATTGAGTATATTAAACATCATTAGTGCGACACTTTATTTCCTTTTCTTTTCAAGTATATCCCAATTTAGTTCATTTAGATTATCGTTGCCGGATGAATCCCAAGGGGTATTATTGATAACGCGCGCTGCCCGATTTTGAATCTTTTGGAGGCTATCTTTTATACATTTTTCACAATTTCCCCATACTACATCACAATATGACAGATGAGATGAAATCAGGGCGTTGTAGACTAGTATCATTGTATCCTTGTCAACCATACTTCCTATCGATTTTAGCATAAACAAACCGCTACTTCATTTCTTCTGTACATTTTGAATGTGTTTTCACCATGACACATCTAAAATTACTCCTAAATGTTTTCACTGGGTAACTCTTGTTAGGGGGGTTCCATCAATTTCATACATGTGTAAATGATTTGTCTCCATTAGGATAAAATAAGTTGCGGATATAATTAACTAATGCACTTAATCTGTTGTCAATCCAATTGTTTTAGTTCTTGATAGAAATGTTTTGAAGAAACCTAATTTCATATAATAAAATACAAAAGAACAAGTGGGCATATGACATCATCAGCCCACCTAATGAATATTAAAAAAACATGCCTAGAACTGTTTCACATGAATAATGCTAATCTTTAAAATTCGATAACTTCATTATTTTTTATCCTACTTTGATCAAATTTTGCTTTGTGAATTTTACAGATGTAAATGTCTTCAGCCTGGACCATCCCTTTAATATGCAGTTATAAGAGTTAATATATAAATGATTATGTGATTTGATGAACACATCCTTAATAAACATTAGATTAATCTGTACTAGGAATGAAATTATTTTGAATTTGCCTCCTTTTTTATTAAGCCTTCACTTAAAATACACTTTTTTGACATATTCCTATCCAATATGAAGCATCTTATTGCTATACTTGAACTTCACATAGGCCTATTCGTCTTTAAAATGTCATTGTGGTCAAGACATGATTTAGCTAATTTTCGAATAAAACCGTTCCCATAGAAATCACCCAGAGGTGAAATTGGTCATATCTCGAATGATAGAAAAGAAAAATATCATTTTTGACCTATAAAAAACAGACCATAAAGTTTCAGTTGTTGAGAAAAAATATAGCGCTTAGAGACATATTTTGTGATAAGCCTGCGCCATATGCAATTGATGATTGTTATTAATATTATCAATGTTATTATTATGATCATTGTCATTATTATTGCTATAATTTTTATTATTATTATCATATTTACTGTCATTAGAATATATTCAAAATATTATGTTGTGTTATATATTTTTCTTTTGGGGGGGGGGGGGGGTAGTAAGGAAAACTCGTACTTTCTTTTATATATGAGGACCCCTCGGTAGACCAGCACACCATAATTGATGCTGATTAGGGTAATCCTACCGTTTTCATTTGTTAATTTTACATGTATTATTTTATATGTATTGTTCCTTTTTTTTAACGGAAATAAAATAAATTTGATCCGATTCATTAATAATAATTATGTTGCTAAAAACTGCCACGTTTCTATTTGAATTACAATGGCAATCAAAACAATAACAATTTTAAACAGTAATGATCACTTTTTTTCTGATTCCATCAAATGCTGATAATCTAAAGACAGCTCCCTTCGGGAGCTTACGTATACGTAAGATCGTATCTCTGTGGGATTCACAATACGGTGCGCCATCTATCGGTTGCAGCGGACAGGTAGAAATTCGCAATACCACATGGGAAAAAGTATGTTGCACGCGAGATCAGTGGATAATACTAAAGAGCATGCGTGCGTGCAATTATTCAGCGCTGGCCAACGCGGCTCGACCGAATAAGCTGTTAACTACGGTCTAAAAGGTGGGAGACAACTTTGCCTGCACAGTCCATTGCGAAATTTAGACCGTTTTTGGTGATTACAGTACACTAGCACAGGGTCTCACGCGCGTAAAACATTCCCCATAGACTTGTGTGTTAAAATGGCACTTAAGAAAAATTCATAAAAAATAAATGTGAAATTAGAGGGTCGAATGTTTACTACCTTTGGATAGGATATATATCTGACATTCCATATCTGACCAGAGAAGGGTATCGTAGCCAGCTCATTTTAAAAATAAATCGCCATTTATGAAGATAACTATGATGGGATCAAATTCATCAACTGAAACAGTAAAATAGCCCCAATTCTTCCGCCAGTCAAAAAATAGTTCCAAATCATTGATATATCTTCCCAATTTGGGCAAAGGAAGTTCAGTAGTTACCATTTCTAGAATCAGTGTTAGATTTTGAATCATATTCATACACTTTTGTCAATCAGCAATATCAAATTTAAAAAATTCGAATGGGTTGGGTCGAACGAATATCTTTAGCCGTCCTGATGTAATTAGGCTCATGGCACCACAGTGCGCTACCTGCGCGCGATGTCGACCGCGAAGTTGGACAATTGGCCTGCTCGCTGCAACCGATAGATGGCGCACCATTATGGTGAATCCACCGAATTCTTATGCTTTGAATGTGTGATTGTTTACATACGCAGCAAACTATGATGGCGATTCCCATGTTACCTTACTCTTTCCTGGACTAATCAACGCACGATACGTCAAGATACATCCTATTACGTATTATGCACACCCATCCATGAGATTTGAGGTACTTGGTAGTCATAATATTACAACAAGTTAAATCATCATCATAGAAGGAAAAAAACATTGATTAGTGAACGGACACATTCCTGGACAAAACAAACATAACAATTAAAAAAATTAACAGAAAGTTACCCATTATTTTTTTCGCTCTGTCAATAATAAGACGGGAGGGTCTAATACTTCTGTCAGCAGTTTTACAAGAAAAAAATAGATGATCTATATTCATGTAAATATTTGTCATGTTTGTAAAGATACAAATATCGTCAAATTTATCAGCTTTGAAATGAATTAATAAAAAAATTATGTTACTCAAAGTCTATGTTTAAAAGTCATGAGTCAAAATGTATAAACTATGAGTTACAATATGCCTTCATTGTCAATAACATCACAAATTTATTAATGTGCTTTATATTTTGTTTTATGAACGGGTCGTTATCGGTGGGCACTAAATAACGGAAGGAATTTATGAGGAGTTAACATAATACTACGACCGTCATAAATCCCTTGTCCATACAAGTCGTGATGTACATGCAGTAGCCTGTGGTGTACCCTAAGGCTCAATCCTGCGTCCCTTAATGTTCTTGATTTATCCCAAAGAAATTATTAAGTACAATCATTTACTTATTCACTTTTTGCTGATGACACTGCATATCTCCCGTCACGATATTTATAGATATATAAGATATTATACAAGATCTGTCTATTGTCAACAAATAATGAAATTTAATGTATATTCAAAAGTTTTGTTGTAACAAAGTTTTATTGTTGTTTGTTTTGATATAAAGAACAAGGGGTAAAAGATTCACTGATATTATCGATCCATTATCAATAGGATGTCCTCAGATCAATCGGAGCCAAGATCTAAGGTCTCTGAAAGTTGTTGATGATCACTATTATGGAGTCATGTTTGTACCAAGGTTTCAAGAAGTATTGCCATTACTGTAATGCTACGTTTCTCCAATACCTCAGCAATTATTTAATAACCCTTACAACGACCATATTATCAGAGCTCACTTAATTCATTGTAATCATGTTTGATCGATAGATACACCCTGAAAACCAGGCTGGTTTGAGCATGGGGGTGCACATCCTTGGGGGTGGAACTAAAGTGGTATATTGGGGGTGCACATCCTTGGGAGGTGGAGCTAAAGTGGTATATTGGGGGTGCACATCCTTGGGAGGTGGAACTAAAGTGGTATATTGGGGGTGCACATCCTTGGGAGGTAGAACTAAAGTGGTATATTGGTGGTGCACATCTTGTGGAGGTGGAACTTAAGTGGTATATTGGGGTTGCACATCTTGGGGAGGTGGAACTAAAGTGGTTTATTGGGGGTGCACATCCTTGGGAGGGAACTAAAGTGGTATATTGGGGGTGCACATCCTTGGGAGGTGGAACTAAAGTGGTATATTGGTGGTGCACATCTTGTGGAGGTGGAACTAAAGTGGTATATTGGGGTTGCACATCTTGGGGAGGTGAACTAAAGTGGTATATTGGGGGTGCACATCCTTGGGAGGTGGAACTAAAGTGGTATATTGGGGGTGCACATCCTTGGGAGGTGGAACTAAAGTGGTATATTGGGGTTGCACATCTTGGGGAGGTGGAACTAAAGTGGTATATTGGGGGTGCACATCTTAGGGAGGTGGAACTAAAGTGGTATATTGGGGGTGCACATCTTGTGGAGGTGGAACTAAAGTGGTATATTGGGGTTGCACATCTTGGGGAGGTGGAACTAAAGTGGTATATTAGGGGTGCACACCTTAGGGAGGTGGAACTAAAGTGGTATATGGTGGTGCACACCCTTGGGAGGTGGAACTACAGTTTGAAAAATGATCAGTTGATGAAAACAGAAGAACGAGTACAAATTTCGTTTTGCTTGCCAGTGTTAGAACTCCTCTGCTTTAGTGGGAGGTTGCACGTTCACACTCAGCCTTCGCCATTGGTCCAGGCATCCCTGTATTCCAGTTGGCTGGTGACGATTCTTCAAGAGGGGGTGCTGGTTTGGGGGAAAATCCTGACATTCTTTAAAATAAAAGAGGTTTTCGCCTCAAAATGGTGATTTTGGTAACCAGAAAAATTTACAAGCAAAAAACTAAAAGTTTTCACTGAAAATTTGATTTCTTTGATTTCTTTGATGATTTCTTTTGTCATAGTTTGTATCAGATAATGGAATAAGTTACACCAAAGCATTAGTCCCAGTCCAACACTGCCTGTATTAAAAAACAAGTATATGTGGACATAATTTTGAGATATTACAAAATATCTTAAATTGAATTTTGGAAAGTCACGTGTTTTTGTGTTTTTGCGTATGTTTGTGTGTGTGGATGTATTTGTATTCTTATTCATTAAATCTCTAATTCATCATTGTAAATGTGTTTTTTCACAAATATTCTTGGTGTATTTATCTTGTTTCCATACAAGTTGCTCTACAAATGTCTTGTAATCTAGCTGGAGTTGATATGTAAACCAATCTAATCTAAACTAATCAAACTACATTTGATTTGTATTTGTTTATGTATATATATATATATATATATATATATAATATGATGCATGTTTGATTTGCTTTAGTTAAGGATGTTAATGATGGAAATGAAAAATAATCTTCAACTTGAACTTTTCACTTAATAATATATTGTGACTAAATGATCGCACGAGCAATATTATAGTAAATGCCCCTTTAGGGGCCCCTTTCACAGGCTTCGCTCCTTTCCAGTCCCAAACCTACAGTGTCATATTCCCTTTGTCAAAATATGTTGTATATCACTTGATTAATTGTCTTGAATGCATTTAAACTTACAATTAAGTAATTGTTCACATTATATTCAAACGTTAATCACATTTTTGAATATGTTATATTGCTTGTTTATAGATGCCACCTACACTCTAAACACGGATATTTTCACCATGATATTATCATCAGTTGTGTGTCTTGCAGTAATCAAATTGAGCAAAGCCTTTTTGAAATAATTTATGTTTGATGAACTATACATTTAGTCTTTATCTTCCGCGAGCGAGCGGTCTGTAAAACAAAACAAAAATCAAATCTGAAGTTGTGAAACTCGCTTTTTGGTCAAACCCTTTTTACACACGCTAAAATTTCCTTAACCCCGTACTATAGGTGGGGCTAAATTGCCATTTAGCCCCACCTATAGTACGGGGTTAAGCTTAGCCCACTTTCTTTTTACACAGCATTTTTGCAAAGTGGGCTAACCCCACCTTTAGTACGGGATTATTTGGCCCTGCAAAAAAGCAGGGTTATCCCAGCAATTGCGGTGCTAAGAGCGATAGTACGGGGTTAAGATCGCTAGTGTAAAACGAAAGTGGGCTAAGCTTAACCCCGTACTATAGGTGGGGCTAAATGGCAATTTAGCCCCACCTATAGTACGGGGTTAAGGACATTTTAGCGTGTGTAAAAAGGAATGAACCCTCAGTGTGCTCGTGAATATTCATGAGCTACCACTAGTCCGGGGTTAGCGAGATTCGTGTGTGAAAAGCAAGCATTCCTTATCCGGGGTTAGCAATAACGATTTGGCATGTGTGAAAAGGAAAAATGATAGTACGGGGTTAAGGATAGTACGGGGTTAGCGATAGTCCGGGGTTAAGAAAATCCTGTGTAAAAAGGGTATTATAGGGTTAGTTATTAAAGGGCATCCTCGCGAAATGTTGCGAGCGCGAATCGCAAGCTCAAAATTTTGGACATTTCATTTTTAATAAGACATGAAAATTAAACATTCCAAGCAGTTTTTGTTATCATTGAAAAGTTGTGTATGTAACTAAAGAATTGACGCGAGTGCGAAGCGTAAGCTGAAAATTTTAATCCACTGTCTAGAAAAGGGACCTGATAAGGACTGCATTTAGTGACTGATTAATATGATACATATCTCACCAATCAAATAATGTTAGCACAAAGCGCGAGCTGAAAATTTTTGATAATCCACGCTGAAAACTGGATATTTAAGCACATTTTGTAACCAAGAACAAAATGAGTATCTTATTTTAAAAAAATGGATGCGAGCAAAAAAATTTGTGATATTCCAACATGAAAACTGGACGTTCTAAGCACGTGCTGTAACCAAGAACAAAATGGGATCCTTATTCAACTGTTCAGCAATGATTAATGCGAGCGCAAAACGTGAACCAAAAAATTGTGATATTCCAGCCTGAAAAGTAGAGATTCTTAGCATTTTTGTAACCAAGGACAGAATGAGTATCTTACTAAAAAAATAATTGATGCGAGCGCGCAGCGCGAGCGAAAATTTTTGTGATTTTCTAACTTAAAATGTGTCGTTTTTCTTAAAAAAGGGTAGGCCCTATTTCATTTAGGAAAAAAAGGCATTTTTTCCCTACGAGGATTTTTTTTTATTGTTTGCATTATATGATATTTCATTTTTACAGATTAGACAGTAAGGACCAACTTGACTGATCTGTAAAATATCAAACAATGCTAATTCTACATGCTCAGGGAGAAATTAATCGTTATTTCACTTGACAATGAGGAGAAAATTTGAATATTTCATATTTCCTATAATAAAATGCCCCCCAAAATAGTGAGTGCATGGATGACGTCATCAGTCTCCTAATTTGCATACCGACGTGGATGTGCATATAAGTACTATGTGAAATTAAGACTTTAAAATGTCATACACTTTCTTATTTTACATCCGATTTTGATGAAATTTTAAATGTTATGCTTGTTTGATTTTTGCATTTTTATTCAAATCAACTTTTTGTTGGGGTAGACTTGCCCTTTAAGTAAAGCCATGGTCTAACTCTGCGCTATTATGGGAGGCAAAAAAAATATAAATTAACTATTTTATGTTTCCTTTACAGTTTTCTTTACTCTGCCCTCTCTTCATTTCTTAATGATTGTTAAATCAGTAATTATACCCAGCCAATTATGGATGAGCTCAAATGAGCTCTGTTGGCAAATTGAACTTGTAGAATTAGAGAAACCTGTTGCAATTGGTTTTTCATAGTTGACCTGCACCCCGAATTTAGAATACGAGCCTTAGGCTTCAAGAGGCACAGATTAGCTCCATTTCTTTGTATTTCTGTTACCATTTAATGCCCTCTGATGTTAAATGTGTAAATGTCTTGTTACATGTATGTTTATATTTGTGCATGTTGTCCCTATATTGAAATAAATAAATGAGAGTTGTATGCTTTCCTTCAATTCAAGTACAGAATTGCAAAGGTGACATGTACTTTTTGGGTACTATACACATATGCATGTAGATTTGTCTTTAGATTGTGCTTCATTCTGCCCATAATAAAAGAGAAAGAAAAAAGGATAGTCACGTGTTTTTATGATTCAATCTGCAAGGTTTTTGCTGACTTTTCGAACCATATTTGTACGTAACCCAGTCATGGACTCCAACTTATTGGCCTTTTGCCAATGATGTTAGTCAATAAACAGTCAGATAAATATTCATATCACTACTACCCTTTCCAATGTTCGTCTTTAAAGGAGAAAAAAAATTGATTACAATACCACCACATCCTGCAGATCAAAGCACTCGAATATCATTTCACATCATTATTAAATATTATGTATACATATTGCTCATCAGAAATCATTGTTTACTTACAACCAAACAAGTCTATCAGGACTTTTCGCATTTACTACGGAGACACTCTCTATATAACGCAATAATTCCTTTGAAAATGCCTGCCAAATCACATTAGAGAGCTCAGAGGCTTTTGTCAACAACAACAAATTGTGGACCGAGACAGCATCGTATTTTTTTTTTACTCTGAACAACGACATATTTGCAGTTGTTCGCCCGGTGCAAATCTTCGGATGATCTGCTGTCCCGGTCCACCAATTTTCGACAAAAGCCTCTCAACTCTCCATCGTGATTTCACATGCATTTTTTTTCAAGGGAACCAATGCGTTGTATAGAGTGTCTCCGAGGTAAATGCGAAAACTCTCTATTACCTTTCTAAGGTGACTGTACTTTTTTCATTCAGTGGGCAAATTAACCGTTCATTTTTTTTTCTCTCTCTCTTCCATGCATTCGTTTCCTCTCAAAACATAATGATTTCCTGTACAAAGGAATCGAATCAAACATTAGCCTTCCTAAATTGGGGATTGAAAGAGACAGAACGGAATTCGTGTTCTTTTGTGATAATAATCTCCTTCGATATCAAGCGAATAGCAGAAGAATGCTAATGCAATTAGTAAGATATTAGTAAAATATCAATACATTTTTTTTAAAGAAATATCCGCGGGTCATATAATTCTGGTTAGGGTACTTTATTCCATCTACGAATTTGATACTGATAAAAAAAAAGATTTTCATAGTTCGTCCTTTGAATTATTATAGACCTATCCTTCTTAAAAGCAGTTGCATCGATAAAACCTTTCAAGAGGAGACTAACCTCCCTTTCACACGGTAAAAACATATTGTAATTTGAATGATTCCAGTAAAAAAATAAGACTAATGACGAATTTTTAGCACGTGTGAAACCAAACTAGAACATGACTAAAATCACGAACGCCTGCAATCATCATTACAGTGATAATTCAAGATTTACGTGTGAAAAGGCCCAGAGAGCGACTACTCAAACTAGAATCACGTACGCTATCCACAATCACGAATTCAAATGCTACTCCGGAGGTGAATTCCAATTAAGTTTCACTCAAATTACGGTACGAATTTTACGTGTAAAACGCTTGACCTCCAAAACTTTTTTTTTTTTTGGGGGGGGGACGGGGCTTGACAAGTCACCAAGGACACATACCGCCTTTGCTCGGGAATTCGAATTCAAATCACAGTTTTCGAGCGAGCGTGTGAAAGGTCCGATGATTCTAAAGACGAATTGCAATCATCAATACAACGATGATTCAAGATTCACGTGTGACAAGGCCCTACATGCCACTGATTTCATTCGTCAGTTTAGCCAAGCTATGTCGATAAAAGGAGATGCAAGAAGTCAAAACAAAAATACTGCACAGCTGTTTTTATGATAAAAAAAGTGGACAAGCGACTACATTTTTTCATTCAGTATCATGTTGCCTTATTTGTGTAAGCATGAAACCGTTGAGACTAAGGGCCTTTTCACAACTAAATCTTGAATCATCATGATTTTAATGATGATTGCAATTCATCTTTAGAACCTTCGAACTTTTCACCTGGAAAATTTGTACTGTAATATTTGAGTGAAAAGTAACTGGAATTCACCTCCGGAGTAGAATTCGAATTGGTGATCGTGATTAGCGTTCGTGATTCTAGATTGGTTTCACACGTGCATTAGCCTTGCTTTTCACTGGAATCATGATTCCAATTACGATTTTTTTTTTACCGAGTGAAAGGGCGGTAATACTGCAATGTATGCATGTCCGTAGCATTTTTTAATCATACAGTTTTCGAAAATCGATTATCTGTGTATCTCTTTGAAATTCACATAACACTGTGAAAGAACCGACATGATATTTAGATTATTTTTTTATTCAATAATAGATTTCAGCATGCTGTTAAATTTCAATGCCGATGTACTTAATTTATTTCTTGTCGGAAGTTACATACGATTACTTTAATATTAATGCATAATTACTTACGTAGTGGACTTAATTATTTATTTTTATTTTTATTTTTTTCATTTATTTTTTATTATTTATTTTTATTTTTATTTGTTTATTTTTTGTTCATTATATATATATATATATATAAATTGTTTATTTCTTTATTTTACCTTATTTTTTATTCACAAAATGTACTTATGAAAGGGGGCCTTCACCCTACAAGCTCTGCTTCTTAGTTGGTATCCTTCTCTTTCGATTTCATAATATTATTGTATTATAAAAATTATTTAAATGTTATATTTTGTAAATATGTACATTGAATATCAATGTCAATGTAAAAAGATTGAAAGAGAAAATAAATGAATTGAATTGAAATAGAATTGAATTGAATGAATAGAGTAAGAAGAATAGGTTAAATCGGGATGATAGGTTAAAAAAATGGATATGCAAACAATTTTCAAAAGGTATTATCCGTTTAAAAATTCGGTCCCTTATTGGCATGATAAATCGATACTATTAGTTTAAGTCATAACTGAGGAATCTTTGTATTATGTCGTCTCTTTTTAAGACGTTTTTAAGAGTGTGTGTGGGGGGCGTGATTATTTTTTAAGTTTTAGTTTTTGTCTCACCTGCATAGCAGCGCGAGACTAAAGGCGCTGCTTTTCAGATGGCGACGGCGGCATCGGTATCGTCAACATTGAAATATTAACCAAGGTTAAGTTGTTTGAAATGCTATCATTATATAAAAAGTATATAGGCCTAGACCTAGCTCATGAAACTTCAATATAAGGATATTCAAGTATTACTAAACATCCTGCATGAGTTTAAGGTCACATGATTAAGATCAAAGGTCATTTAGGTTCAATGAACTTTTGCCATGTTGGGGTACTTTGGGGGGATCAATATCGAAGTCTTAACCAAGGTTAAGTTTTTGAAATGTCATAATAACTTACAAAGTTTATGAATCTAGTTCATGAAACTTAAACGTAAGAATACTGATTTAGTACGTAAGATCCTGCTTGAGTTTCAGGTCAAATGACCAAAGTCAAAGGTCATTTAGGGTCAATAAACTTTTGCCATGTTGGGGTACTTGTAGAATTGTCATCATAACTTTAAAAGCTTATGGATCTAGTTGATGAAACTTGGACATGAGAGCAATCATGTATCTTTGAATATCCTGTTCACGTTTCAGGAACATGATCAAAGGTCATTTAGGTCAATGAACTCTGGCCGTGTTGTGGGTATATGATGAATCGACATCATAACTTAAAAAGGTAATGCATGGAACTAGTTCATGAAACATTGACATAATGATAATCAAGTATAAATGATTGTTTTGCACACATCTTAGGTCACATGATCACGGTCAAAGGTCACTTTAGGTCAATGGACATAGCACTTTATTTTCATGTGAATGTTTTTTTTGTAAATAATTATGAATAGCTGATTTCAAAGTCACCACTGCTGCTATATCGAATTGCGTAATGCAGAGGCGTTCCACTTGTTTTCTATTTTTTGCGAGTATTACTTTTGCATTCATTTATCTGGGTTGTTCATGATTTGATTTTTTAATTTTCATTTCCACTTCTCTTTCATTAAGTTTTAAGGCTTAAAATTGTTAGATCTAACAACATACGATCTCGAACATTGACTTGTAGAAATCATAGTCGTCCAGATTACATTCCTTTCTTAAAGAAAAATGAAACCTCTAGAAGAAAGCTCGTGGGAAAACAGAAAAATCAAAGAAACACAATAAACAGATAAGCGAAAAAATTTGAATATATAACATGTATAATAAGAAGTTATGAGCATTTGAAGTTAAGATCATTATTGTAATGTAGACCATCGTATTGGCATTGCAATAAAGATTTGTGATTTCACATGTGAACAACTTTGCCATTACTTTTGTATATATTTCGCTTAAACTGCCTCTTTTATCACATCTATCAGTAGATCATATTCTTTCTATAGGAGGGCATGTAATACAGATTTTCAAAGAATACATTATGAAGAGTTTGTATCACCATAAGAAAGAACAAAAAGAGACATTTTAGGGGCATTTAATAGTCCATCAAAGGGAAAGTCGTTCACATGTGACATCACATATCTTTGTCGCATTGCCAATATGAGGATATCCGTAGCAATAGTGATCGCAATATTTAAATGCTCATGAATTATTATTTGTCCGATTTTTCTCAAACTTTCTTTGATCTTATTATTTTATTATTCTGTTTCAACACGGGCCCACTTGTTCCAAAGGTTTCATTCCCCTCTAAGTTCGTTGTATACTCAATAACTTCGGATTCGGTATTACCGGTCTTCAAATGGAGGTTAATCTCTATCATTGTTGTGAGATCTCAGGCTTTACAAACAACTCATCTCCGATTAAATTTTCTGGTCAAAGGGAAAATTTAGGAAATAAAGGATTGTGAGGATGTTGGTGTTCTTGATTTTCCCAACGAGTTTATTTACCTTTGATTCAGTTAAATATCGCTCCCACACCGGGGGTTTAAAATAAATCAAAATTTGCTGTTGTAATTGACCCCCCCCCCCCTTCGATTTGGAAATATTCCCTTATAATGTTAACTTTATATTTCGATGAGACTGCTTATATTGTATTTGTAGATTGAATGAGGAAATGTGAGTTTGAATGATGCAGGCTAGAAAATAGGCGTTATGATATAATTGCAATTGTTCTTTTGATTTTTACTCTGAATATTTTATTCTCTCTTGTACAATTTTTATGATTAATTATTCTCAAGATGTTATTTAAGCACATAAAAATATGCTACATTATTGGCAACACCCCGCCCCAAGAAACCCCGCCTCCCTCTCATCATGCCCCCCCCCTCTCTCTCTCTCTCTCTCTCTCTCTCTCTGTGTCTTTAATGCTAATAGTAAGTACATCGGTACGAAAAAAAAATGTAGATTTGTTGAGAGCCAAATGTTTGAAACCCGAGTAGCCCGAAACAATTTCCGGCAAATTCGATAAAAGGGCTTCGATGTACTATAGGAGTTCGTTTAATATCGGACTTACATCTCTGGATTAAAGTTCAGCCGTGGGAAACATTGTAATAATCACTGGAAGGGGATGGAAATTTACATTTTTGAAAATAACTTTATCCAACATTAAACCGAAGTTACATAAACTGTGTAAAACAAAGCGTCGGATTTAAAGTAGGACAACATTATTTCATAATCTATTTTATTTCAGAATTTAATGATATCAAAATTTAACTTTGGTTAAGTCATAAAATGGTTCAAGACGTGGAAGTAAAAGCAATTACTCACGTCTTGATTTTAAATGACGAAAGTATTACTTCATCAGCGAGCTTGACAACCCCGCTATCTCTCCTCAGTAACATGGCTAATACGTATACGCTTCGGGACCATAGCTACATCCAGCTCGCCTCCAAAGTTATAGTTTGCTTTATATCACCTTCATCAAGAAAATATTATTTGCTTATAGGCCTATCAACACTAATATAATATTTTCGCCTTCATGCCTGGTATAAACAATTATTGACTGATTCCATCATTAATATTTATCATTATAAACAATTCACATGTCATCACATTGCCATAGTAAACATGGTAAAAATAGAACAGACTGTCATTGTTCTTTATCATCACAATCCCAATCGAAAACTGGAATCAGACAAATATATAATAACAAAATCGATTTAGTGTTAAAACTATTTCCTACATACAGATCTGGGTTGAACATCATCTACCACGCCTTTTATTTCCTCGTTTCCGTGAAACGAGCAATACTACCAGTGCATTGATAATCGTATCTCCAGAGGGGTTAGAACGGTTGCTGACGACATTTCCTCGGGCATGTCGGATCAGGAGTTCTAGATCATCTGCTTTCTTGGGAGAAGTAGGGGCGCGGATTTTTTTTATGGAGAAACTATAAGAGCGGGATATGTTAACTGCCAAATGTGGCTCTTGTTGTCCCTCACCATGCTCACTGCAAGGTACGAATGAAAGCATCAGATAATCATACTGAGTTTACAATACGAGCAAGCAGAGCGACAGAATTAAAAAAATAAGGCGTTTGCTGCCTGCAGTGTCATTTCTTTCTGATGACATCTGATCAGATTCAAAGTATGGTAAATGGCTCAGATACCCATGCTTAACATTAGGCTCTCATACCCAAACCCCTATAGGGAGGAAGCGGTAAAAGTGTGCCACAAACCAGACCAAAACGCTCCGGGATCTTTAATATTGTATCCGTTCGATAATTTTAAAAAGAACCGAATCCGCTCAATCAGTCAATCCAAAAGAAAAAGCCGGTAAGTGGTCAGGTCACGTCACTGGCGATGAAACTCACTCATCGGGTTGTATGTGCGCGGGTGAAGATGACCCTGTGCTGTGAAGGTGTGCGAGGGTGTGTGTGTGTGGGTGCGTGTGTGTATGTGCGTATCTCTAATGTCTTGGGTCAACGCGTGTATTAGCAAAACAAAGAGAAACGACCGGTCATTTCAATATAATTAGCATGATTAGTGGGAACATGCAGTCCTGATTATTTTAGCAGAACAGATTATTTTCACTTTTCAATCAACGGAAATTTTCAGTTATTTTAATTAGGCTCGTGCTCAATATAACGGTTAGTTAATTATAGTGCAACATTGTTTTTTTTTCGTCTTGTTCGAATGATTTTGATGTGTAGTTTGTAGTCCTTTCATTGGAAATTGATTTAAAAATAAAGAGCTCACTTGCAAAAGGGTAACGTCAATTTTTCATCAAATTTGATTTTTATGTCTCAAAGTATAGCTTTTAGAAGCTTTATAAGATGGTCCCAAAGAAAATTTGAAATTCCCATCAAAAGGGGAACTAAAATGGCAAAGAAAATGGGTATTTCATTCAAAAGGGGTTAGGTCCATTTGAGTTTGGTTGCAAAAGGGGTTAGCTCCACACAGATCTTTTTTTGAAAAGAATATCTTAAAAAATATGAAGACAGGTAGATTTATTTTATACCCAATTTTATATTCTCATGGTAGGGTATCATGAAAATTCAGTTTCGCATAAGAATATTGCAATATATAATGGGATAATTAAAAAAATGATTTTCTTGGAGTGGACCTAACCCCTTTTGCAACCAAAATCTTCTGAAGAACTCATTTGTCAAAAGGGGTTAGGTCAATTTTTCAAAAAAAATCTTGTTTTCTGCCTCTAAGCCTCTAAATTTGTAGTCGCTTTGATGATACCAAAGAAAATTTGAAATTCAAATAAAAGCGTGAATGAAAGTGGCAAAGAAAAATCACATTTAATCAAAAGAGATAGGATTCATTTCAGTTTGCTTGCAAAAGGGATTAGGTCCGCAATGATAATTGCAAAATATATAGAAAAAATTTGGAGACAGGTAGATTTCTTTTATACCGAATTTCATGTTCACATGATTGGGTAGTACATCATGACGATCTAGATTCTCAAAAGAATATTGCAATAAGTGAGAATAAAAAACATGGTATTTCTTGGAATGGTCCAAAGTGGACCTAACCCCTTTTGCAACTAAACTCTTCAAATATTTATGTCATACGGAATTACGGTTTATAGTGATTTTGAATGATTCATTCGTAAGAAAATGTGTGTGTTATAATATAAGTAATGCTGATGAATATCGTCTTAAATTATTTATAAAATGACCTATCTTTGGAATTCATTTGCATGATATCAGGAAACCGTTTGTCAGTGAGGTTATTTGCGCGACTTTTTTAGCGTGTGTCTCCAATCTAGCTTCTTTCATTCAAAAACAAAGTAAAAGTAAAAGGATAATAGATCTTGTGGACTTTGTCTTTCGTTTTGTTTTGTTGAACATGGTATTTCATCATCATCATCATGCCTTCATTATGCTTAAAACAAAGGCAAGTCTTTGCTTTGTTTAAACTTTGCAGAGGTTGGGAAAGGTTCATTACGACTTAATAATCAAACGAAGAATAGAGGGAAATGTGATGGTAAGGTAAATAAATAAGGGCGGGGCTACACAGGGGGAGGGGCAGACGGACACACTGTAAGAAATATTGGGTAACGTTTTTACCACCACGAGGGTAATTACTTTAGCAATTACTTTAGAATGGGCAAAATTTTCATCACACAGGATAAATAAAAAGCCTAAAAGAAATGCCCAATGTTGGTGGGACACATAATTACCCTCATGGAGCACTTTTACCCATTAATTTTTAGAGTGCAGTGATGTACAAAAAATACGCGGAGGAAAAAGGGGGTCATATGTCATCAACACATGGGACAAATTGGCAAAAAGGTCGCAGGTGCATCGATGAAGAAAGTTTCTGTGAGCATGGAAAACAAAATGGATCGTGGGGGGGGGGAGTAGAGGGAGTCCGTAAAGACTCCTTGATCTCTCCCTGGATCCAAACATGGACCTATAGGTCCATGATCCAACCCTATAATAGAAACAATATATCGACAATCAAATTCATTTGGTGGCGAAAGATGGAAAGCAAGGGAGCAGGTTTATTTCAGATTAGGTCCATTTTTAGACGATTCTAGTGCAATTGTCTTTTCTACAATATAGTGTAATAAGAAATTAGATCTTCAAATATTTCAAATATTTTGTTTTAATTGTTTTAATATTTTGTATTTTGTATTGCATTTCAATTCGGAGTTTTTTTGAAACACCGACTTAACAAGGGGACATTGTAGGACATTGAATCTTTCAACCGACTTGCGACGAAGCGTTGTCTGCCTGGGAATTAAGGAAACCAACGTCTCATAAAATGTAGCGAGAATGATATTGTAAAAACGATTAATTTCTTTATTTAAACGATTCTCTTTGTTTCTATTGAGTTGGTTTCCCGTTGGTGTCTAGATTTTTTTTAAGTTATAAAGCATCGAAGGATTTAGCCTTGATAAAGAGAGGTTGATGTATATTGGGGCACATTCTGATTCTAGGGCATATCCAACTACAACGCCAGAAAAGTAACAGAAAGTATGAAAAGGGGAGCTTTTTTAAAGGTTTATCATTTCTTTAAAAACTTTACATATTCATATTTTCATAGTCTTGTCACTTCGAATTCCTCCAAAATTTCACATATGAATTAAAAAACCTTTACCCTCCCGGGCCCTCTTAAGAGTTTCACAAAACTCATTATCTATTTGTTTATTTATTTACTTCCATCACAACTCCTCACATTATCAGCAAATACTAATGCGTTTTTCTTATTTTTCATGACAAAGTGATAACAATTAATACACTCCGGATTCAAATCAAATTTAACTCATTATTTTAAGGACTGAGAAAATTTAAGTTATCATTTCATTCCGATATCCTCATGTAAAGCAGAAAGCGGAAGTTTATATCCGATAGAGCAGGCACAGTTCACGGTTAATCCAAGCGTGTTGCAATAGTGCTGACGGGAAAGGACCTCTCAACCACGTGTCCCCAATAAAACCAGTTTTAACTTTCACCGCACACCATGTATGGTATGGTAGAAATTATACATCCTTTGTCAATGATGCTTCAAAAGGATTGATGACACCACCGTGATAACACCTAGAAGTGGCACTTCAGTTAAGTCTGGTTTGCGAGCTCGGCCAAAATTTCGTAATTTTCTTCTCCAAGTCGGATAAGCCCCGATGCCCGAACAGTTAGACGCGTACCGTTTGAAATCGTTTTTTTTTTAACGGCCCCCTTTATTGTGGCGAAACCCTTTTAACTTTAATATTTGAATTTAAAAAAAAAACTCTACCCCATCAGGACCTTGTGGAGAGTTTCACATCCAAGTAAGATTTAAACAATCTCATTTACTGAACCCTTCGATCTGGAATCTGACGCCAAAACATTACCTGATATATCACCAAGAGAGCAGAGTTTGTCAAGTTAACTCGATTGTATTAGCGAAGGAGGGATTGAACACATTGTCAAGGGGATTTTCATCCAGTGATGATTAGATAAGAGACGGCTGTCACTAGAGTAAGTATTATCTATCTTAATTTTGTTTAAAATTCATATTCTCTCAGAAAAATTTCAACGAAAGATTATTTTAGATCCTTTGCCCTTTTTTGTGTTATTCATCGCTGATTTTTTTTCTTTACGTTATTTTCCATGCACTCTTTTTTGTTTAGCATGAAATCATTTTTGTTCTATTCATGTTCTTTGTTTCTTGTGATTTTCAACTTTTTGTATGGACTCGTTGAATAACAGTGGATATGCCGGTATAATAAGGGGACCATTAACAATTAATTTTGTATCTTATTATGAACTATGAAGTTAATTTGAAATTTAAACATTATTCCTCCCTGGAGATGTGGAATTACCATTGTTTAACATCTAATTGTTCAGTCAAGTCGGTCCTTAAATCAAATATGTAAAAACTGATATATTGTATAATTCGAACAATAAAGAATACATATGAATGAGGGGCATCATCGACTCTCTTGCTTAAATGTCCCTGAGTTGGTCATATTGTTTTGTAAAAAATAAGCGAAATTTTTAAATGTCATAACTTTCTTATTTCACATCCAATTTGTATGGAATTGTCAGCAATATGCTTGTTTATTTTTTTTCTCTTTTGATTCAAATCAATATTCTTTAGGGGTGGATTTGACCTATAATATTCGCAACGGTTTACCAAAATCGTAACATTGAATTACAGTGTATTCTTAAGTAAGTTTCTTCATATTGGAAATATTTTCGCACGGCTGGTTCTACTTAACTTAAAAACTCTCCAAAAATCTGACGAGTACTAAAAATAAGGACAGATAATTGGGGGGGAATTTTGGAGAATGTGTCCCTTAATTAGACCATGTAGACCAATGGCTGCATGGGAACTAGACATGCTGTTCACTTTCAAGCAAAAGCGGAAATTTTCCAAATTGGATCTAATTCAAATCTGGCTTATTTTTTCTATCAAAACTCATATGGAAGTTCATGAATACAAAGGGTAGTAATAATTGGCCTCATTTTTTTTCTTACGCATCTCATATGAGAATCCGAACCATACAAGGAATTATATACAAGGGACTACATCTATTTTTTGTTTTACTTAATGTCAATTTAACATAACTCTATGGTTTGATTTGCAAAGTTTTCAATTGGATAATCTGAAGGTCATCGTTTTACATCATATTAGAAGAAAATGTTCAAACATGGGTTGCGGGAAGGGTTAAAAAAATGTCAAATTTGTGATGCCGGACGGCGGACACTAATGCGACGGACCAGAGTTTTTGTATCCACAAAACAAGCTCGAAGTTGCTTCTCAAATTCAATTGTCTTATTTGAGACTTCTATAATTTATGTAAGTAATGTTTTGCAGGTATTGAAATTTGTAAAAGAGTTTTTATCTGAAAGAACTATTAAAAATTAATCAGACACTTTTCCATGTCCTGTTTGTATAATGCAACTGACCGAATTTAGGGACGTCATGGTGTCCGTAATATATAGCATACAAACTTTCTGTATGTATTGTTACATGTATAAAGCCTCGGTTGTCAAGATAAATTCACAGTATAAACTTGACAAAAAGACTCACCCCTGCAACTGACAGCACCGAGTATTAGAAAAGACACGTAAAATGTAACGCGACTAACTATTGAATCGCCCCGATATACAACATAGCCGACGTCATTGTGGGACTCTTTCCTACCATAATACATATTATAGATATGGGTCCGCATGATGATGATGAGAGAGCAAATATATCCAATCACTTTCGAAGGTCACGAAATGCAATGGAATATTGGGGGAATAGATAATGTCTGTTTGCTAATGGAGGATATCTCCAATTCAACATATTCATTGAATTTGATGTCAATACCATTTCATACTGGCTAAACATTTTTACTTCATATTACTCGTGCGTTAACTAATACCTTAGCTTGTTTAATAACCCCCTGAAGTTGCGAATTAAACTATTACGGCATTACGGATCGTACTTCAGTTGGTGATACTACAAAAATATATTTTAATGACTTATCCGTACTATCTTATCACATCATAACTTTGATTTCGAACTATGAAATAATATGTTAATGAATAAAGTACAAAGAGGTTACGAATAATTACCAAAAATCTCGAAAATTGAACCCCATTTATCGGGTCAAAATTAAGCACTCTATTGAAGCTATAAAAAAGGTTAAAGAAAACTGCCGGTGACATATAAAAGATCACTTGGCTGTCTTACATCCGTTTACCGGATTCCGGATATCCATTCTGATATCAGCCTTATCTTCCATATGACTCTCAGATTGTTTAATTGTGACGTTATAGCTTTTCGCTTCTCTATCTGTGGTTGAATTCTGTCATAGATTTGATATTCTAATTCTAGGGGCTAGGAATAGGGGAATCCCTTGTATATCACATGAATTCAATTGCGAAAATTCTAAATCGAAAACAGCATTAATTTTTACTAATGTCAGAAAAAAAAATTCACATTCAAAATAAAGAAAAGTAAGAGTTGAGCATTCAAATGTTACATTACATTGTATTTCTCAAATTGTTATATTTTTATTCATCAAATCAAATAAAACTATTTGAATTTCTTAAGGAGATGAGAAGAGGAAGATCAAAGCTTTAATCGAATTACAATTCTTGCTCAATTTTAGGTCTACGTTTTACAAAAAGAACTGAGCGTGAGTAATAGTGATTGCACTTAGCTACATAACTAAAGCTTTTTTGTTGGACTGTTTTTGTTAGTTTTTACTATAGAATAACCCAGGAGCAGATCCAGAATTCGCCAGGAACGCCCCCCCCCCCCCATTTCATATAGAAGGCTAGAAAAATTGTACCACTCTCTCAGAAGCTTTTTCAGTTCAAGCTCCAGCGTTTTTGTTTCCCATGTATCAAATGAACTATTAAAGAATACAATATTAAAACATCACAAAAATGGTACATAAAAATTGAAGAAAAGTGGCTATAAATCTTTTATAGATACATGTACAAAATCATAAGTATGATTACACATGATGTAGAAAAAAATGACAAATGAAACAATAAAAAAAGCAGAGCTTGCAGAAAAGTTTTGGATAGAGATTCCAGTACCAAAAAATTGTCCTTTAATATCTGAAAAACGGTGTATCATTAAAAGTATTGTTCTACTTGTGATAACAATACTTCCATAAAAAATAAAGTGGAGTTCTCTTATCAAAAGCTATATCCCCATTCCCCCCCCCCCCCCCTAAATATGTTTTTGAGACTAAATAATATTGTATTGATCCTTTGAAGTTTTAGGAATTTCTGGATTTTTACTTTGTACTCAAATTATCTTCTTATTTCAGATTAGTTTTCTTTGTCGCAGACGTCAGGTCGTGAACCAACGATGCATTCTTTGTGCGTAAACCTCATCTTGGTTATTCTTTCGTCGATTTCTTCAGAAAATTACGGTAAATTCCATAATTCGTTGATATTGATAAAGGAAATAAGGCATATGACAAAAAGTCGACCGTTTCGGAAAAATATAACCTTTTCCCTTGAGGTTTCTCAAGTTCATTCCGTTAAATCTTTATACAAATATACTCAGCATCTATCACTGATTAATTCGAACTTCCATTCCCAGATGTTCATTGTTTGATCGACCTGAATCATTGCAAACTTCTACAATTTCTCTCGATGAAGTTAATAGGGCCCAGTTCTTCTTTTACTTCTTAAAATTTATTTTTAGTCGGTTTTCGTTGATAATATTTCTTATCATCATAGCATATATAATTCTAACTCTCTTATTTAGTGTTCTACCCTTCGATTTTTTCTCGACGAATTTCAGGCTTTCCACACGACACACTAACACCAAGTACAGTTGCTGACGTCATAGAAGTGTCAGCCAATCGGGATATATCTGAGGGTCTTGGTAGTACGTCAGCCACGCCCTCCTCTACCTCCACATCGAACCTCGTTGATGAAGATGATGTTACGTCCGGTGCAGGGTTTCTTGATACAGACGTCATCGATCACGCCTCTACGAACGATGTGGATGATGCCTCCGATGTCGGGAGGGCTGTCGCGGATCTATCCCAGGCCGCTGTTTTCCGTGACGACACACCTAGCAACAGCAATGATTCCACGTCTCAGGACGGTAAGTATTATGATTAGAGCAATAAATTTTATTTTGTAATATTCAAAGATTCATTCCGAAAATACTTTATTCATTCAATTTATCAGCACCATATTTTGTCTTCATTTGCAAGCTCCAATGATGTAAACATAATTTTTATGCCTATGAAGCACTTAATGGAATTAAGCACGAAGGAGAGAGAGAGGGGGGTGGGTGATAGAACATTCAAAGCATACCAACAACATTTTGATAACAAAATACATGCTTGATAGCCCAATATGATTTACTTTGATTGCTGTATCCGGCTCTACATATCACTTTTATGAAGCCTCTTTCAAATATTTTCACTGATTAATAAGTTTACAGACAATCAAAATTGTAAAATAGCCTTAAAAACGGACATACTGAAGCTTTTCGACATGCACTCATCGGAGTAAAATCACATGAATGATGAATGACTAAAACGCTAGACTGGGCAAAACAAAATATAATAGAACCGTAACCAGACAATGGACGCTAAATGGTGAGCCGTGATTGGCTGTCAAGCAAACAAGTTAGGCTTGGTACCAGCCGTATATTGAAGCGAAGCAACTAAAATGATCAAAATGCAAAAATTCCAGCAGTAGCTTACAGCAGTTCGCTGTGAACAGCCAATCAACGATAAGACAAACACACCTTGAAATCACACAATTCTTATACTGAACCATTGTTATGTGGTAAAGAGAATCAAACTCTTGTTTTCCTTAACGTTGGGATTATGTTGTTGATACACGAAATGATTAAGCTCCAATCATTTTTAATGTCAGTAAGTTAAATATGTTTTCCGTAAACTCTTATTTTAGGAGCCAGGCTTAATGTCTCTTTTATTTGCATCTATTTCACCTACAATATAAATATTCTTATATTATAATATCCAAATCCTATTAATGTAGGTTTCCCATGGTGGTCGCTTATGCTCATTCTCCTCGCTACGGTCGTCATCATCATCGCCATCGCACTCCCGTTTGTTCTCTATAACCGCCGTCTGAACAGACGACGCGCGGTCATCAGGAACAGCAAACGGGCATCGGAACTCATCGTCGATTCATGGATGGCAGCATCGCAATCATCCATCCCCGGTGGGTCCCCATCGACGTCATCTGACAGCGGTAACGAATTCGATGTCCAAGGAACTAGTAACCAAGATACCACGGAACGGCAGTCGGATTGGGGAATGAAGGTCATGGACGATGGCCCTAACCAAGAAAATTTTCTGGGAGCAGAGGGTGGATGCTGAATTTTCGTTTTAAATTATATATTTTTAATGAAGATACGGTACGCCAGCTCTAGAGGCCCTCTTACAATTTTACAAACCGATTATTAAGACAGACTTTCAGATAAAAAGACTGTGCAACGGTCTGTGTGATATTGCTAAATAATACTTCGGACTAATCATTCCATTGTCTATTTCTTCTGTGGGAAGAGGTATAGGTGTTTGTGTGAGACTAAAAAGGGCTAAATATCGCTCAAAACATGCGAAAGTTTCCTAGGGATAACGGTATTCTCTTTTAAGATGGAAGCTTTATTTTGCATTGTCGTGTTGCAATGATGAACAAGAGGTGCAATAAAATTGTTCTCTTTTTTTCTGATGGTCAAGATATTGCCAAGTTCTCATGAAATTAGTAGAATGCTGGGCAATTCGTCATATCAAATGCAGTAATTGCATGAGATAATGTCAAATCAGATGAAATTGTACTTGAAACAACATTTTTCCATGTATCAATACCCGGAAGGGCGTTACAGATAATGTTAAAGAACGCGTATATTCTACTTTTTTTCTTGATCAATATATAGACCACAAAGTGATAACGCCGACTCAGCTATCAAACAAGAAGTATTGAATAATTGAATTGTAATGACTGAATATATGAAAATATGGTAACTCAGATTTCTCTTTCATATCGCTGAATAATAGGGCCAATTATCACTTGCGCATGCGCTAAGTAGTCGGTCCTACGGAACGAATCAATTTCACATCCGTTCTCAAGCAATGGATCGTTCGTTTTAGATCTGTTTCATACAAAAGGCATATGCGATCGCAATATTATTATCCAGTTTAGACAAAGAAAGGGCAATTTTGTATATTATGTAAGTTGCATACTATCAAATCTAAAATAAGGTTTGATATGTATTGTAGTACATTATTACTGCATGTAATCTGTACTACGTCTATCTCACCTTACATAACATGGATAGGTTCAAAGAGTTATATAATTAATTGTAATTAATAAACGACACAAAAGTTTGCTATTTAATGGAAGAAAACTATTAAAAGGTATATTGTATTCGAAGAAGTATAGCCTGAATTTGATTAATATAACAATCAGTATAAGTTCACTTGTTGTTAACATTATGGTGTCCTATTAAGATCATTATTAAGATTAAGAGCGGTAGGAAGTAATTCCTCAAGAAGCTGTGTGCGCTATGAACGCCTAGCTTAGCCGGGTAATATAGGAGCGCCTTGAGCACCTAACAAGGTGGATATGTGCGCAATATAAATACCCTATATTATTATTATCATTGGCAGACAGTCTTTAAGTTTTACAAACTTCACTGATCTAGTTAAAGAGCTATGAAACATGACCCAGAAGACAAATGTTGTGAGTATTTTAAACGTTGATCCTGCAATGTTGGGCCTACGGAAACAGATAAGCATACATGTCTGCAGTTAACCATTTCATACCCTGATTTTCCCTTTTTTCTGAGGCTGTAAAAAAGAGAGAAGAGTTTCACACACCAGTTAGATACCGATGATCAAGTGTAATAACGAATAATCAAATTTAAATTTATAAACAAGTTAATTCAATAAACCCATGTCCCTTTCAGAGCAATCAGAGGCGGTTGATAGTCAATATCTTGACTGCCACTTTGCTCGGAGTGAGTCTACTTTTTTTGAAAAATTCAGAGCATTATTCATAACTTAAACCATAGAAGGTCGCTTTGTGAGATTTTTCATCCATTTAATTTTGATAAACCACCATCTTCCATATGCTCCTACACGAAATACGAAAATCGAGGAGGGTAGGGTGGGCACGCATACAAGTACCCCCCCCCCCCCACGCTGATTGCCGCCAATGATTTATGCGATTTGAATATGGGAAAATTGAAACATGAGATTGTCATACATTAGACACATTTGTTTTTTAATCTGCTCAAGATGTATGCGTTCTTATAACGTGTGATGGTGTGGTTTGATTGCCTGTGTATGTATATTACTTCGTTGGTCCTCCTTCAAAACACGTATGTCTGAAATGACCTGGGTATACCGAATACTGTATCTTAACTAAAAACAGGTTGTTCTTTTCCCCCTTTTTTATTTCAGCTGTGATATGCCGGGGGGTAGGCATTATCTGATTCATGTAGCGGACGTTGTGCACGTCACCCGTGACGTTAATTAGTCATTTATTACGAAATATTGTATTCTTAATTACCTTACTTGCGTTATAGTTATACGTAAACTGACTTTTGCAATATATTTTATAATGAAGCTCTGAACATTGTAATATTTCATGTAGTGTCTTCAACAAGTATCCATGAAATCAGTGTTATATACTAATTTAAGTAATATAAATGTTTAAGTAGCAACCTAATTGTAACTTTTGTTATTTCTCTATTAATGAGAGGTATTTTAGATGTTTTCCCTTGCGGTTAATGCTATCATGAATATATTCCCATTTTACATAATTGGAATGTTAATTTACTTGTTTCATTATTTCACATTTATAGGTGAAAATATATTGAAGCTTTGGGCAGGTTTATGTAACCGAAATTGGGGTAACAATATGAAACAGAATAAACCTCGCATTGGCCAGTCCCACTGAGAGAGTCTGGTTAAAGAGGAAATGAAATACATATTAGGGTAATGTTATGAAATAGATATATACCTATCAATGCAATAACATATTTATATATTTATAAAACTGTATTTATTTTTTTATATCCTTCACCTTCCACTGACAACCATCAGTTTCATATGATATAATAATTATTTGCAAATATTGTGTGATGTATCATGTACTATTATCATTTTGTGGTCATTCTGAATTTCCATGCACTGTATGATGGACAATAAAGAAAGTGAATCAACTGAATTGAATGAAATTAAAGTTGGGTGAATACATGCTATGTGTAGTTGTAAAAGAAGATCACAATATATTTGTTTTAGTAACTGATATTGATATCAAATTGCTTATTATAAGTGAGAAGAAAACTCTATTCTTCGAAGGTACAGAACTCTCCTATTGGCTTTGCTTTCTTGGTTTTCATACCGATATTTTTTTTTTTCAGTTATACTCGCCATTCTTCCTCTCTATCCTGTTTGAATGGTTTAGGTATTGTGTGGGGGGATTTGCGTGTGGGAGGTTGGGTGTGCACGTGTGTGGGGGGGGTGTGAGGGTGTGAACGTTGAAGAGGGAAGAGATCGAGAGTTATAAAATACAGTTTAAATACCGGACTTCTAAGATGAGAAGACTCACATACCTATCATTTTTTTTCCAGCAAGGTAAAGTTCAACTTTGGTCTACCATTACCTTGAAATAGAAAGGCCTTTCCAAGAAGGAAGTTTGCAAGTTTTTATGTCAAAGGCTCACAATAATCATAACGATTTTAGATTGGAAACTACGGAGTAGTTGGTTTCTTTGGTTTACCCAAAAATAGAAACTTTGCATTGGTTTTGGTTTTGATTTCCTCATGTGAGTGTTGTCGTGCTCAGTGTAAGCAAGGCAAGCGTCGCCGTTTGAAAGAAAGTCTTCTTTTCAAACATAAATACATGCAAATTGTGTGTATACTACATACACGTTTCGGTGGATATTTTCCAATTATTTTGTTTTAGAAAGTGTGGTTTTATGAATACGTGTCGGTAACATTGTAGAATTGCGAAAGCTAATTATTTTCCTTATGTATTTCTTAGTTTTTAGAATTTCGTATGTATTTCTCTGTTGTTTCAGCTTTTGTTTCTCATTGTTTTTTTTTCAATGGAAATTATACAGACCATTTTAACAACTAAATTAAACCCTAAATTCACCTTTTGTGAATTTCATCTCCCATAGACTTTGTACACATAGTATAAAATGAGCAATTTTCGGCATGACATTGCCTCGTAAAAAGTCACATGACGTCACGATGCTATACCCGTAAGTCGCGATTTGGTCTCAAAAGGTGCACGAGACTTAAACAAAATCACGGCCCTATCTTTTTGCGTTTCGGAAATATCGCGCGAAGTGTCGATAGGGGGGGGGGCATCATTCCCACTAGTCCTTTCAGGGTTAAAGTACTACGCAGACGATTGACATGGATAAATTGATTGCACTCTTCGTTCTCCTACTGGCGCTATCTAACACAGTGTCTCCATATTATAGTCAGGGCCGTAGCTAGAGGGGGGGGGGTATGGGGGGGTGTGACACCCCCCAACATTCGTGGCAGTCGGCAAAATCATATACCAGTTGGCAAAATGGAGGATAGGGGAGAAAAAGACAGAAAGAAAGAGAGAGAGAGGGGGAAAGAGAGAAAGAAAGAAAGAAAGAAAGAAAGAAAGAAAGAAAGAAAGAAAGAAAGAAAGAAAGAAAGAAAGAAAGAAAGAAAGAAAGAAAGAAAGAAAGAAAGAAAGAAAGAAAGAAAGAAAGAAAGAAAGAAAGAAAGAAAGAAAGAAAGAAAGAAAGAAAGAAAAGGAAAGAAAAATAGGGGTACTAACTTCGAAGAAGGTTACGACTTTTAGAGTAAAGACAACCAATTGGCAAATCCAAGTCCATGTAGCCAGGCTTAGAGCCCTACTAGTCAGCAAAATACTAAGTACAAAACAGATGGAGCTATAATAACACACAAAGTAAGCCCCCGGTCCTCCCCCAATATGAACAAGCTTGTTAGTTTGCAAATTATACCACAATTATTGACGATTTAACAAACACATTAGTTTTGTAAAATTAGAGGCAAGACTAGCTACATAAATATTGGGTGGGATGAATTTCCAAGGTTTAAGTTGAATAATCAAAGCCAAAGTATAGTTGGCAAATTATAAAGTGGGCCTATTAAAGTGGCAGAACACTATACGCTCTACCAGTCAGTAAAGTGATGTACAAGTACTGCCCCGTTTCAGATCTGAAAAGAACAGAACACATGACTTAAAAAAACTGGTAACTCTGCAGTTGGCAAATTCATGAAGACAAGTCTACAACTTGTAGACTTGTCTACAAGTTTGCAGTTGGCAAAAAACACAAAAATGTTCTAAGTTATTTTTACTAAACTTTTTTTTTAAGTTATGGTGTCAGAAGGTGCTTAGGGTGGGGATGGGGGCAGGTTGGGGTTGCATCATTCCTGGTGCTCGCATTGTCTGACTAATGAGATATATAGTCCTGTTGTATTTTAAGCCCATAAAGATTATGCACCAAACTATCTCCTTGCACTTCAAGTTATCATTGTTTTATGTAGTGACATATGCTTTTTCATGACTATATACTTAAAGTGATTGCCCCCTTTTAAGGCCTTAATAAAACATTTCTAGTCTGTGCTTACGTTCGCATTGGTGTGGACCGATATAGATACCGGGCTGGTGTTAAATCAACACCGGCGTTTTTGCAGTGCACGAATTCCTAAAGACAGTCCTTAAAATGTCCCTTTTTCTGATCTAATTATAACAAATTTCAGCTCGCGCTTCGTGCTCGCATCACTTAATTAGTGAAATAGTTAATTCCTACAAACAAGCCATAGAATGCCCCTCTTCAGGTCTGATTTTCAAAAATTGTCAGCTCGCGCTTCTCGCCCGCAATATTTCATTAGTGAAATACGTATCATGTTCATGATTACAATGACCACAAAAAGTGCTTCATGTGCCAGTGTAATTCTAACAAAATCAGCAAACGCTTGGCGCTCGCATTAGATGACTATGATGAGATACGTACGCACTTCATAAATTCCAAAAGATAGTCCTGAAAATGTCCCTTTTTAGGGTTAAGTTATACAAAAAATTTCAGCTCGCGCTTCGCGCTCGCATTGTTTGTTTTGTAAGACGGGTACGTATCATGATTACAAAACTTTGCTTATTATGCCCCTTTTTAGGACTGAATATCAAACATTTTCAGCTCGCGCTTCGCGCTCGCATTATTTGATCACTAAGATACATATCCTTTTAATAACACAGTCCTTAAAAGTCCCTATCAGGTCAGTATACCTGGCAATTGAGCGCGCTTCGCGCGCCCACTTAATGACTCTAAATTTTTGCTGGTGCCCCCCCCCCCAATGCCGTGACCCACGGTACGCCACTGTTAGCAGTAGCACTCTTGAAATTTTAGTTGAGACATCTTGCACAGAAGGTCAATTAAAAATTAACAAATCTTTGATTTTGATATTATTAATGCATAGGGTATATCATTATACTGCAAGTTAGCAACTACGGCACACTAGCCTTTCTATTTTGATCCAAAATGTTTATTTTTAAAGTGCAAATATCTTTGTATATCTTTGTATAATTTACCTTAAAGTATTCACCAAATGCCACTAATTCAATTCTAAAAATTCAAAATCTTTTAGCATGTGATTATTGTAGGGGGGGGGGCACATCCCCCATCAGACTCCCCCTGTGCTCACGTTGGCGCTGTCACGCCAAATTTAGTTGGCAAATTTAGCTGGTACACCCCCCCAACAAAATGCTTCTGGCTACGGCCCTGATTATAGTAGGTATAAGTAGTTCTTACGATGATTACAAGTTCGACAGTTTAAATGTTTAAATTTTTCGAGGGCCAGACATGACATAATATACTTCACTTTAAAAAAAAAAAAAAAAAAAAAAAAATGTTTACCTTTTTATGCAAAAAACCAACTTTTTTTCAACTGATTTTGACATAGTTCCTAATACACACACACACACACACACACATATATATATATATATATATATATATATACATATATATATATATATATATATATATATCTATATATATATATATATATATAAATGTGTAAAGTTATACATGTACAACAGCTTTGGCAACTCTTTTATTTAAATATTGTAAAGAAATGGATGAAGAGAACAATGGTAGGCGTAGCTTAAATCAAGGTTCCTCAGAGCTATCTACCCTATGAAAAAAAAAAAAAAATATATATATATATATATATATGTATATATATATATATATATATATATATATATATATATATATATATATACATATTTATTGTATCCCTGAGGAAGACGTATGTTTAACGTCGAAAATTCGGCATTCAAAATAAACTGTTGGAACTAAGTACAATGCATTACCACTTTGCCTAATATATATATATATATATATATATAGGACAAGTTGAAAGCGAGACAGCGAAGCGACCAAGCTTGTCATTTGGGCTTGGTCCCGTGGCTGTCTCGCTTTCAAGATTTTTTGGAGAAAGTTTACGCGCGTCATGCTCCGGCCCCGGCCCCCCTGGAAAAAATTATGCGTAAGGCCATGTTGATAATGAGATAAAAATAATGAAAATGAAAGTATACATAAATCAATGTGGCAGGCTCTTTAGAGCATGGCCGTATACAGAATTTCTTTCGGAGGAGGGGGGGGGGAGCAGACGCGTAAACGTTCTCAAGTTGAAAGCGACACAGCGAAGCGACCAAGCTTGTCATTTGGGCACTTTTTGGAGTTTTAAAAGTGAAATACGAAGGCTTTCGTGCACACTTTTGGTATATTTTGTGATAATTTTCAATAGAAAAATAAGTTTTTAAAAATTTAGGGGTCATCATGCCCCCGTATTGTCGTTGCGAGCATTTTGGGGCCAGGGTGAAATCGCCCCAAACGCCTCAAACAGACACTCCAAAATGTATTTGAAGTGCATTATTAGAACTGAAACTTATCTCTACACCAGGAAAAATTAACTTAACAAAAAAAGCAACAAGAAATATTTATAAAAAGTAGAAGGGCCTGTACAAGTACACTGATATTTCACTCTCTCAGCTCATATGCACTTGATCGACTTCCATCGAGGATTCGGGCTAAATTCCGCCCGCCACTTCCGGGGACCAACCAACGTAGTATTTCGATGAAGAGCACTCCGTCGATTCACCGGTTGTCCCTACGATACACGCGCGCCTATGGGGATTGTGAACTGTAGGAAAAATCGTATAAAATTACACTTTTTGATATTTCTACGAAGACGAAGTTATATAGAAAATGAAGAATATTACAATCAGACCATATCCCTAGAAAATTGCTTCAAGAAATGTCATTATGAAGAGGAAATTGACAAAAATTTGTGAAGAAAAATCACGAAAAAGGAAATCGCATCACGAATATTCATATCATGGGCGGTCCCACATTTGCATGTTATAGCGAGTTTTCCATTATTTAATAAATAATGGCATTATTTAATAAATAATGGTTATTTGTATATAAATAATGATTATTTGTATATAATGGCAAACTGTAAAAATTGTTTATAAATAATGATTATTTATAAATAATGGGATATTGAAACTAAATTATTATTTATAAATAATGAAGTAGATATTTCATTATTTAACAAATAATCTTTATTTATAAATAATGGAAAACTCGAACATTAAATAATGATTATTTATAAATAATGAGAATAATGGTGCACTCGAAAAAATTATTTATAAATAATGAAGTAGACGTTTTCATTATTTAACAAATAATCATTATTTATAAATAATGGAAAACTCAACAAATTATTTATAAATAAAGAAATGTGCACTGGCATTGATAACAAATAATTATTATTTATAAATAATAGAAAACTTATTTATAAATAACGGAAAAACGAATTGCAATTATTTATAAATAATGAAGTATGTAGTGTCATTATTTATAAATAATGAAGTATGTAGTGTCATTATTTATAAATAATATAAAAACAAATAATCATTATTTATAAATAATGAAAAACAAATAATCATTATTTATAAATAATGAAAAACAAATAATCATTATTTGTAAATAATGAAAAACAAATAATGATTATTTATAAATAATGAAAAACAAATAATCATTATTTATAAATAATGAAAAACAAATAATCATTATTTATAAATAATGAAAAACAAATAATCATTATTTACAAATAATGAAAAACAAATAATCATTATTTATAAATAATGGAATGTCGAACCCCCATGAAAATCATTGGCATTATGTAAATGCCGCTTAAATGGAATATCCGCCGTAATTTTGAATATTATGCACGTAAATATTTGTGTATAAATTTGTATTCAATTTAATAATTTTTGTACTGTGTTATTGATAATAATGACTTATTTAGAGACATTTCGAAGACATTGAAGGCTTCATATGTTTAAATCTAATTCATTGCAATTTTTTTCTATGCATTTAATGTATTGTTTAGAAACATTTCAAAGGCAATGGAGGTTAGGAAATATATATTTATTTCATTGAATTCTTTTTTTACTATATATTACTTGGCCGTGACTGTCATGGCATGCATGTAGCGGTACTAAATACTATTACTATGTTGTGAGATCTATTATTATCGAACGACGTTTCGATGGCACTTAAATTTGTATTTTGTCTTAACCTGTTTTCAAATAAAAGTAAATGTTTCGTCTAAAGATGTATGCAGAGCAACAAAAAAATAATACGGATTTAAGATGAAGTCTATGGTGCAACATGTACTTCGAAGGCATTAAAAACGATTTTGCAGTGAAGCCAACGAGTATATTACCACAAAATCTGCAACAATATTATAACCAACTGACCAATGTACATATTTCCCCAAGTCAGTCTGGGATTTTCTACAGCGATATTACAGAATACCTACTTATCTTCCAAATTACCAACATAGACTGTGAGTGCTCCTTTACCTAATACATAAATCATATTTAGCTTGTATTAACAACCTAAAAATGACTTATCTGGTATAATATAAATTAATAATTTATGCAATGCTACAATTTATTTCCATTTTGTTCTCTTTGCAGATAAGACGAACGTAATTGTTTCTTATTGTGATTTTGATACGCTTGGTAAAATACAAATTAATAATTTTATGAAGATTACTAATTTGTTTGTAGCAAATGATAAGACAACTGTTACATATTTTAGTAAAGAACATATAAAACATTTTGTTTCTTATGTTAACATATTTAGGAATGGAATTCCTTTGAGTATTCCGAAAACCACTAATATTCTTGGAATTACTTCTACATGTTCAAATGATTCATTTTCCAATAACTGCCACCGTTCTATTATTGGTAACAAGATCCTTAAAAAAATGTGTATTCTTTTGAAACTAAGTAGCTTTTGCCACATAACAAGTTATCTTAAATGTATTTATAATAGTCTTACCTTAACTTATCTTCAATATTGTAGTATTGTTTGGGCGATATACAAATAACGTAATTTTCATTAAATTTTTTTACTATGTATACTATCTCGATTTACAGGGAGCTACAAATGACAACTTTTTTTATAAACTTTTCAGTAGTTTCCATTTTTTCTATTATACATGCAATTTTCGTTCTTGTGCATATTGTATATTAATTTTAAGTTGAGAAAATGTATAAATTTAACTGAACTGAACTGAACTAAACTTAAATTGAATGAATGAAAGACTCATTGATTAGAATGGTTTATTTAAAAAATACACGGTAGCCAAATGGGTGAATTACGTACAGTTCACCGATAGCCTATACAGTGCGTATCAAAAAAAGTTTACACTTTGAAATAGCCCTGAGAATTAAAAAATATACAACATGTGGGTAATTTTTTTTCACATATAATCTTGGGTTTGTGTCTCATCTATCCAATGAAGGTAAAAGTTTTGACAGAATGTTACACTTGACTGAGCACTGTCCATTTTTGTAAAGCTCGCAGAAATCTGTTTCCGCAGAAATGCTCGTTTTCACGCTGTGTCAAGGGGAAAGGGCAAAATCAAACTTACCCTGCGGAACATTTCTCATACATTTCCCTTGTATTTTTAGTCAATTGAAATCAAATGGATACATTGAAAGCATTTTGTAACAATTTTGCCATCAAAATTGATATTTCAACAATTAGCACAACATTTACACTTTCTGAGCCAGCTAGATCCGTGGACATAACTAAATCTGAACAAAAGTTTACCTCGGCCATCTCCAGCATTTTTCACTATGTTTTTATCACTTTAAAGTGGGTTTAAATTTGATTTTGCATTTAATACTTGTTTCTCCACACTTTTTCCGAGCTTGACAATGATTAACAACATGAAAATCAAGCCTTAGCAATTTCATGTAAATCACAGTTCAGTGTAAGGCAAATATCGCCACGATGGCCTTGGTGTGTGGGGGAGTGGGGTGGGGCGCAATGCATTCTTCAAAGTTAAAAACGGTAAAAGATATCTTCAAATTAGTTTTACTAGCTAAATTCCACGTGTTCTTCATGATTAAGGTCTACTTTTTTCGCATAAGTATTTCAAAGTTCTGCGCAAATCATTTTTCACTAACTTTTCAAAAGTAAGTGTTGCTCACTCAAGCGGAAATATTTTTCGACAGTTGCATCGTCATTTGCTTGAATGGATCTGTACCAATGTTTCAATGTGGAAAAACCTTCAGGTTATTACAAATGTATAATTTTACAGATTTTTTTCAAAATGTAAACTTTTTTTGATACGCACTGTATAGTAATTAAGCCTATTATGTCTAATGATAGATCATCTGAGAAAATAACAGTATTTGATTAAAAAATGATACTAAAACACAATACAAACATGGAGAAAGTGCTAAACAGAAAAAAATTAACTATTAAATGAGAAAAAATAAAAATGGATGAAATATGAGCCCAAGATTGGCTGCTGCATATTGAGTGTTTTAACGACATTTTCTTTATGATAAAATTCTAGTAAATTCAGTGAATAGTTCAATGAAGTATGATGAAGTATGGGAGTGTCCCGTGTCGTCATAGATAGCGGTTTAAATGTGTTACCATGGTTATTGAATCGGGTGCAGAAGGCAGTTTCCTTTTTTCTAAGACACCCGTTCTTGCATTTGCTACATGCGATGATATGAATAATCCAAGTAGATCTGAGTGTGATGAGTTTTGATTTTGTAAATGAGTGCCCAACATCGATATGTCTATGGTGTCCAACCAAGATAAGGAGGTTATTACGAGTACGCCCTCTGCGATGGGAAGCTGTGGGATGGTGAGGGAGAATGTGCTTTTACTTTACTTACTTTACTTTTATCCAACGATGCTTGTAGAACTGTGTCTATTCATCGATCCAAGGGAATAAACTATATGCTCCACACTATCAGTTTCAATTAGTTGCATGTGGCAAGTAGTAGCATGTGGCAAGTAGTTGCACATGGCAAGTAGTTGCATGTGGCAAGATATAATGTCCATTACTCAAAGTCGTACACAAAAGCAATATCCTTCCAGTGATTATCAAGTCGATTCTTAAAAGGGATTTACAGAAGGTGCTGAAACCACATTTTCTGGTAGACTGTTCCAAGAACTAATAACTCGATTTGAAAAGAAGAACTACCTTACATCAAGCCTTGCATACTGCTTCTCAAGTTTCTGGGAATGGCCTCTAGTCATCCGGGGGGGGGGGGGGCACTCGACCAAAAAAGTGGTAGTGGTGTGCCGCGGGCGAGACAAAAAACGGGGGCCTTGGAGCGGGCTCATTGTAAAAAGGAGGGTCCTCGGAACAGGCTTCGGAACTACAAATGTTTGTGAAAACGGGGGTCCTTGGAACGGGTCGCCTGCGTGCGAGTGCGTTTGCATCCCTATGGAACGTGCATGCAGCTAGCCCGGCGGCACGACTGACGGGCGCGCTAGCGCAGAGGCGATGGTCGGACAGCGAACTGCGGCCGCTTTTCACCAAAATTGCGACCGGAACGGCGTAACGGAAAATATGCGAAACCAGAGCGGATTTTTTCCTTCTTTTTTCTCGAGAAGAAGAAAATGCTATGCTTTGGAGCGGCTTTCTTTGTTCTTTTTCTCAATAAGACAAAAATGCTATGCCTCGGAACGGAAATTTGAGTGTTAAAAATGGAGGTCCCCTCCGCGGCACATACCCACTATGCATTATATACTGAGTGCCCCCCCCCCCCGGGTCTAGTCCTCCCTCCCTTCCTTACTTCGAACAAGCAGATCTATGCTGTCTATGCTAGTGTCATAGATACCATGCATAAACTTATAAACATCATATCTCATATATATCTTCATATTTTCTATTTTCCTAATGCAGCAACAAGACCATAAAGACAGAAATTTATCATTATCAGCTCAAAGTTTTTTTTTTTTTTTATAAATCATAAAATTATTGCACAGTGGGAGTAAAAGCTTTTCATATTTCACAGCAATGTGAATAATTGCTGAAGGTCATCATAAAACCTAAATGTTATGTCACCTTGTTCTGCAAATAATGTAGAAATTAAATAATTGAAGAAATATTGATACACCTACCACAACATCCTCATTGTGTTTGCTTCAACAGAAAGCATTGAGTCCTTATGATCAGCATAATCAACCCTGAATCTAGCCTTGATAAGTGGTCGAAATTAAATTTATCATATATGCAAATATATAGTTGCAATAAAAATTATCGTAATTAATTTAATTCAGATTTATTACAAGTAAAACATGATTGGCAGTCACAGACTGAATTTTCAATTTTTACACAATGCCAGCTAAATATGATATAAGAAGAAATGATATAATTAAAGTTCACAATGAATATACAAAGAAAATGGACATTAATGGGGCAGTTTTAATAGAGAAAATGGGAATATAAGATAAAAAAAAAACACAGTATTGCACAGTTTTTCACAGAAATTAAAAATTCATTTAGCAAAATATTTGTTTAACAATTTTGTGAGACATGGCAAAGAACTTTTCAGAAATCTTTTGGTTTCACATAATTATATTGCCATATACTTATTCGTAAATCGTAAATTAAACAAAACCTTAAAAAAATCTTTTAATCTGATGACCGATCTCAACAAAATGTTTGTGCATATTTTTCCTCTTTGTATCTAAATCCACTTCTCAATTATCGAGTGTGCCAGAAATTCCAAGAAATAATATTTCTAATATCTATTTACTGATGAGTATACTTCTCAATGGGCCATATTAAGAATAAAATAATTGCATTACCGAAGTATGGGAATATAAACGAAGATATGTTTAATTTCAATTTTAATCGTTGAAAAAATGTACCATGACCACTACTCTTTCACATAAAAATGTAAGATAATACTTCAGTATACTTATTCATTTCATTGGCCCTTTACCAAAGCATTAGGCGGGCTTTAATACTTTACCAAGGTAGGTTTTTACTTAATTTCATAAACGATGCCAAATTGCTAATAATTAAAATCCAACGAATGGTAACGTATTTGTTTTTTTGATATTTTTTCATATATAGTTCCTCTTTGGTCTACTGTGACCCTTAACGAGAATAGTTTGTATAAACAAGGAAGTTTGCAAAGAAATTCTGATTTCGCTGTTTTAAACTCACAAAAAACCATAACGCCTGTAGATTGGAAACCACTGAGCAATTCTGTTTGCACAAGAAATGTGATTATTGGTTCTGGTTTGTCCTTGTGTGACTGTTGTATTTATGCATGATTGTGTAGGCCTAAACAAGTTCAATAGACCAAGGCGACCGTCGCGATATGAAATAAAAGTATAATATGATTACTGTTTCATACGTCAAGCACTGCTAAGTTTAGTTGGATCATGCCAAATCATCCGATGTCTAAACTGCGGCCTTAGAATTACATATTGGTATCAATTTGATTGCTCTGTTCCCTGTGATTATGAAGAACGCAAAGCATATCTAAAGTGATACGCCAACGATCGATAGACATGGAGATATGGATTGTATTTTTCGTGCTCGTACTGATGACAGGTGGCACTAAATCTCAAGATCAAAGTAAGTCTAATGATAATATCAAGACATATTTATCTTTCAATCAATCCATCAGTCAATAATATACCATGTATACAGTAAGGTAATTACGATAATTGCGAGGGTGTGTGTTGAGTATTTCGAGTTCAAATCACAATAATATAACTTCGACCAATAATTGGTGTAGTTTAATACATGTAATTGCAATAACCCCTAATGATGATCAATCATTTTGCTACATGGGGCAAGTTCGACAAGTCCTCTCCGTCACGTGATTATAGTCAGATAATCATACATGAAAATGTCATGAGAATTTGCTGATAACAGTTACATGTACTTAGATATCAATGTCGCAAGTGATTATTTCAAAGACGGTAGGTCAGTCGTGGCCGGATTCCGTTCTGTTTTTTTTTTTTTTTTTTTTTTTTGCTTGTCAATTTTTTTCTGGTACGAAATCCTTTATTTGTGATCGAAGACCTTTTCTTTTTTTTTTTTTTTGCTTGTAAATTTTTTTCTGGTACGAAATCCTTTATTTGTGATCGAATACCTTTTTTTTTTTTTTTTTTTTTTTTTTGGCTTGTCAATTTTTTTCTGGTACGAAATCCTGTATTTGAGATCGAAGACTTTTTTTTTTTTTTTTTTTTTTTTTCCTTGTCAAATTTTTGGGCGGACAGTTTTGCCCCCCCTGTGGAAAATCCTAGGTACGCCACTGGGAAGGGAGGACGTATACCCGTCGCCAACGTTTCGTGTGGAGGGATGCCGTTTACAATTATCCCTTCCCTTTCGTCCCTTTAAAGACCAAAATACTATATTTTCTTCATGATATTATTAGCTTGATATCAAGTCATTAATATTGTTATTATTACTATTATTATTATTGTTATTATCATCATCATCATCATCATCATTACTATTATTGTATTTAGGTCTATTGTGATTGTTATTTTTTCTATTATTATTATTATTGTTGTTGTTGTTGTTAGTTGAAGACCCGTAGTTGTGGCATATGAGAATACGCGTCTCCCAAGAGTCATTTCAAAAGGAGGTTAATTTGTTTTATTGCATACAACCTTTACGAAATTTCGATATTATCATTTTGTTTTATTATTTTGTACCCCCAAAAAATACAATTACATACATTATATCATAAAATCATTTTCGAACTTTGATAAATGGCCTTATCAAAAGAGGGCAAAATCTGAAATAATATTTTCTCGGAATGGCAAAATACAGTCATTGCCCTTTAGCATATTAGGTTGATGATTATAATTTCGTCCCTTTTCACTTAAAGTCTGACTACAAATATGGTATATACAGATGAGGAAATAAGGAATTTGCAATTTCAACGCTAGTCGTAAGTTCGCTTACTGATACATATCAACATATTTTTATTCTTTTTCGTTTTACCATATTCTTCTTCATTCGCATTTCCTTCTTTTCTAAAAATCTTAATCATTTTCTATAGTTTCTTCCTGCATTCTTCATACCTGTTTGATTTTTTTTCTTTCTCCCTTTTTCTTAATTTACCAGCCATCAACTTGGATGATGGAGGAACATCAATGAATATTACCTCTCCGAATTATCCGAGCAATTATGACAACAATGTTAACATCTGGTGGAAGGTGATAGCTCCCACTGGGTTCAGGATCAGGCTACAATTCAGTGATTTCAATCTAGAGGAACGTTGGTGGAATAATGGATGGTGGTATAGGGACTCCCTAACGGTCTATCTAGGATTGACAGATTCACCCTCTGACGCCACATGGAGAGCAACCCTTTCAGGATCTTCGTTACCTGGTGACATTTCATCAACTGGCTCCTATATGTGGCTCCATTTTACCTCAAATGGCAGATGGACTTGGAAAGGATTCTCGCTATCAGTCAGTACAATCCAACCGGATAAATACGGTGAATAGAGTATATACGACACTAACTTCATGAACTTTATCATTGTATACAATGTTTTCAAGTTTAAGATCGAGCATGATGGGAAGCGGAGGTGCTGGGTGTGAAGCACCCCTATATTTTCCAGGGGGTGATGCGTATGTTCTTTACCATTGAAGGAACCGGGCAGGTTCCTCGTTTGAGATGTACACCCGACAGAAAACAATACCGTAGTCAAGTTTTAGATTGGTGACTGCTTTTAATGGAGGAGAAAGAAAACCCCTGCATTGTAAAGAAATACAAACAGAAATACAATAAGTACCGATTCATATAATTACTAACATGTTGAATTAAATAACAGTATGAATGGCATTTATAAAAAGGTAAGATATTTCTGTAGAGAATGCAGTTCAACAGATAAATTCGAAGTTGATATTCAATTAATGAATCAGAATTGAATAACTAGTTCATGGATATAAAATTTCACCATATGCAACAAATATTATCAATCAATTAAATTGTATAATTGATATTATAATGAAACGATATTTTATATAAATATATTTTTTAAGCATAACTGAATCGATATACCAATCGATTAAAATATATATATATATATATAATCGATCATAATGACAGATGAAATAACTATCGATATGATTATTTGGGTCTTAATTGAATCACATAAAAATACTTCACTTTATCAATTAAGTAAGCTACACTCACCCTGGTCATGGGGCGGTGAAATTATGAATTACACGAAAGGTGCAGAAGGTAGCTCAAAACCCGGGTGGCGAACCGCATTTGCAGTACGTGGCTAAAAATACAAATAAATTACATGAATTATGAAATACACGAGTTTTATTTTATAAATCAACAAATTCAGAAAGGTTCAGATATCTGAAAGTACCCTAAATATTCCGAGTACGGCCTAACAAAAAATTGATCGTTTGCCGCTTCGATTTGGTCAAAATTGACATTTATAAATCTTCTCAATCTTTATCAAAGTTTTACGATATATGCAACAGGTAAATTAAACATCATTACGGTACAACTTTCATTTTCGTTACGATCGATAGTAATGATTCCAGTTACATAATAATCGACAATAAATAATACCAGGCACTAGCTCAGTGCCACGCCCTAAAATGTAAAGACGGTCGATGGATCACATATCAGGTAAATCAAAGTAAATCAAATATAACTCGGAATTGAATAATTAACTGCCATAAAACATCATACTTCAACATACATTAAGATCATCATTTAATCGTTCAATATTAAATAACGTACCTTGGCTGATTAACGTAATTAAAAACTGCCTTGCCACGTATACACAGAAAATCGATTATAAGAAGACGTACGGTCTGGGCACCTTTCTCGATGACTTATTTCCCGCAAGTGACGCTAAACGCGCCTTCCCGTAAGGGCTTGCCCGACATGAGTTATCGAACTATTTTAATAAAAATAAATCGGGACTTCCGAATGAAAAGGAAGGTAATAAATAAGTATATTAAAACAATTGTTATATGTAATTTTATTTTTAATATATACAATTATTTAACTGTTATTTTTAAGAAATAAAAGAAATATGTTATTGCTGGACTACTTAGTCAGCGGAGGAAATTATAAGTAATACGATTTGTAAAGACTGTGACGTATCTAAAAAACGGCGGCAAAATAAACTAGTGGGTCTTTAATTAGACAAAACTAGAAATAAAGTTAATCAAATTATTTAGGTCGCTACAAAAAATCCCCCCTTAGTAATGAAGTTGTAAACGTTTTCACACACAGGGAATATATATACAAAAAAAGGTTACAATTACGAATTACAACTACATTACGAATCACAATGAAGTACACATTGCATGTAGATATATTATCACAATTACAAATCGTGAACTAACCAACTGCCATGTATCGTTTAGGCCAATGAACATGGCGACCATACCTAGTAATCCTGACGGGTGGAGTTGTGTTGGTGCGCTGTACCGGCAACGTTTTAGCAGTTGACGGACTGGTTTTCGGAGCTGCGGCGTAGTTCCCTTGCGCTTTCTCAGAAATAAGTGCATCGCCATCAGCTCGCTCTTCTACATACGCGACTTTCAACCGGTTAACACTGACCGTTTCGCGCTTGCCCCCTATGTCGAGGGTGAAGAATTTGCTATTCTTCTTCAAGACTTTGAAGGGACCGTTGTACGGTTGTTGCAAGGGCTTGCGTACAGCGTCTACCCTAACGAATACATATGAGCTGTTAAACAAATCCTTCGGAACATAAGTAGCTCCTTGTTTAACTCGCGTAGGAGTTACGGTGCAATCACTCATGTGTTGCTTTAATCGCGAGACATAATCGCTGGGATCAACTACGGTGCGTTCCGGAGCAATAAACTGACCTGGCAGACGCAGAGTGGTACCGAATACCAGCTCGGCAGGTGAGCATGTTAGGTCTTCTTTAACGGTAGTGCGTATGCCGAGGAGTACTATAGGCAAGTACTCGTGCCAGTGTTGCGGGTCGTCCTGAGCTTTCAGAGCCGACTTCAGCTGCCTGTGAAATCTTTCGACCAATCCGTTAGAAGCCGGATGGTACGACGTCGTACGAACTCTTGTGGTTCCGAGCAGTTTGGATAGCTCCGCAAATAAACGAGACTCAAATTGCCTCCCGCGGTCGGTAGTAATGCAGTCTGGTGCGCCGAACACCGAAATCCATCGCTCTATAAAAGCTCGTGCGACTGTTTCTGCTGTCATATCAGGAATCGGAATGGCCTCTGGCCACCGGGTGTACCTATCTACGCAAGTGAGGAGGTACGTATTCCCATTAGACGGAGGGAGCGGACCAACGAGATCAATATGCACGTGCCCGAAACGTGCATCCGGTGCACTGAAAGTACCGAAGGGTGCTTTGACGTGCCGGTTAACCTTTGACCGCTGGCAGTGAAGACATGATTGTGCCCAATGTCGAACTGTCTTATTGACACCTGGCCAAACGAAACGGGCAGTAAGGGCTTTTTGAGTCGCACGAACACCAGGATGAGACAGGCCGTGTATCGCATTGAAAACAGCTCTCCTGTGTTCTTCCGGCACGAACGGGCGCACAAGGTTGTGTGACATATCGCATACGATCTTTTCTCCAGTATCGATCAATGGTACGCTTTGAAGTGCCATGCTGCTCTCGGTTTCCGCGTTCAGAATCGCTTGCAATTCGGGGTCAGACTTCTGAGTCTGCGCAATGAGCTTAAAATCGACGCGTGTGTCAGTGTGCAAGGCATTGACTTCGGGGCGTGATAGCGCATCAGCGACTGCATTGTCATCTCCTTTCACATGACGCAAGTCGGTTGTGAATTGAGCAATGTAGTCAAGCTGTCTAATCTCTCCCGGATTATATCGATCAGGTTTGGCATGGAAAGAATAGATCAACGGCTTATGATCCGTGAAAACGCAAAATGGCCGTCCATCAAGCATGTAGCGGAAATGCTTGATTGTCAAAAACACTGCCAAAAGCTCGCGTCCAAACGTGCTGTAACGAGTTTCCGCTGGTTGTAGTTTGTGCGAAAAGAAGGCAATCGGTTGCCAAGCATCACCTTTGAGTTGTTGTACAACTCCGCCGACGGCATGGTTTGACGCATCAACCATGAGGCTCAATGGGGCATCCACGTCCTGGTGGGTGAGCAAAGCGACTCTTGCCAGTGCCTCCTTGATTTCACGGAAAGCTATATCGCATGCCGGAGTCCACTCCAGCGCCTTGCGAGATCGCTTGCCGCGCTTGCCTCGTTTATTCCCCAACAAATCTGTAAGTGGCATCAGGATGTTTGCGCAGCCCGGAATGAACCTTCGGTAAAAGTTCACGAGGCCTAAGAAACTTTGCAAGTTCTTGAGGGTTGTAGGCGCCTTGGCGTCGCGGATCGCGCTGACCTTATCTGGCAGAGGACCGATTCCCTCACTAGTGATGCGGTGACCAAGGAAATCCAATTCGGGCACTCCAAACTCACATTTTTTTGGATTTATCACCACGCCATACTCTTGCAACCGGCTGAAGAGTAGTCGAAGGTCTTCCTCGTGTTTTTCCTTTGTGGCGCTAGCCACAAGGAGGTCGTCGATGTACGCATAAACGAAATCAAGTCCGCGAGTCACCTGATCGATAAACCTTTGAAATGTTTGGGCAGCGTTTCTCAAACCAAACGGCATCCTTTCAAACTCGTAGAGTCCAAAGGGTGTGCTAATGGCGGTTTTTCCGATATCCTCAGGCGCAACCGGTATTTGATGGTAAGCGCGTACCAGATCAATCTTTGAGAATACCTTCATCCCATGTAGGTGACCGGCAAAATCATGGATGTGCGGGACCGGATATCGATCTGGGATGGTTGCACGGTTCAAAGCTCGGTAATCGCCACAGGGTCGCCAATCTCCTGCTGTCTTCTTCGGGACCATATGTAATGGGGAAGACCATTGGCTATTGGACGGACGGATGATTTTGAGTTCGAGCATGTGCTGAAATTCGTCGCGAGCAATCTTAAGCTTGTCTGGCGCTAGCCTGCGAGGTTTTGCGTGTACCGGAGGACCGCGAGTCTCAATGTAGTGGACCACATTATGCTTCAAGGCTTGCGCTTTATATGTGGGTACGGTGATCTCACCATACTCCGCGCGCAACATCTCGTAAACCGGATGAGGGTTATCAGTCGTATTGAACATAGGACTAATGCGTGGACAGTTCGCAGGACTACCCGTTACACTGAGACCTGTCAAACAGTCCAGTAGCTTACGTCTGTTCACATCTACTAATAAACGGAAATTGTGTAGGAAATCTGCACCGAGTATTCCAGTAGATACGTCGGCGATAATGAATAGCCATCTAAACGTGCGCCGGAGACCAAAATTCAATGTAAGCGAGCGTTGACCGTAAGTATGTATAATTGACTCATTGGCAGCTCTAAGCGTGATGTCGGACTTGTGCATCCGCTGCTGCTTAGTAGGCGGAAATACAGAAACGGCCGCACCGGTGTCGACAAGAAATTTCGCTCTTGTCTCTATGTCTCTGACATAGAATAGGCGACTATCAATATGTTCGGGCTGACCAGAAGGGTTTGTCGCCCCGTTAACCCGCTGGCCTGCTAGTTTTCCGAAAGACTAGCATTATGTCGTGCGCACGGTGGTCTACAACGGTGCGCGTTGTCACCAAATTTGTGATGGTACCAACATAGCTCATCGGACGAAGCATCTGTTGACGTGTCGCGTCTGACCTGTCTATTATCACGCTTCCTGCTACGGCTTCGACTACGGCTGCGCTGGATATCTCCCACAACAGTTGTGAGATTGCGAACCAGCCTGGTGAGTTCGGAAACCTGACTTTCGAGATCGCTACTAGCTTTTGGAGTAGCTTTCGGAGTAGCTTCCGCATTTCCGTGCGCAATGGCTGAAATAGTGCCAGGCGTGTATGGCTGTGTCTCAACAATACGATCAGCCAACGCAGCCAATTCGCTGAGCGGTAAGGCTTCACTAGTAGATGCTAAGATCTGCCGGACATTAACGGGCAATCTTTGGAGGAATAGTTGCTTGAATATTCCTTTCTCTAACTTCTGCTCGCCTAGAAGTTGTTCCATGCGTCTAAGAAGCTGCGAGGGCTTGCGATCACCTAATTCTTCTTCAGTTAGAAGAAGCTGAACTCTACGCTGTTCAGAAGCACTAACACGCGCTATTAGGCTTTTCTTTAAGGTCGAATATTGGTCAGTTGCCGGAGGATTTACCAAAATGTCTCGGATTTCCTGTGCTACATCTTGCGGAAGAGCGGCGATGACATGCGCATATTTTGTCGCTTCTTGAGTTATGGCGCGTGTCGCGAACTGCGCCTCGGCTTGAGCGAACCAGACCAGAGGGTCACTTCTCCAAAAGGGTGGGAGCTTAATCGCTACCGCTTGTACATGGTTTGCAAATGCGGGGACGGGTGGTGCTCCATCAGGACCAGCTTCATTATCACTTAGCATATTGAAGCGAATTATACATACATTCAATACAATATAAATTACATTCAATAATTATTGAGTAACCTAAAATGTCCCGAGACGTAATGATCACGTCTCGACTTGACGATTGACTGTCGGATCTGGAATGTCCATTAGAAGGTCGACGTCCGACGGTGGAAAATGCCGGTGCTTGAGTTATGTCGAGCTGAGCAGCAGGTCACGACGACGACGGGCTCTGCGTCATTGCAAGTTTCTGGTTGCGTCGGACTTCGGGTCACTCGGGCTTCAGATCACATCGGCCAAGTATCACTTCTGGCTTCGGCGGGGCTTAGGTAAGGTCGGTGTCCGATCTCGCTGGCATCGATCACATCGGGTGCAGATCACGTCGGGATCACCAATGAAGGAACCGGGCAGGTTCCTCGTTTGAGATGTACACCCGACAGAAAACAATACCGTAGTCAAGTTTTAGATTGGTGACTGCTTTTAATGGAGGAGAAAGAAAACCCCTGCATTGTAAAGAAATACAAACAGAAATACAATAAGTACCGATTCATATAATTACTAACATGTTGAATTAAATAACAGTATGAATGGCATTTATAAAAAGGTAAGATATTTCTGTAGAGAATGCAGTTCAACAGATAAATTCGAAGTTGATATTCAATTAATGAATCAGAATTGAATAACTAGTTCATGGATATAAAATTTCACCATATGCAACAAATATTATCAATCAATTAAATTGTATAATTGATATTATAATGAAACGATATTTTATATAAATATATTTTTTAAGCATAACTGAATCGATATACCAATCGATTAAAATATATATATATATATAATCGATCATAATGACAGATGAAATAACTATCGATATGATTATTTGGGTCTTAATTGAATCACATAAAAATACTTCACTTTATCAATTAAGTAAGCTACACTCACCCTGGTCATGGGGCGGTGAAATTATGAATTACACGAAAGGTGCAGAAGGTAGCTCAAAACCCGGGTGGCGAACCGCATTTGCAGTACGTGGCTAAAAATACAAATAAATTACATGAATTATGAAATACACGAGTTTTATTTTATAAATCAACAAATTCAGAAAGGTTCAGATATCTGAAAGTACCCTAAATATTCCGAGTACGGCCTAACAAAAAATTGATCGTTCTGCCGCTTCGATTTGGTCAAAATTGACATTTATAAATCTTCTCAATCTTTATCAAAGTTTTACGATTTATGCAACAGGTAAATTAAACATCATTACGGTACAACTTTCATTTTCGTTACGATCGATAGTAATGATTCCAGTTACATAATAAAAAAAAAAAAAATATCAGGCACTAGCTCAGTGCCACGCCCTAAAATGTAAAGACGGTCGATGGATCACATATCAGGTAAATCAAAGTAAATCAAATATAACTCGGAATTGAATAATTAACTGCCATAAAACATCATACTTCAACATACATTAAGATCATCATTTAATCGTTCAATATTAAATAACGTACCTTGGCTGATTAACGTAATTAAAAACTGCCTTGCCACGTATACACAGAAAATCGATTATAAGAAGACGTACGGTCTGGGCACCTTTCTCGATGACTTATTTCCCGCAAGTGACGCTAAACGCGCCTTCCCGTAAGGGCTTGCCCGACATGAGTTATCGAACTATTTTAATAAAAATAAATCGGGACTTCCGAATGAAAAGGAAGGTAATAAATAAGTATATTAAAACAATTGTTATATGTAATTTTATTTTTAATATATACAATTATTTAACTGTTATTTTTAAGAAATAAAAGAAATATGTTATTGCTGGACTACTTAGTCAGCGGAGGAAATTATAAGTAATACGATTTGTAAAGACTGTGACGTATCTAAAAAACGGCGGCAAAATAAACTAGTGGGTCTTTAATTAGACAAAACTAGAAATAAAGTTAATCAAATTATTTAGGTCGCTACACCATCATAGGCAGCACTTCCTAGAAATCAGGTTGGAAAGACAAAAAAAAGTTCTGGCTCCAAAATGACAGGGATTTGGGAGCGACAGCCTTTTGGGGGAGGGGGGGGGGGGCTTGTCATTTCTTTTTCTTTTACGCAAGTCCCCTATACAGCACCTTATATGAAAAATCTTGTCCCATGGCCCTGTTATCGAGATGCTAATGAAGAGCAAGATGGGCTAACAAGATGCTTTTTTAAAACCTATTGGTAGTAAGATTAATTACACTAGGCCAATCAAACCCCAAATTAGACTTAATTGCAGTACTGTAAATAACATTTTATTATGAAAATCAATTCATTGGAGCTGATGTGAAATCGAACATAGCATTAAAACCATTGACCCTATAATACGGTTCATATTAAAACTAAAAACTCATAAATATGCGTGTGGTGTTAAAGATATATATATCTTAATACATAGAGTAGAATTCACTGAGCAAAATGCCGAAAATTTCATCAAAATCTAATAACAAATAATAAATTTATTGAAGTTTAAAGTTTAGCAATATTTTGTGAAAACAGTCGTCATGAATATTCATTAGGTGGGCTGATAATGTCACATCCCCACTTTCCGTTTTCTTATGTTATTACATAAAATCATAATTTTTTTTTCATTATTTCATACTTGTGTGAATAATACGTCTCCCTTATAATGAAATAAGTTGCAGCAATAAATATCTAATGCACTATATCAGTTGTCAATCAAATTTTTGTAGTTCTTGGAGGAAAAAAATTGAATAAACCTAATTTCATATAATAAAATACAAAAGAACATGTGGGGATATGACATCATCAGCCCACCTAATGAATATTCACGACGACTGTTTTCACAAAATATTGCTAAACTTTAAAATTCAATAGCTTTGTTATTATTTTGTTACCCGATTTTGATAAAATTTTCGGCATTTTGCTAAGTGAAGTCGACTCTATTTATTTAGCTATAAATCCTTTCAGCCCGGACCATCCCTTTCAACATACGTGAGGATGACGGAGTAAAGAGAAATAACGTGTATCACTTATATCAGGGACTCGTTGCAGAAAGAGTTGCAATCAGTCGCAAATCTAAAAATCACGCGCAACTTGATGTTCAATCAACAGCGCGCATTTGGGACTTACGATTGATTTTTTGACTTGCGTTTAATACCTACTAATATGCCATGTGTACTCTACGTGTATTTGACAGTATCATATAGAAAAGGCGATTATGAACGTTTACCATATTGATTGCTTACAAGGCGGTTTACCTTCAGGATTCTTATTATCGGGACACGAGGACAAAAAGAATCAAGTTTGCATCATACATGAAACACTGGCAACACATTGTAGAGTCTTGCACCTTAAGCAGTTATAGGTGAAAGTGTGAATTTTGCACTCTTTTGGTTCCAGTTCGCAGCTGCAAATTCTAATAATAATATCGATAACAGTAACAGGGGCCGCGGAAGCGGGGGGGCTGGGGGGGGGGGGGCTTCAGCCCCCCCCCCCCACTTTTTTCCAAAACCGTGTACAAAAACGTAAAAATGACCATATGATTGTAATTTTTAGCATGGTCAGCCCCCCCCCCCACTTTTGGCTCAGCCCCCCCCCCCCCACTTTGAAAACCGTTCCGCGGCCCCTGAGTAATAACGTTTTATTTACCCAGGGTAGCCACTCAATTAGAAAATTCATCTACCAGTGTGTCTTGCATAACATGTATTGATATTACCCTTCTCAAATCTAGGTCCCATTTTTCATGTTTTTGTAAATAATAGGTGTGAATCGACCGGGGATCGAACCCACGATCTACCGTTAATGATGCAGGCGCGCTCTACCCCTGAGCCACCATTATGTAACTTTGCACAGTTCACTTGCACTTGATGCTTTTGTTCAACTCGAATAGGTGCCGAGGTACACCTTCTCTACAAAGTGTACAGCTCTGCACTACATGTATGGGGTGCAAAATTCTTTATGTGCAAGCAAAATACTCTTTTTGTTTGCAAACTTGCTCAAGTAAACAGCCATTATTAGCTCAAAGATGCAAATATTCTCATTTCGGATACTTTAAGAGGATTTTATATTTATTTTTGTCTCACCTGCATAGCAGAGCGAGACTAGTATGGGGGCCGCTTTTTCCGACGGCGGCGGTGGTGGCGGCATCGTCGTCAACATCAAATCTTAACCGAAGGTTAAGTTTTTGAAAATGTGTTATATAACATGGAAATTATGTGGGCCTAGTTAATGAAACTTGCTCCTATATCAAATCGCGTAATGCAGGTGGGACTGCCAGAGGCGTTCCAATTTTTTCCATTATTTTCCTCCTTTACTTGCCCTTACCACATGGTGCCTATGGCTCGACCCCACTGTTGCCCCATTGGCACGCTACGTAATGCGCAAATATGATTATATTTGATATAATTATTTCAATTCTTATCATCCCCAATGTTATTCATTTGAACCTTGTTCTTAATATATCATGGTATATTATAGAGACAACATCTCTATCAACTGATGCTAATACCAGCCCAAGTGTGTCCGTTCCTTGGTCAACAACTAAACCGACAAGCCCTCAAATGTCAACAAAGAAGTCAACAGAAAACACTGTGACGAAATCGGAAGCCTCAACTAATAGCCCAGTACCATCTCTCCAAGAAAATTTACGAGGTGGGTTTATTAAGTCATCTCCTATTGGCCAAGAACTCTTTTGGTAAAACGAAGGAGTTACGTGTGGATCTTTTTTAACACACTCGTATTCAGGTGATACCAGTCCTGATGAATACGGACCGCGTTTTTAATTAGAAAGATTTATGTATTTTTTTAATATTGAGCACGAGCTATTCTCTCGGGTATCTATCAAGAATCCATGTTATTAACGACCCCATTTAATTTATCATTTCTAGAAAGAATGTAAAATTTAAAGTGAGATATTCCCTTCCAGACCCCGGTAAGAGCAAACTGTACATGTCTGCTCTTTTGGTTTTTCGTATAAGGATTTATTTTGGAGCGACCTATCAGTTATTATAATGTTCGTACATCTGATTTAAACCACTCATCTTTCCGAAGGGACACACCATCCGCGTTATGTAAATAAATCAGCTGTTCTTATAATGGTCGTACGATCGGAAAGCTATAGAACTGAACATGAAATCAGAAAGTGCGTAATTTTCTGCTTTAATTTAATTTATTTACAGTGCACAAGGCAGATTCATCAGAAGAATTCATTTGCCCACTTTCAGAACGAATTTTACGATGTAACATTACCTATAACAGGGGATTCTTGTGTTTGCGAAGATTATCAACTCCATTATTTTTACATTTTCACGATAAATGGCCTTCAAACTTGTCTTATTCATTCATTTCTTGCACTTCTCCTGAGATAACCATCAGCTAAACCCGGAAAGACAAAACAATATGTACGGCGATGTAAAAAGTAGTCATCATAGAAGTAATCTATTAATGTGCTTTAAACAGAAATAATTATTTACTTTACATTTTTTTTCTCTTGCAGGGCAAAATACAGCTGCAATTGCAGCAGCATGTTCTATTGTTGGTTTAGTGGTACTTGTCGTGGTCATAATTGTTCTATATATCCGTCAAAGGTAAGTTATATTTCTGTTTTAATGGGGAAGTTTATTCAGGCTATTTTTTGTATTCGAATTAAGGAATAGTCAGTCAAGGTGAAATTATGATTCATAATTTATAACATGGTGACATATTGTACATAATATGTATACAACAAATCTAAAAAAAGTGTTCTGAATTTTTAAGTGGCGTTCTACACTAACCTCATCGAAATAGAATCCGTTACCTAGACACAATGTATCTATTCCTATGCCTTTATGCCTTTTCCTCTTAAAGGACAAGTCCACCCCAACAAAAATTTTATTTGAATAAAAAGAGAAAAATCCAACAAACATAACACTGAAAATTTCATCAAAATCGGATGTAAAATAAGAAAGTAATGACATGTTTAATAAAGTTTCGCTTAATTTCACAAAACAGTTATATGCACATCCTGTTCGGTATGCAAATGAGGAGACTGATGACATCATCCACTCACTATTTCTTTTGTATTTTAGTATATGAAATGTGAAATATTCCTATTTTCTCCTCATCGTCAAGTGAAACGACAATAATTCCTCCCTTAACCTGTGGAATTAGCATTGTTTAATACTATATGGTTCAGTCAAGTCGGTCCTTATTGTCCAATCTGTAAAAAATGAAATCTTGTATAATTCAAACAATAAAAACCAAAAAAATAGTGAGTGAGGGACATCATCGACTGTCTCATTTGCATGCCACTGAGTTGTGCATATCACTGTTTTTTGAAAAATAAGCGAAACTTTTAGATGTCATAACTTTCTTATTTTAAATCCGATTTTGATGAAATTTTCAGTGTTATTCTAGTTTGATTTTTCTCTATTTATTCAAATCAACATTTTCCTGTGGTGGACTTGACCTTTAACAATATATCAGGCTTTCAGAAAGTATAGTACACAAATATACCAGGCTTCCATTACTATTTTTCCCGAGGGGCAAAGCCCCGAGGGAAAAATAGTGATTTTGCCAGTACAACCGAGGATGAATAATTCCCTCTATACTTTCGAAATAAAGGCCTGGTATATTTGTTTTATATCCTACTTTAATAAGTTAGAGCAATAGATCTTGATAATCTAGTTCTTGATCTCTTAATTCATACCTTTTTTTTTTAATCTGAACCAAACCAGCTGCGCTGACTGACTTACTTTTCCTGAAGTTCTAAGCTACGCGCTCAGTGGGCGGAATGCATATTAGTGCTTGCGCCATTATGATCTGTGATGTCAATGATGGAATAGTAGACTATTCCATCGTTGACGTCACGGAATAGCACATTTTCTTCGGTGGGCGTTTCATTTCTGACATCATCGCAAAATAATAAGAATATGTTTGGTCACATGATGCTATTCAAACCAATCAGCATACAGGATTTGATTTATTTAGGACATAATGGGAATTATGTATCCGATGTTGGACTGACAATAACCATTTTTCTCGAGGGGCGAACTGGCAACAACATTTTTTCCAGAGGGGCGAAGCCCTGAGTGAAAAATAGTAATTGCCTGTCCAACCTCGGATAAATAATTCCCACTATGCTTTCGAAAGAAACGCCCGATGTATTTGTTTTATGTCCCTCTTTACTTGTTGACGTATAGTCTTTTCTGTTTTAACCAATCTAGACCAAATCTAACGTTGCCGGACCTAGTCCTTCTCTATTTCTGTCGAGCTAATGCTAAACAGTTCCTGGGTAGGCTGCGCGCGGCTTCTACCCGACTGCACTTAATGGGAGGTCCGCTGCGCTGCGTTGGCCGTTGCTGCGCAGTTGGACTCAAGATGTAAATAAATACGCGCAGGCTAAATATATGGTCTAATAAAAATTGATATCGGATCTTGACTCAACATGTAAGGTATGTTTATTCCCAATTTAAGGATCCTGTATGAATGGCCGTCGAAATTATATTTTCTGCACAATTCCACAGGTTTTTTTTTTTTTTCAGTAAATAATTTGAGCGAGAGCTTGTACTTTATTTACGATCGATTGTGGATGATCTGGGTCAAGTCAGGGAGTATGCGCAGTTCAACGTTGAGAGAAAATATCGAGCATGGGCATGCGCAGTTCTGCCAATGAAAGTACATCGAAAACAATACGGAGCTATTCGCAGCGATGTGTTTTCCTATTGAAATTATACATTGTCACATGATCACGAATTGACCAATCGTTCGTCTAGAGTATTCATGAATATTCACAAGAGCTATAGGATATAACAGAATATGATGTATCTATGTCTATGCCCTATGCATTTTCCTGTTAATAGAATATCATAGGATATATTAATAACATATTATATATAATATGTATCTATTCCTATATTCTCTTTGTCTTTTCCTGTTAATAATATGATATATTACATAGGTTATGTAGATTCGAATCAGTGATAGGTCAATACGCCATCACGTGACCATAGCTGCGAGGATCGCATTTGTTATATTCTAGGTTTTGACGTCACCTCAGGGAATATACTGCGTTGTATTTTCAATTGCGGCGTTATATTCACTAAGGTGACGTCACTCGCTGCATACAAGTTGCGTAACAAGGTAGTTTATTTGATGTACGCGCTAATGTTAATGCGTCGATTGCATGAAGAACGCGTTTGATGTATTAAAAAAAAAAAAATCTATTATGACGTAGATGGATCAGAGCTGTAGCAAGAATTTCGGGTTTGAGCCAGATGATGCCTGCAATTTCTGATGGCGAATCCACATATACTATATAATATAAAAGATATTGCCTGGTCTATCGTTTTAATAAATAACATTTCAACTCCCCTCCGACGCTATATTTTCCCCTCGGGATAATATTTTCCCTCAGCGCTGCGCGCTTCCGGCAAAATATAATCCCTTGGGAAAAATACAACTCCGTCGGGGAGAGGAAATGTTATATTCAAACTCTAGGTAGGCAATAACTGTATAATATTTACTGGAATTAACTTTGTCCTTACAAAAGATGAAACTCAAATCCCCAAAATAGCACTTTTGCTAAGTATCTGCTGGTCATGGGAGTGCAACTTGCAGATAAGAAAGGTGGCAGTGCGCCTGATGTGTAGCATTTTTTTTACTTGGAGAAATTGAAATGTCATTATTGTATTGTCATGAAGAAATCATTAGTGAATTATAATTCTATAACTTTATGCTAATAAAAATTACTGATTGATTCACAGATCCCGAAATCCAGAGATGGCTGCACCCCATGAAAAAGACGAGGACGATTCCAACATGTATAACAACCCAGTGTATTGTTCAAAAGATGGAGGCCTTCCGATCCCAGACTTGATCGTCGGTACGACTTCCAATGACGGCCCTTCTCCCCGTGCACCACTAAAACCAGCTGACGTTGACAGTCAGTATGAAGAATTCGAAGGCCATCGCCATATAAAGACGAACATTGTTGATTCCCAACCCCATGGTGATGCCTTCAGTGGTATCACATCCGAGAGTGGAGAACTGAATCCAGTCACTTATTACTCTCTCGAAGATCTATCCACCATTGATGTTAACGATGACGCCCTCAACGAGGATGATTATCACACCTACGAACAAGCTATCAACCCACGGCCATCAAAGAAACCAAAGGAAGCAACAATGGACCAAATAGGAACCGGCAGTTTGTATCAGGACTTAGACAAACCGTCGCCATCAACGAATGCTTATTCTTCTCTTGATACGAAAAGGGATTTGCCCCAACATGGGACACAAAACGGTGGGAAAGATGGACAAACAGATGGTTCTGCTGTTCTTGACGATGAGTTGGAGTACAATGCGCTCACCTTCAATAAGTCATCAGACATCACCCGGGCATTAAAGACGCCAGCTGGTGTATCAGATATAAAGGCAAACAATGGATACGGTGTCCTCGATCTACCAAAAGAAGGCCACTCGGAGCAGTCTCCACAGCTTCACAACGACGATGTTTATAATACCATTGAGGGTTCTCCACAGGAGCAAGACATCACGAAAGAAATGCCTGCAGAATCGTTCAGTGGGTACCAAGCTCTGAACCATCGACAACAGGACGATCAGATTTCTCGACAAGGTCTCAATCCCAAAAAGGTCACCCCAGTATCCCCTGGAGATTACCAAAGTCTATCAACTGGCCCAAAAGGTCCAGGACCAAAGATGGAAGCATCCGGCTCAGATCAGCCAGATGATGAACCCGAATACCACAGCTACCAAGATCCAAGTAAAATGGACATGAATGGACCCGTTCCTCGAGAACTGGATGCCTCTTCGAGTGACCAGTACAATATCCTCGATTCTGGAAAGGAGGTAGGAGATTACCACGTGTATCAACATACAAATGAATATGGTATGGATGAAGGAACATATGAAGATATTAACTCGAAGACAAGCCACGACGAAGAATATTCTACTGTAGATCAGATCCAAGACCCTAAGGCAGTAGACGCAGCCAAATTTGAACCAATATATAGCGATGAGGTTTACTCCGAGTTTCAGTAACATGCTTGATGTATATGTAACCATAGTAAAACTTTTATATTATTAATCTTGCAGCTGTGTAGTATAAATGCACATTTATAAGAATAACTATTTAACGATATACCATAATCCGGATTCAATGGCTTTTATGCTCCTAAGAATGAAATTATGCTAATTGATAAGGATTTGAATAGGTTTCGATTTACATATAGACAATAGAACGCTATGCAGCTTCGCCGCAGAGTACAAAGGAAAGAACACACATAGAATTTTGTCATGCAACCTTTATTTGAATGATATGGCGAATAAATAAAAAAAAATGTATGATAGGTTATAACTTTATTAATGCGCCGTACAGAAATATGATGTAAGTATGGAGTTATATAGCGTATCCTCACCCGCCATATTGCTGTCCCTTAAACACGAATATTTGATGTTTGGTAAATGAAATGAATAGTACTGTCCACTTTTTCAAAATCATGTACCATAACGACAATAAACACACTCTTTTTTTATGCGTCATAAGTTGTATAATAAAGACATCATTATGGTGAGTGAGGGTAGTTTATGCAAATTGATTTAGCACATTATTGTTCGGAAAAATGTCCTTTTAAGTTTGATTAATATAAAATGCGATTTTAAGTTTGATTGTTAATGTGTGTTGTGTACCCGTTTTATACAATACGTTATTTATATCAAACGAATTGTCGGAAATAATGATTATTGTATATAGGTTGTGTCGTAGTTTTTTAACCTAAGAATTTGTGTGTTATGTCCGAGGCTTTGCTGATCAACAGTACTCTTTGTTTCAGACCATACCTTAATTGTTATGATTGTATTCTTTTATAATTCAATACACTGTAAAAAAATGAAGTGCTAATTTAGCACTTGCAATTGCAGTGCTTGTAGTGACTGCACTACGAGTGCTGATTTTCCAGTTAAGATTTGAACTAGAAAATCAGCACTGGTAGTGCAGTCACTATACACATGATACAAGCACTGTAATTGCTAAATTGGCACTTAATTTGTACAGTGTACATTGTAGATAATATTTCTATGTTTACGTATATTCCATATATTCGTTTATATCAAGCGAAACATTTCAACAGAAATCGTTGACTTGAGTCATAAGTGTTAATATCTACTCAATAAAGTAGCAAATACTTATAACGATGGTAGATTGCAGTCATATCGGTGAAAAGGTTATCTTCGTTTATATCAAGCGAAACATTTCAACAGAAATCGTTGACTTGAGCAGTGGCGTAACAGGCGGGGGGGGGGCAGGGGGGGGGGCAAGTTGCCCCCCCCCCCCCCTGGCGGATTTCACCGGGAAAATAAAAGAAAAACGGGAAAAAAAATAAAAAGGAGGGAGAAAGAAAGGGAAAGGGAAAGGAAAGGGGAAAAGGAAAAGAGGAAAGGAAAGGGAAAGGAAAAAATGAAAAGAAAACGACGAAAAAATTTTTTTAATAGAAAAGGAAGGAAAGCGGGAAAATATACGAAAGAATGCAATGTAATGCAATAGCACGGTGGGAAATAAATTAAAAGATGACAAAATGGCAAACAATAGCGGGAAACGAAGGTAGAATGTAATTAGTCAAAAGCTATTTTTTGGAAAATAAAGAAAAGGGGCAAGAAAAAAAAATAACACGACCGGGCTGCCGATGATTGAAATTAAAGAGCGGGAAGAAAGATACAACATTGTGCTATAAGCTTGCTAAATTTTATGCAAATAAGCTACCGGGGTTTGCTCCAGACCCAACGCAGTAGGGGCTCTTCATTTTTAACCTTCAAATGGCTCTATAACGCCCCGTTCACAATCACGTTCAATCACTGCATAGGCGCGGGGGGGGGGGGGGGGGGTCTTGGTTCAACACCCAAGAGGAAATAAAATATATTACAGGAGACAATGTATAATGAAATTAATGGAAACAATGAAATGTGTTATTTGCTGAATATAATGGATAAATCTATCACATAATTAGAATGTAATTTTAATAATCAATTTTTTCCAGCTCGCTTTGCACGTTGGTGACTTTTTACAGATTTTTCCCACATTATTACTATGTTTTGCCCCTCAAAATATTTGGTTCATTACGCAACTGGGTTGAATAAATGTGTTGTGTAAAATATCCTGTACATGCCCGTGATTTGATTAAAATAGCGGCAATCTGCGCGGTTTAAATGGCTTTGATGTCAAGAAGTTCCAGGGGATCCGCCCCGGACCCCAACCGCACAGCACTTCGTATGGAAGTGTTGGGCCATGGCCCCAAAATGTTCTACAAACAAGAACAAAAAAAAGGAGGAAAGAAAAGCAAAGGAAAAGTATACAATATGATTTTATTTACTGAATATAATATTGAAAAATAGCTCAAAGTTATATTCTATTTTGTTTGCAGTATGTGTATTTTTGTTTCCTTTATTGTAAAGCGCGTAGACAAACTTTCAGTTTATTATGCGCTATATAAGAGAAGTATTATTATTATAATGAAAATGTGATTTTTTTCGCTCGCTTCGCTCGCTCGGGACTTATATAAAGCAGCTTTTTAGGTCATGTACTATACTGCGCCCCTCGTTTCTTACTCTTCCTACTGCCGCAAAGAAGAGTGAAATATATCATTCTCTGGATATCATGTCAAAATCTATCACAAAATTGGATTTTTGTATTAAAATGGTCAAATTTTTTGCTCGCTCGCAACTTTTTTTAAAGATAAATTCTGTCCGATACGCAATATCTGGCCCTCTCAAAATAGTCGCCTCATTACACCATTACCCCTGTTCATACCATGATATGACCGGGAAATTTTTTGCTCTTGCCCCCCTGGCGCCTGACCCCTGTTACGCCGCTGGACTTGAGTCATAAGATAGTGTTAATATCTACTCAATAAAGTAGCAAATACTTATAACGATGGTAGATTGCAGTCATATCGGTGAAAAGGTTATCTTCGTTTATATCAAGCGAAACATTTCAACAGAAATCGTTGACTTGAGTCATAAGATAGTGTTAACATCTACTCAATAAAGTAGCAAATACTTATGACGATGGTAGATTGCCGTCATATCGGTGAAAAGGTTATCTTCGTTTATATCAAGCGAAACATTTCAACAGAAATCGTTGACTTGAGCAGTGGCGTAACAGGCGGGGGGGGGGGGGCAGGGGGGGGGCAAGTTGCCCCCCCCCCCTGGCGGATTTCACCGGGAAAATAAAAGAAAAACGGGAAAAAGAATAAAAAGGAGGGAGAAAGAAAGGGAAAGGGAAAGGAAAGGGGAAAAGGAAAAGAGGAAAGGAAAGGGAAAGGAAAAAATGAAAAGAAAACGACGAAAAAATTTTTTTAATAGAAAAGGAAGGAAAGCGGGAAAATATACGAAAGAATGCAATGTAATGCAATAGCACGGTGGGAAATAAATTAAAAGATGACAAAATGGCAAACAATAGCGGGAAACGAAGGTAGAATGTAATTAGTCAAAAGCTATTTTTTGGAAAATAAAGAAAAGGGGCAAGAAAAAAAAATAACACGACCGGGCTGCCGATGATTGAAATTAAAGAGCGGGAAGAAAGATACAACATTGTGCTATAAGCTTGCTAAATTTTATGCAAATAAGCTACCGGGGTTTGCTCCAGACCCAACGCAGTAGGGGCTCTTCATTTTTAACCTTCAAATGGCTCTATAACGCCCCGTTCACAATCACGTTCAATCACTGCATAGGCGCGGGGGGGGGGGGGGTCTTGGTTCAACACCCAAGAGGAAATAAAATATATTACAGGAGACAATGTATAATGAAATTAATGGAAACAATGAAATGTGTTATTTGCTGAATATAATGGATAAATCTATCACATAATTAGAATGTAATTTTAATAATCAATTTTTTCCAGCTCGCTTTGCACGTTGGTGACTTTTTACAGATTTTTCCCACAGTATTACTATGTTTTGCCCCTCAAAATATTTGGTTCATTACGCAACTGGGTTGAATAAATGTGTTGTGTAAAATATCCTGTACATGCCCGTGATTTGATTAAAATAGCGGCAATCTGCGAGGTTTAAATGGCTTTGATGTCAAGAAGTTCCAGGGGATCCGCCCCGGACCCCAACCGCACAGCACTTCGTATGGAAGTGTTGGGCCATGGCCCCAAAATGTTCTACAAACAAGAACAAAAAAAAGGAGGAAAGAAAAGCAAAGGAAAAGTATACAATATGATTTTATTTACTGAATATAATATTGAAAAATAGCTCAAAGTTATATTCTATTTTGTTTGCAGTATGTGTATTTTTGTTTCCTTTATTGTAAAGCGCGTAGACAAACTTTCAGTTTATTATGCGCTATATAAGAGAAGTATTATTATTATAATGAAAATGTGATTTTTTTCGCTCGCTTCGCTCGCTCGGGACTTATATAAAGCAGCTTTTTAGGTCATGTACTATACTGCGCCCCTCGTTTCTTACTCTTCCTACTGCCGCAAAGAAGAGTGAAATATATCATTCTCTGGATATCATGTCAAAATCTATCACAAAATTGGATTTTTGTATTAAAATGGTCAAATTTTTTGCTCGCTCGCAACTTTTTTTAAAGATAAATTCTGTCCGATACGCAATATCTGGCCCTCTCAAAATAGTCGCCTCATTACACCATTACCCCTGTTCATACCATGATATGACCGGGAAATTTTTTGCTCTTGCCCCCCTGGCCACTGACCCCTGTTACGCCGCTGGACTTGAGTCATAAGATAGTGTTAATATCTACTCAATAAAGTAGCAAATACTTATAACGATGGTAGATTGCAGTCATATCGGTGAAAAGGTTATCTTCGTTTATATCAAGCGAAACATTTCAACAGAAATCGTTGACTTGAGTCATAAGATAGTGTTAACATCTACTCAATAAAGTAGCAAATACTTATGACGATGGTAGATTGCCGTCATATCGGTGAAAAGGTTATCTTGATGGTTACACTTCGTAATTCCGAAACACGTAAATTGCCTATACCTCGATGTTCGTTAATCCGAACATTTGTGGCGTTATTCCAAAGGTTCGTTAATCCGAAAACGAAATAGGCTAAGGTTCATTGTTTCGAAGGTTCGTTAGTCCGAAAACGAAATTACGTTCGTTAATCATTTCGTTTTCGGACTAACGAACCTTCGGAATTATGAACCTTCGGAAATACGAACCTTCAGAATAACAAACCTTCGGAAATACGAACCTTCAGAATAACGAACCTTCGGAATATCCGAACCTTCGGATTAACGAAGCTTCGGAATTACGAATGTATGCGATCTTGGTTAACTTTAGAAGTTGTTCTCAAGGGGTGGGGGACAGTTCATGCTGTAATTCTACCTGTCGCCGTGTCGCTCCATCGTCTAACCTTTTACTTTCATGTCTCAAGCAACCTTTAAGACCAAATTTGCAACCCCTGTCTAGGCGATTTCGAAATTAAGCAACATTTTGTAAATGCATGTCCCAAATTAAATTGCTCAATTACTGGATCTCGTGTAAAAGTCAATGAAAATTGTGTGATTAGCCAAATTCATGAATGTAGCATTGTTTCTACTTAAATTCAAATGGTAAGCTCAATTAACTAAATCGTGTTCATGATGAAAATAAAATTGCCGACTTTTTTATAATGATAATAATAATAACCGTTATTTATATGCGCTATATACACAAAATTAGTATCACCCCCCCCCAAAAAAAAAAAAAGTTAATTTGAATAAAAGGATAAAAATCCAACAAATATAACACTGAAAATTTCATCAAAATCGGGTGTAAAATAAGAAAGTTATGGCATTTTAAAGTTTCGCTTAATTTCACAAAACAGTTATATGCACATCCTGGTCGGTATGCGAATGAGCAGACCGGAGACATCACCCACTCACCATTTCTTTTGTATTTTATTATATGAAATATGAAAATTCTAATTTTCTCCTCATTGCCATGTGAAACAAAAATTTATTTCTCCCTGAACATGTGGAATTATCATTATTTCAAACAGTTTATTGTTAGGTCAAGTTGGTCTTATGGTCAAATATGTTAAAAGTGAAATATTGTATAATTAAACAAATAAAAAACAAAAGAAATAGTGAGTGAACGACATCATCGACACTTTTGCATATCACTGAGTTGTGCATATAACAGTTTTGTGAAAAATAAGCGACACTTTAAAACATCATAGCTCTCTTATTTTACATCGGATTTGGATGAAATTTTCAGTGATATGTTTTTTTCTATCGATTCAAATCAACAATTTTCGGGGTGGACTTACATTTTTCGTCAAAGTACATTTAAATACTTGATATAATACAAATTACGTTTTGGATGATTGATGATTTTTGTTCATTTTATGTCAAATTTATTTTGGTCAATGTTCAGAATTGTTTGATGAACGATGTTAGTCGTGATGATGATGATGATGATGATGATGACGATAACGATGATATAAGATTATGGTGATGAGGATGATGATGATGATGATGATGATGATGATGATGATGATGATGATGATGATAATGATGATGATGATGATGATGATGATGATGATGATGATGATGATGATGATGATGATGATTGTAAAGATAGTGGTGATGATGATGGAGATGATGATGATGATGATGATGGTGATGTTGATGATAATGATTATGATGGTGGTGGTGATAATGTGATGAAAATGATGATAAGTGGATAAAGTCTCTGGAATTTGAACGACAGGGTTCATCCGGTTTAGTAAAAGGCCCCGGTAGGTACAAAAATTCCTAGAATGCTAGAGCGACCGATTAGATTAGCCGTGATATCAAACTAAGGGACTAGCAAAATTGGATAAAGCGCTATATACAGTATATGCTGCATATCATTAGTATTTAACATCATCATTCTGGAATAAAGTCAGGCAATAAACTTCCTTATATAGTGACGCATTTGGGGTTCGAACCGGACATCCCCTAGCCACAATGGTCTTTCACGTCTTCCGGTGGTGACGTTATAAACGCTCGCACGCACACCCTCATCCCACCCAACTCCCTCCCACACCCACACTTAACACACACACAATGAAAACATGAGGTATGCATCCTCTTCCTCTGTTGACGCTTTTGCATAATTATGTAGGCACATTCATTAAAACTTCGGTCCCTGCTTTATTAGTGTAGGCCTATATTCAAAAGCATGAGAAACACAAAAAATGTAAATTTGGAACGTACCAGCACGGAATATCATCAGCTAAAATGTGTAGGTCTACCCATTAACTGTATACATATTTACAGCGGGTTGTCAATGCCCTACACTAATATTCCTACCGGATATGAAAAGCTCTTTGATCATGTTGATCGAAAAAGGCCTACACTTTTCCTATTTGTGGGTTGCGTTTTATATTCAAGGAAACAGGAAGCAATGAAACATAAGAACCATAGTGTCTATTCAAGTGTAAGGCGGATTTACATCGAGAAAATTAACAGCAATTAGAATAATAATTGCTACCACAGCGCAAAGATTACAAAATATTTCTAAAAACCTGCATGACTGGCTACAAACATTGTGTTTTATTCGATTTCTTGCACCATCAGTAGGCTTTTATTTGAAACTTGAATATTGCAATGTAATGATTTTTGCTTGACTGGTTTGGACGTGGTGGAACTGATGATATTTCGATACCATAGCGGCCAAGGAAACAAAATGGTGCTCAGGTATATAAATTGTACGGTCTCAGTTCTAGTGATTTTATTGGAAATTCTATCGGCCCGTGCTGGATGTAAGTTGAATATATAGTTTTGTATATTGTTGATTTCCTATTGTTTCGATTATTGCCTCTTTTTGGGTGAATCTTTTTGTTACAAACAGATAATTGGGAGGCCTAAATAAATAAACGAGAAAATAACATCCGTTGTGTAACATCTGTTATTTCCGTTACACTTCAATTCAATTTTTTTCAATTCAATTCAATTCAATTTATTTTTCATTCTTCAACATAATACAAATAATTACAAGATAAATTTATTCAATTTAAATAAATTAATAATAATAATACAACATTTGGTATGGTTTTTTTTTTTAATCACAGATCAAAAGAACTTGCCAGTCAAGTTAACTTATTGATGAGATTAAAAAAAAAAAACCTTTCCAAAATAAAGCTATGCGAAAGGATGTCAGTATCTCGGTGAACGAAATATCGTACCTGCGTGAAGAATGTTACAGTCACATATAACATGTATAAGGCAAGCGACACCAAATCAACTAAAGATATTACTTCAATTCAAATTAAAATGATATCGATCGGTTTGGAGAAAGACATGTCAGTATGTCTCTCGGGTGTGTCTGTGACACTGACATTGCAGAGAAATTAATCTTAAAATGTTATTTAAACATTTCCTAATACAGCCTGGAATTGCACATTTGAATCGGGTGACTGCGGGATTACTCAATTAGGGAACGCAATGAATCCGCATTGGACTGTTCGGACAGGTAGGTCATGTAGGTGTGACTCGTGTAAAAGGTAGGCCTATATATGCCATTATAACCATAGTTAGCTAATACCTTGGTCACATTTGCTCTACGGCGGCCGTACGGCGAGTCGAAAACAGTCGTTTTATTCATTTTTATGCACGCTACCTATATGTAGCTCGTACATAAAATGTTAAAACGGCTGTTTTCAACTCGCCGTACGGCCGCCGAAGAGCAAATGTGACCAAGGTATAAATACTCATTATATATCAGTTGTGATGCAAAAGTCCGTGGCCCAATGAGCAAAGCAACAACAAAAAAAGAAGCAAGACCAGCAATTCGCAATTATGCAAAACGTGTGAAAAAATATTTTGTGATATATGTAGAAATTCATATCATATTTGACTCTTCCTTTTCCTTTCCTTCTTTTTCTTCTTGGTGCTAAATAATTTTTTTAGCTTTGCTTTGCCATAACGTCAGTTGGGACCTTTCGCAGTCCTCACGGACGCTAATATTAGTGTCCCCTAACACAAAAGTTAACGCTTAATCATACACTTGATTTTTAAGATTGATTGTGCATTATAGTCAATAGAATCAAACGTAGAAAACTGCTCTACAATCAATGCTAAGCTTTGTGTTACAGGGGGGTTACAGGCCCGACAGATCTGCTTTTCGTGTGCAAAATCCTTTTCCGCGACACCCACCATACATGCATGTATATTACGACTGATGGCTGGAGATATTCGAAATGCAGGACCTAAAATAGATTATGACATGGATAAGAAAGTGGTTTTTCAAACAAATTGAGTACATATTGAGTGAGGAAAAACTTACTGAATTAAGGCTTAGATATAGATCATTACAGTCCATCGAATCGATATTACATTTAATGTGGATTATTGGTGGATCACTGGCAATTGATTTCATGGGTCAGATCAACCTCTCCAGCCGAAAATTTCGCACGCGTTGATATGTGCACAGCGTATGCAATACGTTTGAACTCGTTTCTTTTGTTTCTTTTGTTTCTTTTGTTTACTCCTTCTACACAAACGATATGCCTCTCGCACACGATGTAATGGGCATTATGTTTTACTTTCCCCAGAAATGGGGGATTAGATTCAAATTCCGGGGGGACCACTTCCATTGATGAGTGGATACCAGGCACGACCATGAGGTTTCGAAAAGTACCCTAAACAAGGGAATCAATTCTTTTCCATATTATGAAAATGCATCTCTTAACAAGTATTTGGCTTGTGAAACCCTACAAGTATTGGATATATATCCCTTTTTTCAGCATTTTAAACATCCTTTTGACACCCTTATTACGTTACATAGGCCTATAAGTAACTTACCTGCCCACTCTGTCCCCTATAACGCGTGTTCGCTCCTTGTATCCACTAATCAATGGAAGTGGGCCCCCCGGGCGGCCTCTCGAGCTCTAGGAGGAGTCAAATGTGGCATTGGAAAGTCGTCCTCAATCGGATATATCACTGTTACCATAGTAGCAACCAGAATTTTGCACACGAAACGCATATTGAATGTTTCCGTCGCAGATGCGAAACGAAAAAAATAATCTCATGTCACACAATTTGCATTGCAGGACAGAGGTTTACGACCATGATGACGGGCCCAAAAAGTCTCTTCCAAAATCAACTACCGTCGTAAATAAGCGTGCGCGTCCTCAAACGAAAGGTCGGGAATGATGGAATAGTTGCCACCTTTCGCAATCCTCACGGACGCTAATATTAGGGTCCCCTAACACAAAAGTTGACGCTTAATCATACACTTGATTTTTAAGATTGATTGTACATTAAAGTCAATACAATCAAACGTAGAAATCTGCTCTACAATCAATGCTAAGCTTTGTGTTACAGGGGGGTTACAGGCCCTACAGATCTGCTTTTCGTGTGCAAAATTCTTTCCCGCGACACCCGCGCGCCAGACATGCATGTATTACGACTGATGGCTGGAGAAATTCGAAATGCAGGACCTAAAATAGAATATGACATGGATAAGAAAGTGGTTTTTCAAACAAACCGAGTACATATTGAGTGATGAAAAACTTACTAAATTAAGGCTTAGATATAGATCATTACAGTCCATCGAATCGATATTGCATTTAATGTGGATTATTAGTGGATGACTGGAAATTGATTCCATGGGTCAGATTACCTCTCTAGCTGAACCCATTTCGCATATGTACACAGCGTATGCAATACGTTTGAAAATGCGGGTTTCTTTTGTTTCTTTTGTTCACTCCTTCTACACAAACGATACGCCTCTAGCACACGATGTAAAGGGTATTATGTTTTACTTTCCCCAGAAATGGGGGGGGGGGTTAGATTCAAATTCCGGGGGGACCTCTTCCATTGATGAGTGGATACCAGGCACGACAATGGGGTTTCGAAAAGTACCCTAACAAGGGAAGCAAGTCTTTTCCAGATTATGAAAATGCATCTTTTAACAATTATTTGGCTTGTGAAACCCTACAGGTATTGGAAATATATCAATTTTTTCAGTATTTTAATCATCGTTTTTGACACCTTTATAACGTTACATAGGCCTATACGTAACGTACTTACCCACTCTTTCCCTTATTATGCGTTGTTGCGCCTGGTATCCACTCTTCAATGAAAGTGGGCCCCCCGGGCGGCCACTCGAGCTCTGGGAGGAACCAAATGTGGATTTGGAAAGTCGTCCTAAATCGGATATATCGCTGTTACCATAGTAGCAACCAGAATTTTGCACACGAAACGCAAATTGAATGTTTCCGTTCCAGATGCGAAACGAAAAAAAAATCTCATGTCACACAATTTGCATTGCAGGACAGAGTTTTAAGACCATGACGACGGGCCTAAAAGTCTCTTCCAAAATCAACAAACGTCGTAAATAAGCGTTCGCGTTCTTCCAACGAAAGGTCGGGAGTAATTCATTACTGACGTGGAGATAGATCACTTTGTCTAAAATTTTGTTCTCGTCGAAAAAAAAAAACGAATAAAACTTTGCAAAATAGAAACAAACAAAAAATCTGAAGACGGTCGAACTTTTTTGTTTGTGGCCTTTAAACCCGTTTAATTTGGGTTGGGGTCGCGTGCACCCCTATTATAGGAAAACTGCCATGAAGTGTAACTATGATTTAAATTATTTTGTTCCGCCTTGTTAGTGAAATGGCGCCTCCCAATTATACTGTCGAGTTGGCGCACTTTATGCTTTGATTAGCGATTGAATTCAATGACCATATAATAGCGTGTCATCTGTTGAAATGGTTTGTACATGTATAGTCCAGTCAATCTAGCCAGAATAGCGGGGTAACCCACCACTAATTGCAACACGAGATATTCCACTGAAATGCTTTCCAGGAAGATCCCCTAAACAACATACTAAAAGTCCCAAGAAATCCAAGCAGTAGAAATTTATGAAATTTGCATATTATGCAATTTGGCCTTGAAAAATTAGAAAAAAGAAGGGAAATAATCCAAGGATTACAAATTAAATGTCCAAAACAATTTAATTTGAATGGAAATTCATGATAAATAACTGAATTAAATGTTTTTAATCAAAAGTGCAAAAATGTCTACCTCATTTGCATATTACGCAAATAAGCATCCTTATATGGACAAAATATCAAGATATTTTTATTTTTCTCATATAGACTGCTTGAAAACATTTCATGAATGTTGACATTAATATGCTACTAATAGTATATCACATGAAAACTCATCCCAATGCCTGAAAATTAATTTGCATATTATGCAAATTAGCCATTTAAAAAAAGAAAATGAGGAAATTAATCCAAAGATTACAAATTAAATGTCCACAGCAAGTAATTTCCAACAAAAGTTCATGATGAATAATTAAGTTCAATGTCTATATTTACAAAAAGCTAGCAAATCTGCCTCATTTGCATTTTATGCAAATAATTATCCTTATATGGAAAATGTCAAGAAATTTTAATTTTTATCATATGGACTGCAGTGAAAACATTTCAGTTTTTCCAATTAATATGCTGCTATCACTAAGCATTCGAATATATCCTAATATTATTTATATTTAAGGAAAAATACTGTATGTTCTTCGCTTCCTAGGCCGCGTTGTTAGTCTGACAAGATGATGGGATTGGCAGGAACAAAGCACCGTATTTGTCCAATATTTGGATTATTTTTCTTATTTGTATTTTAGATTGGCTAATTTGCATAAAATGCAAATTTTGTGATTTTCCTAAATGCTTGTATATTTAAGGACTTTTAATATGGTGTTTAGGAAACCTTCCTGTATTTGCCATATTCCAATTTCAATAGATAATCTACTTGCAATTTTTGAGGTTTGTATCACCAGTGTTTTTTTTTTATATCTATAACATATTACATACATTTATTTGCATAATATGCAAATTACACTACATACACTAAGCTGAATACAAATGTATTTAACATCCTTAGTGATAGCAGCATGTAAATTTCAACATTAATGACATTTTCAAGAAGTTAATGAGAGAAAAATCACAATACCTTGACATTTTTCCATATGAGGATGCTTATTTGCATATTATGCAAATGAAGTAGATTTTTTTGCAATTTTGACAAAAAACATTGAATATAGTTATTTATCATGAATTCTCGCTCAAATTAAATTGTTTTGGACACTCAATTTGTTATCTTTGGGCTATTTTCCTTATTTTTCTAACTTTTTATGGCTAATCTGCCTAATATGCAAATCTCATAAATTTCCACTGCTTGGATTTCTTGGGACTTTTAGTATGTTGTTAAGGGGACCTTCCTTGACAGCATTGCAGTGGAATATCTCGTGTTGCAATTAGTGGTGGGTCAAACCCTATAATAGGGAGCTTTCGATTTGCACGTCGACTAGTGGACTGCGACGAAAGTACGTCATAATAGTCTGCTTTGTGTTTACGGTATACAGAACCGCTGGAGTAAATCACCACGTGGCTTCAATCAATGGGCAAGGATTTGATTGCTCGTTTACGACGTTTCGCACGAGCGTGATCTGAGCGAAATCCACGTTCGTCATCATGAAGTTCACGTGTCAGGAATGGCTTGCACATGCTCAGTGTCTTCCAATCATGTGCTCGACTGACTTTGTATACCATCAACACAAAGCAGACTATTATGACGTACTTTCGTCGCAGTCCACTAGTCGACGTGCAAATCGAAAGCTCTCTATTGACTGGACTAGTAGGATAGTGTAAAGCAAATAAAATCCAATGCATTACATTTTTCGTAGAAACAAGTGGAAGCAAGTACTACAGAGCAATCATTAATAAAATCTCCGATCGTTCTGGAACGTATGCAACATTCAATCTACCATCTGTATCGTATCCAAGTTCTGGAAGTGGTGTCTTGTCATTTCGTTTCTTTTACTACACCAATGACCCTAACCTGCTGTATGGAATTTTAACAGTCACAGCTTGTGAGGGTGAGGATTCCATCTTTAGTGAAGGTAATCTTCCAGGGCAGTGGTACTTTAGACAAGTACCTTTCACCTGTGCATCATCTGTTAAGGTATATCCTCACGTGATTGAAGTCTTTAAAGGAAAAGTCCACTCCAATAAAAATTTGATTTGAATAAAAAGAGATAAATCCAACAAACATAACACTGAAAATTTCATCAAAATCGGTTTAAAAAAAAAGAATGTTATGACATTTTAAAGTTCTGCTTAATTTAAAAAAAAACAGTTATATGCACACCCTGGTCGGTATGCAATTGAGGAGACTGATGACGTCATCAACTCACTATTTCTTTTGTATTTTATTATATGAAATAGGAAATATTCTAATTTTCTCCTCATTTTCAAGTGAAACGATGATTAATTTCTCCCTGAACATGTGGAATTACAGCATTGTTTAATACGATGTGGTTCAGTCAAATTGGTCCTTATTGTCAAATTTGTAAAAAAAAATATATATTGTATAATTCAACCAATAAAAAACAAAAGAAATAGTGAAGAACATCATCGACTATCTCATTTGCATGTCACTCAGTTGTGCATATAACTGTGCATTTTGTGAAAAATAATCGAAACTTTAAAGGGATGGTCCGAGCTGAAAGTATGTATAGTTTAATAAATAGAGTAGAATTCACTAAGCAAAATGCCGAAAATTTCATCAAAGTCGGATAACAAATAACAAAGTTATTGAATTTTAAAGTTTAGCAATATTTTGTGAAAACAGTCGTCATGAATATTCATAAGGTGGGCTGATGATGTCACATCTCCACTTATTCTTTTGTATTTTATTATATGAAATTGGGTTTATTCAATTTTTTCCTCCAAGAACTAGAAAAATTGGATAGACAACTGATTTAGTGCATTAGGTATTTATTGCTACAACTTATTTCATTATAAGGGAGACATATTATTCACACAAGTATGAAATAATGAAATAATTATGAATTTATGTAATAACATAAGAAAACGGAAAGTGGAGATGTGACATTATCAGCCCACCTAATGAATATTCATGACGACTGTTTTCACAAAATATTGCTAAACTTTAAACTTCAATAACTTTATTGTTATCCGATTTTGATGAAATTTTCGGCATTTTGCTTAGTGAATTCGACTCTATATTAAATTAAGATATAAATATTTTCAGCCCGGACCATCGCTTTAAAATGTCATAACTTTCTTATTTTACATCCGATTATGATGAAATTTTCAGTGTTGTGCTCGTTTGATTTTTCTCTATTTATTCAAATTAACATTTTTTATGGGTTGAAATTGACCTTAAGATTATGCCCCCCCCCCAAAAAAAAAAATTAATTGATTAATTAATTAATGATAATAATAATAATGATAATATTTATATTGATAAATAATAATAATAATGATAATAAAAAATATCGAACTAGGAAGAAAGTTTGAATAAACATTCAATTGGCCAAAAATATATATAACATTAACTTAAGATTAAATATAGACCTTACCCCTCCCCCATTGCTGGGGCGTTGGATAGAACTGATAATCAATTTGTACTTTTGAATTAAAACTTTCTTTTTCAATTTTTGAAATCGTAGCCTGATTAAAGAGAATATGCAAACACGACACATGTTGTGTCGTGCAAAGTATGAACTGAAATTAGATATTCATGGGTAAGCTAAAATTAAGAAAAAGTTTACCGATATTGAAAAGTCGGATCATAGCCTTGACTGGGAGTATATTGCCACTCTTCAATATGAAAATATGAAAGTAAATTGTGTCATTGGATTCTGTTTTTCTATATATTCATTATATAAAAGAACAGAATGCAAGGATACAATTTACTTTCATATTTTCATATAGCCCTAAATAACGTGTGCAAAAAGCGTGGAAAATGTTTATTGTGGAAAAAAATAATTTCCGAGAAATAGCATTTACGCTGCATTCACCAGCCAATTGGATGTTTGATCAATCATTTTACAATACAGATTGACAGACTGGACTTACGATGATTTCTCTTTTCATCTGTCAATGTTGAATAGCGTATAAGTTCTGAGGATATTGGAACTGATAACCTTTTTAATTCTACAGATATCTTTCACCGCTATCCGAGGATCCAGCCCAACGACCATAGGAGTTGACGATATTAGCTTGACAGAAATACGACATACTACAACTGGTAAGTCTCCTTAAATCCAGAGTCAGTGCATGCCTCTTGAATAATTATGTTGAAAAATATTGCCGCATCATCTTTATCAGTGAAATACCATAAATATTGTACTTTGTGCATACCTAAGGTCAGGTCCACCCCAGGAAAATGTTGCTTTGAATGAAAATAGAAATATCAAAACTAACTTAACGCCGGAAATTTCAGCGAAATCGGATGTGAAATAAGAAAGTTATGCTTACTTTTCACACAGAGGCGTCGATCCTGGGGGGAGGGGCAAGCATACCGTTTTGTCAGTATACTAAAAAAATTCAGCTCGCGCTTCGCGCTCGCATTAATTTATTTGTGAGATATGTGTCTCTATCTCATGAGTCATATATATATATATATATATGTAGGCATATGTGTGAGGGTTAGTGTGTATGTGTGTGAGTTGGTTTGTTTTGTGTGATCGAGCGCCTTTGGAAAGTTGATTCATGATTTTGCCCCCCCCCCCCTCCAATCTGAAAAATGGATCGACGCCCCTGTTTTCACATAATAATAATAATAACTAGAACTTTAATTCGTTATGAGGACGAATTAGGTGATCTGTCTCTGATTTTCATGATCACGAATACAATCACCATGTTTATTGAGATCAATACGATGATCATATTGAAAACGGAACTTCTATTACGAATAGAACATGTTGAATACTCTTGAAAAGAGGGAAATGAGAAGTTTTATGAAGTAGGTGTTGGTGATACACATGGTACATGTACATGTTATATTAAAAGGGTTTTTAAACAGTTTTATTGTGCAATATTTTAACGTATATACCTTGCAATGGTCATAAAGGACCATTTGTGAAATGTTGAAAAGAAAAAAAAAAGTCATGTTCACCCCTGGGTTCGAACCCTGGACCCTAAGGACGCAAGTATGATGGCTTATCAACTGAGCTACACTATTTCCCGTATACTTTAGACATAAACACTATTTCCCATGGACTTTACACATAAGCAAATTAAGAGGATCTCAAATCCAATTTTGCAAGAGTAATACGGGCATGATCCCGGCATCTGATCGGAAAATGGAGATAACACTTTCGATAGCGTAGAATCTCAGCTACAACATACTCCAAGCCCAGAGAAAACCAACAAAAATAAATGGAGATATGGCTCGCGAAATAGAGGAATGTAAAATCCAGTTTTGAGAAAAAGTCATTTCCCATTTGATAGAGATTGCACACAAAATGAGCGAAAATGACATGCCTCTTTAACTTGCCATTTTTTTAGGATGATCTGTTCATTTAAATGTAAATATAGCCATCAAATTAGAAATCGTATGTCCTCAGCTACAACATATTGAAAACTTAGCGAAAATTAAGCAATATTTACGGAGTTAGAGTCAAATTTCAATAACTATGATGACGTCATAAGTAGAAAAGTGGACATTTTAAGTTCCGACGCCATTTTGATGACGTCTTGATGAAATTAAGGGTCAAAAGTGGCATGAAATCATATATCCCATCAATATCCTATTCGAATATGAAAAAAAATGGGGGTCGAGGAACTACCTGAAGAGCTACAATGCATTTTGTATAGGCATGTTTTTGCACATATATCGTCTATGAATTGTATTGAAAGAGCTTAAAAATATTGATACGACTAAAGCTTATGGTCTCGATGACCTTCACCCTCGATTAATCAAAGACGCTGCAGATTTTATTGTAGGACCTCTAACCTATATATTTAATTTCTCACTTAGAACTGGTTGTGTTCCAAATGATTTTAAATCAGCCAAAATAATACCAATACATAAAAGTGGTGACACGTCACAACCAATGAACTACAGACCTATATCGATTCTGTCGGTAATTGGAAAAATTCTTGAGAAGGGAATTCATAAACAGTTGTATAAATATTTAAACGACCATTCACTGCTTACTGATAATCAATCGGGATTTCGACCATTTCATTCCACAAATTCTTGCCTCCTTGACATTACTGAATATATTTTACAAAATATGAGCTCTGGCTACCTAACGGGTGCTGTATTTTTAGACCTTCGGAAAGCTTTCGATGTGATTCCGCATGATAAACTATTTAAAAAAATGTTATTGTATGGTATACGAGGTACTGAATATAACTGGTTCCAATCATATTTAACAAACAGAATACAACGTGTCTCCATTGGTAATGTTTTAAGTGATCCTCTCTTTGTTAAAACAGGAATTCCCCAAGGCTCGACCCTTGGGCCATTGATTTTTAGCCTATATATTAATGATATTTGTGAAATTATTAATATACCACTTAATAAAATATCGTTATATGCAGATGATACCGTTATTTTTTGTAAATCAAAAAATAAAGAAAATTTGGAAATAACACTTCAATCTCAATTTAATATGATAGTTGAATGAATGAGGGTAAATCAAATGTATATTAATGTCGAAAAAACCAAAGTTATGGTATTTGGTACTACTAAAAAGATTAATAAATGCAAAATCAATATTTCATGTAATAACTCATACTTAGAAACAGTTGACAACGTAAAATACCTAGGAGTAATTATTTATTCTTCGATGAAATGGTCAAAACATATTGATGCACTTGTAAGCAAACTCTCACGTTTCACTGCATGTATACGTCGAATTAATATTTATCTAACACAGAAAACAGTAACTGATTTATATTATTCTATGTTTGTACCACACCTTGATTATTGCAGTATTATTTGGGGAACCTCAACGAAGCATAATATTACCAAACTACAACGAGCTCAAAATAGATACGCTAGAATGATTTTGAATGTCGATAGATATACACCAACTAAGGTTCTGTTACATACCCTAAATTGGCAATCCGTCCAACAACGTATAAAATTCAATTACTGTATAATGATGTATAAAATAATTAAAACCTTGTACCAATGTATCTAACAAGACTCGTTTCCTATAGACCAATTTATTACTCTACAAGATATGCTGCAAGCAATCCTTTACATGTCCCAACACCTAGAACAGAATATATGAAATCAACCTTTTCTTATCAAGCAATCGTCATTTTTAATACCCTTCCTTTAAATATACAAACTTGTGGATCATTTATTATTTTTAAGAAGCATTGTAAACAACTAAGTTTAGAATTTTAGTTCATTTTAAAGTAAACTGAATACATTTTAACTGAATTCCGATATAATCATACTGTATGTGATAGTCAGAGTGGGCTTTATAGTGGGGTTGGGGATGGGGAGGGATTGTTGTTGTTTTCTTTCTTTAAATGTTTTATTGTACTGCATTTATTATAGTAGACCGGCCAAAAGTCAAAAAGTGCTCTAGATAAGGATTCGACGGCAAAATTTGTTAATGCTTGGCATCCCAGCTAAAAGTCTTGCCTAAATACCCAGGAATAGCGTACGACCGGATGCCAAGCGCAATTTTGCGTGAAAGTGTCATTTTTAGCGTAAAAACTGAAAGAATGTCGAAAATCACGCATTTTGATATTTTGACGGATTATTTTAATATTTTTGATTATCTTTGATATGAAATTATTTTTATTCAGAGTTTCAAATTATAAGTTTCATAAATATGCATTTCAAATTTGAATATTGCACACACACATATGGCACAGGGAAACATAAAACCGCGATTTCCTCAAAATAAAAGTTTGTGAAAACTATCAATAGTTTGAAGGTTTTTTTACGCAGCTTAAATTCTTCGATTTAACTGCGTTTATCCATCAAATGTCTAGTAAATGTCCTAATGTCACAAATATTAAAAGAATTTTCAAGTAAGATGGAAGATATCTCACTTTATGTTATCTGAAATGAGACAATGTGCATTCTACCAGGTGCGCATTTTGAAAGAAAAATTGAAAATACCGTACATTATGTACATAATTACATGTATAAGTACATACTAAAGCGAGTTTTTAATTACATTTATAAGTGCATTCTAAAGCGAGTTTTTAATTGGATAGCACAATTTGTCAGTTCTTTGCATCCCAGCTCAAATTCTTGCGGAAATACTGAGGAAAACGTACGGGCGGATGCCAAGTGCACTTTTGCGTGAAAGTATCATTTTTTGCGTAAAATTTGAAAGACTGTTGAAAATCACGCATTTTGATATTTTGACGGATTATCATCATATTTTTGGTTATCTTTGATATGGAATATTTTTATTCAGAGTTTTAAATTATAAGTCTAGTAAATATGCATTTCAATTTGGAATATTACACACACATATATGGCAATATGAAATATAAAATCGTGATTTACTCAAAATAGTAGTTTGTGAAAACTATCAATAGTATAATGTTTGTGTTCCGCATCTCAATTTCGTCAATTTTAGCGCTAACCGAATAAATACATAACAATTGTTGTCATGGCACATATAGTGAAAACAAATGTTGAAAGAAGATGCAAGATATATCATTTTATGTTATATATGCGAAAGATAACAATGTACAATTATCGGATGCGCATTTCTGATAAAATACAAACAGCGCACAATATTACATCTATAATGCACATACTAATATTAATCAGTGCGATACTCGTCATGATATCATATCGGATTATGTTTACTTTTGTAGAGTTCGATCTTCTTGCTATTTCCGCGAATTAATTTGTGCTGAACGTAAATCTACCTGTGGCGATATTCATAAATAGGTCTGATATTTAATTTGCCGTTACCATGGTAACATTAATTTTGTAGGAATATCTATATCCAAAATCATAGTAACAGTAGCGTACCTAGGATTTTCCACGGGGGGGGGGCAAAACCGTCGGCCAAAAAAATTTGACAAGCAAAAAAAAAAAGGTCTTCAAGCTCGTCAGGGGGGGGGGGGGCAAAAAAGGTATTCAAGCTCGTCGGGGGGGGGGGGGCATGGATACGTCTTTTGCATGGGTTGGGACTCGTCTGCCACCCCCCCCCCCCGCACTACTCTGTCAATCTACATTTTACTTCAATTACTGGATTATCAAAGTCTAAAAAAATATGGCCGTTGCCACGGCAATACCTATTTTTTGTCTCGCCTGCATGCATAGCAGAGCAGGACTAAAGGAGCCACTTTTCCGGCGGAGGCGACGGTAGTTTTGATATAACAGCGTTATATTAACCTTGAAATCTTAACCAAGGTTACGTTTTCGAAATTTCGTTATAACTTTGAACGTATATAGGAAAAAAAAAATAATGACACTTATAACAGTATTCAGGTATTACTAATCGTCTTGCACAAGTTTTAGATCACATAAAGGTCAAAGGTCATTTAGAGTCACTGAACTTTGGCCATATATATGGGGGTATTTTTTTCTTAATGTCATCATAACTTTTGAATTTTATTGATCCAGTTCATGATTAAACTTGAATATAAGGGTATTAAAGTATGATGGATCATTTTGCACACATTTCAGTTCACATGATCAAGGTTATACGTCATTTAGTTTCGATGAGCTTATGATTTACAGTATTATCACATGAATGGCGCTTTTGTGAATAATTATTAGTTTCAGTTGTTTCCAATGTTCTGCTGCTATAATTATTATGTGAAAATATGAATAGTAAATGTTATTTGGTCATTTTGCATTGCAAGTTATAATTTTTCATTCAATTCATTTTGCTTCATTACAGTTTTCGCGTTTGCTATTATCATAGGTCCATGCTGTTATATATCGTAGTCTAAGACGGGGGCCGGACAGCCCGACCCTGGGCAGCCCTGGACATACATGTATGTATTGCCAATGCCAATTTGGGAAATGCAATCTATATATTACAATATCTGCGCTGGACGCTGGTCATTAGCCTTTAGATTTGTTTGTCATAATGGTCGTGCGACTGCATTTCCCAACATTGCAATACATGTGATGAAATGAGCTTTAATAATTAAAATGTGAACTTAAAGAACCTATATACTCTTTTAGTATTTCAAACATCATTCTCCACAGATGAAAACTCTTAGCTCATGCAAATGGTTATTGACCGATCTATTTTAATTTTTGGTCTAATAAACTGTTCAATTAATTGATCAAAGAGACCGCAGTTGCATGAAACAACGCCTTCTACATTCTAAAATTGGGAAAATGAGCTACGGACACTGACATAAGCCTTTTGATAGAAGATGCATGGAAGTGAGGGGGAGGGGAAACTTGCCCCCCCCCCTAAAAAAAAAAAAAAAAAAAAAAAAATCAAGAAAAGGCATAAAACAACAAGCAAAATAATAGAAAGCTTTTTGGGGAGGGGGTCATTTAGTTATTTATTTATTCTTTTATTTATATATTTATACATATTTATTTATTTATTATAACCTCAATTGAATCTAAATATTGTAATTTTTAACATTTTTTTTTTATCAATAAACACAAATTCTTCCCTAAATTAAGGCTTTTGCTTAAAAGACTTGGTCAGTCAGTCAGCTCACTCACCAGCAGCGTATATAGCGAGGATTTTGTCAGCAGAGGAGTACGGGGGTGGGGCTTGGTATTTTGCAGGGGGTACCAAAATAGATTTATTCATATGCCATGAAATTTAGAATTGAAAGTTAGAAAGTTACACAATTCGTAAGTGTAATCATGAACATTATTGTAATGTTAAAAATTTCAGAAATTTTTAATATTCCGACGTGAAAACGGAGCATTTAATACATATTAAAAAAAAATGATATATAGGCTATTGATGCGAGCGCGAAACGCAATCTGATATTTATATTCCAATCCGTAAACTGGACATTTTGATGACGTTTTGAAATAAAGAATGATATGTATCTGTTTTAAAAAAAAATCCAGCACAAGCCGAGCTGGTTTTTTTTTAATTAGAAACGAAACATTCTAAGGCGCGATAGCTCAATCGGTAGTGAGGGGGTTTCGGATTCCGGTGGCCTGGGTTCGATTCCCACTTGGTGCGCTAGTGCCAAGTAAGGCATTTAAATGGAAGTAAGGCATTTTAATCCTATATAGGTCCCTCGGAGAGTACCTTAAGCCATCGGTCATCTGGTTGCTTGCTTAGAAGCATTCACGCATTCTTAGCAAATGAGGTAAAACAAAAATCGTGAAATCATGAACAATGATCAGTATTTAATTATAGCATTTGATGCGAGCGCGAAGCGTGAACTGAAAATGTCGAATTAAACGAAGGATTTTAAACATGTTGTTAATGAAGAAAAAGATGAATATCCTACTTACCAAAAACGTTAGCGCAAAAGCGCGAGCTAAAATTGGGAGAGACTAAGAGCTAAAGATTGGAAATACAGTATTCACATTTATTTAATAATGGACTGGATGCGACTGGATTCTTAGAAGTTGACACTTCAAGCAAGGTTTTATTTAAACAGATAGCAAGTTGTTTATCTCATATATTAATGCCACCGCGAAGCTCGAGTCGAAAATTTATTTGCCATCTTTTTGTAATCCCGTGTAGGGTGCCTATCTCGCTAAACCACAATAAAATATACACTCGAATCGCGAGCAGAATACTTTGGGTATATTACAGCGGCGTACCCAGGATTTTCCAAAGGGGGGGGGGCAATTTTTTTAAGAATATTTCGTCCGCGAAAAAAAATTACAAGCAAAAAAAAAGGTTTTCAACCACAAATAATAGATTTTGTACCGGAAAAAAAAAATCGTCAGGGGGGGGGGAGGCCTGGGGTACGTCCCCTGCATGAGTTGTGACTCGTTGGGGGGGGGGGCAGTCTGCCCCCCCCCCCCCTTTACGCTAGTGGTTGTTGGGTTTATTATCTTGAAAACGTGATACTTTCAGCTCCATCGGTTACTACACATGACCTTAGGCAGCGGGGGGAGGGGGGGGGGGAAGAGGCAGTTGCGGCCAGAAATTTTGTAACTCGTTTTAAGTATGTACTTATTCATGTAATTATGTTAATAATTTACAGTATCTTCAATTTTACATTCAAAATGCCCCCCCCCCCCTCCCCGCTAAATTTTGCATGCCCCCTTTCGGAAAATATTTCTTCCATCTTACTTGAAAATTCTTTTAATATTTGTGACATTAGAAACGATCGATATTCAATAGATGAACCAATTCAAATCGAAGAATTGATAGTGTTCACAAACTTCTATTTTGAGTAAATCACGATTTTTATGTCATATTGCCATATATGTGTGTGTAATATTCCACATTGAAATGCATATTTAGTAGACTTATAATTTAAAACTCTGAATAAAAGTAATTCCATATCAAAGATAATAAAACATATTATGATAATCCGTCAAAATATCAAAATGCGTGATTTTCTACAGTCTTTCAGATTTCACGCTAAAAATGATACTTTCACGCAAAAGTGCACTTGGCATCCGCCCGTACGTTTTTCCTCAGTATTTCCGCAAGAATTTGAGCTGGGATGCAAAGAATTGACAAATTGTGCTATTCAATTAAAAACTCGCTTTAGTGTGTACTTATACATGCAATTAAAAACTCGCTTTAGTATGTACTTATACATGTAATTATGTACATAATGTACGGTATTTTCAATTTTTCTTTCAAAATGCGCACCCGGTAAAATGCACATTGTCTCCTTTCGGATAACATAAAATGAGATATATTCCATCTTACTTGAAAATTCTTTTAATATTTGTGGCATTAGGACATTTACTATACATTTGATGGATAAACGCATTTAAATCGAAGAATTTAAGTTGCGTAAAAAACTTTAAACTATTGATAGTTTTCACAAACTTTTATTTTGAGGAAATCGCGGTTTTATGTTTCCCTGTGCCATATGTGTGTGTGCAATATTCAAATTTGAAATGCATATTTATGAAACTTATAATTTGAAACTCTGAATAAAAATAATTTCATATCAAAGATAATCAAGAATATTAAAATAATCCGTCAAAATATCAAAATGCGTGATTTTCGACATTCTTTCAGATTTTACGCTAAAAATGACACTTTCACGCAAAATTGCGCTTGGCATCCGGCCGTACGCTATTCCTGGGTATTTTTGCAAGACTATTAGCTGGGATGCCAAGCATTAGCAAGCATTAACAAATTTTGCCGTCCAAAGTATAAAAAATAGTTTTGGCCGGTCTACTATTATATATGTTTACCTTTTTAGCATTTTTTTTTCTTTCTTTTTACTTGATGTTAATAAAAAATCGAAGATAAGACCGCCATTATGACGTTAACTGGCGTTAACTGATTTTATTGTATTACTCTATTTTTAGTATTTCTATTTTTTATCATGCTGGTATAATTTGTTGTTCTCTGGTTTTTATAGTTGCTTTCTCTGTATATTGTATGTAATGTTTTACTCTTTTTACATTGTATGATATTGTAATATTTTATTGTTAACATTTGAACAGGGCTCTCTTGTAAAGCAGTTGTATACTGAAGAGACTACCCTGGGTAAATAAAACAAAATAAATAAAAATAAAAATATATGGTTAGTGCGCGCGCGCGCGCGGGCATGCTGTAAACTTTGGTGGAGGCTAATTCCGTTATTACTTGTTGTAGAAGAATGATCAAGGGATCAAATTACTCAGAATTATATTATCAATTCATTGATAATAATAATACATAAGATTTATATAGCGCACTTTCCATCCTGATTAGATGCTCCAGAGCAGAACAAAACTATTTACATATAATACATGTCTGAACAATAAGTCAATGTCAATCAAAAAACACTTTTGTACAGGTACGTTTTCAGGTTGCCCTTGAAGGTGGTCACTGAAGTCTGGGTTTTCAAACTATTAGGGAGAGAATTCCACAGGCTAGGCCCTGTTACAACCGATAATTTGGGACCTTTCGCAATCCTCACGAACGCTAATATTAGGGTCTCCTAACACAAAAGTTAACGCTTAATCATACACTTGATTTTTAAGATTGATTGTGCATTATAGTCAATAGAATCAAACGTAGAAAACTGCTCTACAATCAATGCTAAGCTTTGTGTTACAGGGAGGTTACAGGCCCTACAGATCTGCTTTTCGTGTGCAAAATCCTTTTCCGGGACACCCACCATACATGCATGTATATTACGACTGATGGCTGGAGATATTCGAAATGCAGGACCTAAAATAGATTATGACATGGATAAGAAAGTGGTTTTTCAAACAAATTGAGTCCATATTGAGTGAGGAAAAACTTACTGAATGAAGGCTTATAGATATAGATCATTACAGTCCATCGAATCGATATTACATTTAATGTAGATTATTGGTGGATCACTGGCAATTGATTTCATGGGTCAGATCAACCTCTCCAGCGGAAAATTTCGCACGCGTTGATAATGTGCACAACATAATGCAATACGTTTGAACTCGTTTCTTTTGTTTCCTTTGTTTACTCCTTCTACACAAAAGATATGCCTCTCGCACACGATGTAATGGGCATTATGTTTTACTTTCGCCAGAAATGGGGGATAAGATTCAAATTCCGGGGGGACAACTTCCATTGATGAAAGGATACCAGGCACGACCATGAAGTTTCGAAAAGTACCCTAAACAAGGGAAGCAATTCTTTTCCAGATTATGAAAATGCATCTCTTAACAAGTATTTGACTTGTGAAACCCTACAAGTATTGGATATATATCCCCCTTTTCAGCATTTTAAACATCGTTTTCACACCCTTAATACGTTACATAGGCCTATACATAACGTACCTGCCCACTCTGTCCCCTTTTACGCGTGGTCGCTCCTGGTATCCACTAATCAATGGAAGTGGGCCCCCCGGGCGGCCTCTCGAGCTCTAGGAGGAGTCAAATGTATATCGCTGTTACCATAGTAGCAACCAGAATTTTGCACACGAAACGCATATTGAATGTTTCCGTCGCAGATGCGAAACGAATAAAAAAATCTCATGTCACACAATTTGCATTGCAGGATAGAGTTTTACGACCACGATGACGGGCCCAAAAAGTCTCTTCCAAAATCAACTACCGTCGTAAATAAGCGTGCGCGTCCTCAAACGAAAGGTCGGGAATGTCGCATCAACGCATAATGTCGCACCAACGCATAATGTCGCAGTCAACGCATAATGTCGTAGTTTTTCTAACGCATAACGTCACATGTCGCAACGCATAATGTCGCAGCAAGTTGTCAACGCATAACGTCACATGTCGCAACGCATAATGTCGCAGCGGTATTTTCTTCAGGACTCGAGCTACAGATAAGATATAAAATATTCTTTTACTAAGTATTTTGAGACACGAGAAAGAGAATTAAGTGATTTGAAAATCAGGATTACTCTTTGTATGGATATGGATATTTATCGGTTTATTGCCATTTCGTCTACTGCCTTTTTCCCACTATCGCATGGTCTGATATCATTTCGTCTACCATTAGTTAGTCAACTATCAACAAAGTCCAATAACCATTTCGTCTAATTACCATCTCGTCTAATAGCCAGTTGGTCTGATAGCTGTTTTGTTAATTATCATTTAGTCTAATTGTATGTTTTTCAATTGGTCCAATTTCAACTTTGTCCAATATCATATATATACGTCTATTACCTTTTGGCCTAATGGCCAATTGGTCTAATAACCACTTGGTCTACTCTCATTTCATTCATGTTCCATTTGGTCTAACTTAAGTTGGTTGACTATCACTTTGTCGAAACCCATTCCGGCAAACAATCATTTGGTATCGTTGCCATGGTCCAATCACCAATAGGTCCAATTTCCGGTATTTTTTTGGTTTACTGGCGGATGGTCTATTATAACTAAGTCTAATCACCAGATTGGCTAACAACATTCGTGATAAACCCACTTAGTCCTATTCTCTTTTGGTCTAATGACCACTTGGTCTAATAACCAATTGGTCTAATGACCACTTGATCTAATAGCCACTTGGTCTTATTCCCAGTTGGACTATTGCCATTTGGTCTCATTTTCATTTGATCTAGTTGCCATTTCGTCTGTATTTTATTGTCACTTGGTCTAATTGCATTTGGTCTAATACCAGTTCGTCTAATAGTCGGATGGTCTAATACTAGATGGTCTAATACCAGTTGGTCTAATCCTCACTTGGTCCATTATTCATTTGGTCTATATTCAGTTGGTCTAATGTGCAGTTGGTCTTATTTCCATTTCAGCCAATTTCCACTTGATCTAATTTCCACTACAGATAGTCTAACATTCATTTCGTCTACATGCCACTTGGTCTAATATGTAAAGTTTGCTTGGTAACTTGTTTTCATTTTTCTGGTGAAATTTTTAAAGTTACTTTCCGCACGCCGGGTTCGAATCTTCACCCGTGTGCCCCTCGATATTTGAGTACATTTAGAGTGACTATATTTCCATCCCCATTTTTGTCTCACCTGCATAGCAGAGTGAGACTATAGGCGCCGCTTTTCCGGCGGCGGCGGCGGCGGCGGCGGCGGCGACGGCGGCGGCGGCGTCAACACCAAATCTTAACCTGAGGTTAAGTTTTTGAAATGACAGCATAACTTAGAAAGTATATGGACCTAGTTCATGAAACTTGGCCATATGGTTAATCAAGTATTACTGAACATCCTGCCTGAGTTTCATGTCACATGACCATGGTCAATGGTCATTTAGGGTCAATGAACTTAGACCATGTTGGGGGAATCAACATCAAAATCTTAACCTAAGGTTAAGTTTTTGAAATGTCGTCATAACTTAGAGAATATATGGACCTAGTTCATGAAACTTATACATAATTTTAATCAAGTATCACTGAACATCCTGCATGAGTTTCACGTCACATGACCAAGGTCAATGGTCATTTAGGGTCAATGAACTTTGGCCGAATTGGGGTATCTGTAGATTTACCATCATAACTTTAAAAGTTTATAGAACTGATTCATGAAACTTGGACATAATAGTAATCAAGTATTACTGAACATCCTGTGCAAGTTTCAGGTCACATGATCAAGGTCAAAGGTCATTTAGGGTCAATGAACTTTGGTCAAATTGGGGTATTTGTTGAATTACCGTCATAACTTTGAAAGTGTGTTGGTCTAGTTCATAAAACTTGGACATAAGAGTAATGAAGTATCACTGAACATCCTTTGCGCATTTTAGGTCACATGACCAAGGTCAAAGGTCATAAACTTTGGCCATAATGGGGGTATCTGTTGAATTACCATCATAACTTGGAAAGTTGATGGATCTTTCTCTTGAAACTTGGACATAAGAGTAATCAAGTATCACTGAACATCCTGTGCGAGTTTCAGGTCACATGATCAAGATCAAAGGTCATGTAAGGTCAATGAACTTTGGCCACGTTGGGGGTATTTGTTGAATTACCATCATATCTCTACAAGTGTATGGGTCTAGTTCATAAAACGTGGAAATAAGAGTAACCAAGTATCACTGAACATCTTGTGCGAGTTATAGTAGTTTTCAAAATCAGCACTGCTGCTATATTGAATCGCGTGATGCAGGTGAGACGGCCAGAGGCATTCCACTTGTTTTTAAATATGAGGATTTTCAAAAACCTGTGGAGATGAATGCACTTTTTCAAGCGATATGCATAAAAATTCTGAAGTGGATGTGGATGAGAGCGCGAAGCGCGAGCGAAAATTTTAGCCTATATAGTACATGGTTTTTTTTACCTGCTGCTAAGAAAGCATGATTGCTTGTAAGCAAGCAACCCGAGGACCTACGGCTTAAGGTCTTCTCCAAGGGACACTTATGCACCAATTAGGAATCATATCCGGGTAACCGGAATCAGAAACCCCCCCCCCCACCCGCTCTACCTACTGAGCTATCGCGCCTCTTTTGAGCTTGAAAGATTTGTTTTTTATTTTCCAAGTCTTCACTTCACCCTATTTTATTCACTCTTCAGTATCCTCTTATTTTTCCTCATTTTCCCTCCTCTCTTTCCCCTTCTTTTCCCTTTTCTGATTTTAACCACAAATCAGGAGTAGTACTGCAACAAGTCGGCAATGATACATATAGTCACCGTAGAGGTCTAGCACCAGTAGACCATTATGGTTATAAGATGAAACGAATATGCCTATTGGACGAAATGATGATTGGACAAGATGCTGATTGGACCCATGGCAACGATACCAAATGATTGTTAGCCGAAATGGGTTTCGACAAAGTGATCGACCAACTTAAGTTAGATCAAGTGGAACATGGACGAAATGAGAGTAGACCAGGTGGTTATTAGACCAATTGGCTATTAGGCCAAAAGGTAATAGACGTATATAATGATATTGGACAAAGTTGAAATTGGACCAATTGAAAAAAAATACAATTAGACTAAATGATAATTAATAAAACGGCTATTAGACCAACTGGCTATTAGACGAGATGGTAATTAGACGAAATGGTTATTGGACTTTGTTGATTGTTGACTAACTAATGGTAGACGAAATGATATCAGACCATGCAATAGTGGGAAAAAGGCAGTAGACGAAATGGCAATAAACCGATAAATATCCATATCCATACAAAGAGTAATCCTGATTTCCAAATCACTTTTATATCTTATCTGTAGCTCGAGTCCTGAAGAAAATACCGCTGCGACATTATGCGTTGCGACATGTGACGTTATGCGTTGACAACTTGCTGCGACATTATGCGTTGCGACATGTGACGTTATGCGTTAGAAAAACTACGACATTATGCGTCGGACGCTCTTGCCATAATGTCGCAATCTGCGACATTATGCGTTGGTGTGACATTATGCGTTGCTGCGACATTATCGGTTGTAACAGGGCCTGTTACAACCGATAATGTCGCATCAACGCATAATGTCACACCAACGCATAATGTCGCAGATTGCGACATTATGGCAAGAGCGTCCGACGCATAATGCGTTGCTGCGACATTATCGGTTGTAACAGGGCCTGTTACAACCGATAATGTCGCATCAACGCATAATGTCACACCAACGCATAATGTCGCAGATTGCGACATTATGACAAGAGCGTCCGACGCATAATGTCGCAGTCAACGCATAATGTCGTAGCTTGTTGTAGCTTTTCTACTAACGCATAACGTCGCAAGTCTTAACGCATAATGTCGCAGCGGTATTCGCTTCAGGACTCGAGTTAAATATAAGACATAACATATTTTTTCACTGATTATTTGTGCAAGCTCTGTCATCTGAATGTTTTTAAGAGCGTGTTTGGTGGGGCAGGTGTGGATGCAGGGGAGGGGGTCAGTATCAAAATCATTGTCAGGAGAAGTGGGTGGACTTTGAAAAATTTTAATGTGTGGACTATAATAGTGAAACGCAAGTATACGCATACCACCAATCATCTGTGCATACCGCTATACATGCAATTTAACTTATTTTACAAGAGAGTAAAGTCATCTAACTGAAAGTTAAATCTAACTTTAATTACATTTCAATGTTGTTTTTGACATTTTAATAAAGAAATTATATTTTGCATTGTTAGTTACTCGTAATGTGCGATCAATATCTAAAAAATTTAGCGCGCGATTCTCGCTCGCATATCTTATACTGCCAAAAACTGTTCAGAATGTTCATTGCTTTGGTCTAAATGAATCAAATATCCAAAAAGTTGAGCTCGCGCTTCGCGCTCTCATTATCTATTTAGGCAATGTGAGATAGCCTATCTTGTTTGTAAGAATAAAGCTAATTAAGTGTACTTAAGACTTCAGTCTTTAGTTGGGACTACTCTCTCGATTTATAAACCAACAGCAAGAAATGGCTTGCGGCGGACGATCGGGAAAACATGAATGAAAACATTCTGCGCCTCACCCCCTTTTGGCGAAATCCCGCTGTATATATATATACTGTATTAGAAACACGTATGCGTGCTCTGCCCCTGGACTCAAGCAGGGACCCGCTAGTTGGATCCAGCGCCCTAGTCACTCAGCTCGCGCTTCACACTCCATTTTGTGAAAAATGCTAAATAATTCCCCCCCCCCTCTTTTCCTTTGCCACCCACCAGTTTTAAGATCATGGTGCCGCCACTGCTCGGGGGGCTCTTGTTATTTAAAAGAGAAACGAAAATAGGTTTTCAATGCATGTAAAACATTGTAATGCCCGGGTTTTTTTAGGAAATACATACGCATATTTTTTTCTGTGAGGAGGAGTGTGAATATTTCATGATTTCGTGCACATTTTATTAAATTTTGTGAAACTCTTCAGTCAGAAAGAAAGGTTTTCACTTTTTCCGGGGATGGGCATTAATTCTGCCCCCTCACGCTACTTACCAACCAACGCGTTTTTAATTTATCACGTGCTCCCCTCTCCCCCGGAGGAAATTGGTATAGGACCTATCGCTTATAAAATTATTGTCATACGGTACATTCCGAGTTACAATACGAAATATAATTTCTTTCTAAAATGTCATGAACAACGATAAAATATTAATTCTTTAAAAAGTGACCACTTTTCATCATAATGAATTCAATAATGCCCCCCCCCCCCTGTTTTCGCGCCTGTCCCACGAAACACACTTACTAAAATGTTCAAATGACAGAGCTTGAACAAATTACTGAGTGAAAACATATCTTATATCGAATCCTGAATAAAATACCGATGCGACATTATGCGTTAAGACTTGCGACGTTATGCGTTAGTAATTTAAGCTACGACATTATGCGTTGACTGTGACATTATGCCAAAATCATCCAACGCGTAATGTCACAATGAACGCATAATGTCGCAATTGCGACATTATGCGTCGCTGCGACATTATCGGTTGTAACAGGCCCTGCATGAGCAAAGGCCCGCTCCCCGCATGATTTCTTAGCAACTGGAATTTGTAAGAGATTAGATGATGAGGATCGTAAATTTCTTGAGGGTTGGTAATGATGCATCAAAGACCTATTGTAACTGGGGGAAGTTCCATTGACTATATGAAAAATCAAAATAAGGATTTTAAAGACTATGCGTTCCTTCAGGGGCAACCAGTGAAGAGTTTTCAATATAGGGGTGATGTGGCTGCGCTTGCTAGATAGAGTTACAATACGCGCAGCTGCATTTTGCAACCTTTGCAATTTTCCAAGTTGAGAATCTGGTAAGTTGTAAAGGAGGCTATTACCAAAATCGAATCGTGAAGAAATGAGTGAATGTACCAGTTTCTCTGTTGCTGAGCGAGTGAGATATTTTCTTATGAAACCAATATTGCGCAATTGATAACGAACTGATCTGCAAATGTTTGTAATCTGGTTGGACATGGACATGTGAGAATCAAAGATAACTCCAAGATTGCGACATGTTTTTGACAAGGGGATGATATAAACAAAATTGGCTATCCTATGTTGTATGGTGCCGTTACGCGCGAGAACGCGCGCGGAACCGTGCGCGCTCGCAAATTGTTGAAATGCTTAAAATGACCTCTGGTCAAAAAGGGATTTTGAGCATTTCAAAATGTTGACGCGCTTGTACGCGCACGTCGTGACCTTTACATGACCTTTGAGGACATGGACAGTTGACCATTAACCTGAAGTTAATGTGAAGTAAATATTGTTGATTTTTATAATTGATAGTGAAGGTAGGATTGATAATGTAATTTTACAAAATGACGTCTAAATGACGCCATGATGACCTTTTGACCTTGAACTTGTTTTATACACATCACATGATAAGTACCCATATCTGATGATATTTTAAAGATAATTGGTGATGTAGACTTGGAGATTTTGTGCTAACAAGAAAAGGGCGGAAAATAAAGAAATAAAAAAGAAAATTCTTACGAAATTAATAGTTGATCTGTCGATTGACAGATCACCTAATAAATATAACGGCATATTTACTTCACTTGCGAAAACTGTTCTCCCAGCATGCCCAGCGGGCCCTGCTATTGTTATTACCCGGCTAAGCTAGGCTTCTGATTCTGGTGCACACAGCTTTTTGAGGAATTACTTCCTGCCGATACCCATTTACCTCATCTGGGTTGAATGCAGCACAGTGTGGATAAATTTCTTGCTGAAGGAAAACACGCCGTGGCTAGGATTCGAACCCACGGCCCTCTGTTTAAAAGGCGAGACCACTAGACCACGACGCACAGTGGGCCAGAATGAACCCAAAGTGCGCCAAAACCCATTATTCACACATTTGTACGATAAAATTTGGTAGATGGGGGTAATTTCACCCGTAGAATTCAATAAAAGTATTTTCAAATATTGATGACGTCGTTAAAATACTGTTTTCTGATTGGCTGTTAACATTTGAGAAGAAATTACATGTTTCTAATTCTACAATAAGTTTCAAATCTTCAGAAACTAGTTTTAGAGAAATTTCAGAAAGAATTAAGCATATTAGCAAACAGCAAACACACAAACAGGCAAACAAACAAGAAAAGTATGTGCAAACAATTCAATTGGTGACTTGAGTATCGCTTAAAGAGGACGCCCTACCATGAATCCGGAATTGTAAAATTCAAAGTGAAATTGTAGGAAAAAATGCAAAGGAGTATTTTTATTCCCTGGGTACAATGATTAACCACACCTACATGAATTAAAATGGATTGATACCAGAAGTTGACAGTGAAACCTTTAAAATAATTATTCCAATGATAAATAATAGAACCCGGGTCCTGTGCAGGTTAATCAGTACAAGGCTCTAAAAGGCCTACCTATTTCACGAACGGCCTATACAAAGTTATTCCGAATCAGAGTCTCTCTCTGCTATCGAACCAACTATTATGTCTTTGGTGAGAGGATCTTTTAGCATACTATGAACATCAGGGGGAAGAGGCTGTGATTGTTGTACTCTTAAAAACTTGCTACTAATCACAATATCACATGTTACCATTAGTCTGTGGAATACATATAAAGTCAATGAGAGTCACAATCCAAACAATCCTTGAAATGATAATATACAATTCCTTCTTAATCGAAACTAACAATTATAGCAAATTTAGAATGAGCCAAGAGATAAACGAATTCATACGTGTATGTGAAGTTACAAACCCTTTTGGGGGATAAATACTAATAATGATAATGCAACTTATATATGTATACATAGAGCCCACGTATATCCCATCTCTGTCCTATACACATTTTCATATTTTGGCAGAAAACTGCGTGAGACCTATTACATCCATAGTCATGTGTGTTATAGCGATATACAGTTGCCCCTACTTGGTTTATTAACAATAAAACAAATTAATAATCTTATCCGGGAATCTTACCTTAAGAATTAATCTTCTCAGGATGACAGCATATCAGATATGGAACACGGGATGGAACAGTTTGACATCAAAATGAAGTTGGAAGTGGATATGTCTTGTCTAAACGTATATTTAACGAAAATATTTTAGGCAGATACCAGTCACAAGAGCCTTCCACTTGAGCCAGACACCCCCCCCCCCCCCTCTCTCTCTCTCTCTCTCTCTCTCTCCCTGCACGCGACGGGGAGTTTGTTTAATGTCACCCGCAACGTTCGGCACGCGCATAAATTATGGGACACTAACTTGGAACGATTTTTGTGATAAATACGGCGAACATCATCGTGATTGTACAGAGTTATAAAGTACATGTAATGTATATATTAAAATCGATGACTTTACTGGCATAGTTATTGAGCATTTGTTATTTATTCAGTAATTTATTCATTCATTTATTTGTTGATTAGATTTTTTATGTTTTTATGGTATAAACGTTGTGAAATATTACGTATTAAACATTATTTATTATCAATAAAAGCTGTAGCTATATCTTGGTTTTACATATTTCAATACTTCCTCCTTTTAAGTTAAGACATGCAGTCGCGGGCGGGAGGGGGGGGGGTACAGCGAGAGATAAAAGGGACATATCTTCCCTACTTTCTCATCTTTAAAACTCTACAATTACTATTGACATGTAAGTTGCAGAGTTGTCTGCTACATTTTCTCTTTATTTCTACAGATAAACCACACTCCTTATTCTAGTGTATTTCATTGACAACTCTTATGGAGAAAGGGACGAACGAATTAATGCGGCGACTGGTTCTTGCTTTTACAGATTTCAGTCTTCGTCCGCTTCTTAATTGAATATACTGGCTATTCACGGGGTGAGATTGATCAGACATGATGGAGAGAGCTTTCGAAAGCAATCTTTCTTTACAGATTTCATCTAAGTCAACAGTGTTATTCATTATTTTGCTGGCTTGCTATAACAAGTCTTCTAAGCTTTATTTTATCTCTCTGTTTTGCATAATTAAACCAGATGATTGAATCAAAAGTAATGATACTCTGGATGATCGACTGGTAAAATAGATACAGGATCCTATCATTTACATGAAAGTACTTTAACTTTCTGAGGATTTATAACCGTTGATTGCATTTGGTCAAAGTGCATTTCGACTTTGCATCCCACGACAGCTTACTGTCGATTTCCGTTCCTAAGTATCTATAGCATTCAACATTGTCAATAATATCACCATTTATATGTACTGGTCTATCAGTGGGTTCAAAGGATTTATTTTGCCTGAAGTCAAAGACAATTTCTTTTGTCTTCTTGGAGTTAACGAGTAAACAGTTTGCTTTACACCAATTTTCGAACGTATAGATAGTATATATACATACATATAGATCCATATAATCCAATTCATTTTCATTTTCAATTAATCCGACTATCACCGTATCATCTGCATATTTAAGTATGTGAGTAGATGGGTTATATGATATACAGTCATTGGTGTATAGGGTGAAAAGGGTCGCAGAGAGAACACACACTTGTGGTAGTTAAGGTCATTACAGCGCAGCATTCGGCAGCAATTTGTAAAAGAAATGCTCATGAAAATAAAAATTGCTAAAACCCCCCATTGTCAAATGGTTTCGTCCAAAATTACCTCTGAAGGAATTATAATTTTATCTTGAAAATTTCCGATCACTTAAAACAATTATTCAACAAAAAACTACCGTGAATTAGAAATAAATCAAGCAATCCGTTTTGTTAAAACAGTGAAATTTCTAAAAACGTGTCATTTACACATGCGGTAGCCGTAAAGGGTCATTTTCCGGTAATATTGAATAAAATGGGCAACTAATAATCAATTCCATGGATAAATATTGTATGGAGACATTCTACTGGTTCTTATCTTTGCTTAGAATATGAAAAAAACTAAGTTTGTTTCATGACCAAAAACCAGTTTTGGCGCACTTTTGCTCTTTCCTGGCCCACTGTGCGACGCGCCTACACTATGCTATGCTCTACTCAGTGACATACAAACGAGACAGCCGATGATGTCCCTCATTATTTCTTTTTTTTTATTGTTTGAATTATACAATATATCGTTTTTTTTATTTGACTATAAGGACCAACTTGAATAAACCATATAGTACTAAATAATGCATATTCAACATGTTCAGGAGGAACGAATCGTTGTCTCACTTGACATTGAAAAGAAAATAAGAATATTTCATAATTCATATAATAAAATATAAAAGAATTAGTGAGTGGATGACGTCATCAGTCTTCTCATTTGCATACCGACCAGGATGTGCATATAACTATTTAGTAAAATTGAGCAAAACTTTGAAAAGGCATAGCTTTCTTATTTTACATCCGATTCTTATAAATTTTTCAGTGTTATACTTGTTGGATTTTTCGCTTTTGATTTAAATAAACTTATTGTTGGGATGGACTTGTCCTTAATACCTCGGTTGGACTTGTCTTTAATACTTCCGGTTGGTTCACTTTAGATTGTTTTTATGAATTCTTAAGTTGAACCTATTTTTCTTAGTGTGTAGAGTAAAAATGATAAAATATAACAAAGAGCATTATGGGTTTTCATAACAAGAAGAGAAGGGAAAAAATAGGTCAAGATAAAATCAGTTACATTACAAATTAAAATGAAAGAAATAATGTAGTAAAACAAAGAAAAGGGAAAAACGAGTATCGTACAAGTATCAGGAGTCAAAGTATTATGCTAAATGGAGAATTCGTATGAGAATTAGGTGCTGATGATTTGTCGCTTTTTATTCGTCATTATCATTATTTATTAGATTTAACCTTTTAAGACCCAAACAGAAAACTTATGTCATTCCAAATTATTGATATAATATGTATATATATATATATATACAGTATATATATATATATAAATATACATTTTTCCCCCGATCAGGATTGCATTCAACAGTGAGTATGACAACTGCATCTCCAAATACCATGCCAGTTGGTCTATTGATTGATCCATCTACCGAAGAACCAGGTAAACTCGATGAATGTTTTATTTTAATTGACCGATGATACCCTTACTACAAGGTTTTCTTAATTAAAAAAAATAAAAGTGCCGTCGTCTATTCTGCAATTTTAAGAGAGGTGACATGTCAGGAGATGACAACAGACAAAGCACTGTACTTCAACCTTAGAATGTGGTCAACTTTATCTAAGGACCTCATCCTTTCCATTTAACATGTTTAATCTAGATGAAATCGTTTTAAACAATGGAATTTAATAAATAGTAATTTCAAATTCAGTAAAAGAACTTTGTCATCTGAGGAGAGATTCATAAAGAGACTTGTCGGATTTGTTTTTAATCCTAAATTTATTTATCAGTGTTACTTGGCTAAATAAATCAGCGAAAGTTGTCAGATATCCTGGATATGGTAACAAAATAATTTTGATGAAACGCTCCTATTGAATTCAATGTTTACTTTTATGATTATACTACCTAGAAGGCATAAAACTATGTTTGAACATTTTGAAAGAGTTTGTCTTTACCTGAGATCTCTAGAAATCAATCATAAAAAAATAATCCACATTCTGAACCGTGACAACTGTCAAAAGAGTGGGATAAATAATCAAGCACTGTTTTCCCAGAATGTGTTTGCTATTTGAAAAAACTAGTTTTTCTTATATATTGTATTCTAACAGTAGTAAACATGGAGACTACACTGTTCCCAAGTATTATGCAAGAAGATGGATCAGCAGACGTATCAACTAATGGTGCAGGTAAATACTCTGATTTGGCGCTTATGAGTTGTCTCAACTGATTTGTCATTATCAATTTGATTTCATTAAATCGTGTTTGATATATCTACATCATTTAATCATTTACATATTAACAACAATAATTTCATGATTTAGATAAGTACATTCCTTTCGCTATGCCTGCTGCCAACTTCTTGTAATTATGATGTCAAACATTCACATTCTGTTTTATTTTTGTATCAATTATTCTGTACCCGTTTAGGAAAAACGCTTTCATCTCAGTATGGAATTTCTGCACACTTCCCTTTCTTCCAGCTGATAAATTTGTAAATCAGTGTCCAGGAAGTAATGGCACATGTATATATGTTGTATTTTGTATAATAATTGCCGATATGATATTGTTAAACCTTTATATAGTCTACATGTGATATGTTTAAGCCTTTATTTGCCCCCACCGGCCAAAACGCGTTCTTTCAATAAAGTTCAAGTTCAAGAGAAGTGTTTACCGGCTGTCTTCGCCAAAACTTTACCGATATTAATAGGTATCTGCGATTAAAGAAAAGAGTACGATCATGTGCGATATCATAAAATTAAAAAAGCACGCGCCTTCATTGACACCGGGTCTGCACTTCCGACCGAGCAAAATCGCCCATCGACTTTCGCCGGGGAAGAAATGTCGGTGAGAAAGCATTTTTTCTTCGCCGGGGAAGTGAGAAATGCGTGACGGAGATTGAAGTTCGACGGGGGAAAATGAAGAGGCCCGTTTGAAAGGGGTATTAGGAATGTCGCACTTGCGTAGAAATTGGAGGCTTCGAACATGTCGAAAAAAACAAATCACTACCAATGAAGGTATTTAAAAAAAGTATAAAAGGGAAAGAAAGTGGTAGCTAAAGGGGCGAAATATGATACTGTAAATACTTGACAGATGCTTTCATGAACATTGAGAATCTATTTAAAAACCTGTCAAGTTGCAATATACAGCTTAGAGGTCATTCGAAAATGGGTGAACCGTTAGATTCAGAGCTGACAACATATGCAAATATATCGTCCGTCCATTGTACAAGACGACAATGCTGTTTTTGGTTCACCAATTTCCGACAAAGGCTTCTTTGTCATGAAGGGCTTTTAACAATAGATTCTTAAAGGGATGGTCCAGGCTAGAAATATGGATACCTCAATAAATAGAATAAAATTCACAGAGCAAAATGCTGATGATTTAAATCGGATAACAAGTAACAAAGTTATTGAAATTTAAAGATTTCCATTATTCCGGTGAAACTGTTCTAGGCATGTCTTTATGAATATTCATTAGGTGGGCTGATGATGTCATATCGCCACTTGTTCTTTTGTATTTTGTTATATGAAATTAGGTTTATTCAAAATGTTTCTACCAAGAACTAAACAAGTGGCTTGACAACTGATTAAGTGCATTAGTTATTTATTGTCACAACTTATTTCATAATAATGGATACACATCGTTTACACATGAATGAAAGATGAAACATTTATGATTTCATGTATAACTTAAGAAAAATGAAAGTGGAGATGTGACACCATCTGCCCACCTAATGAATATTCATGACGATGTGCATAGAACTGTTTGCACAAAATATTGATAAACTTTAAAATTCAATAAATTCATTATTTGTTATCCGATTTTGATGAAATTTCAGCATTTTGATCTGTGAAATTTACTCTTTTTATTTAGATATGATTTTTTTTTCAGCCCGGACCATCCCTTTACGTTCCGTTTGCGCAGTGGTTGCGAAAATTCCCTTTTGAATTACATTTTACGTTGCTAGAAATGTATCCTTTTGTGTTTACTACAACCAGGTTTGTATGTGGGAGTCGGCTGTGGAGCGGCGATTATTTTCATACTAGTCGTCGTATTATTGACTGCACTAGTGTTTCGAAGAAAGAGGTACTTTAATTTCTATTTTTTTATTAAGAAAAATAAAGAATTTGTTCCTCCAAAGGAGGTAATTCACACATAAGGAATCCTGATATAAGCCTGCATGCGTTATGGATTATCTTGATCAACCTTTCCATTTGACAATTGAAATACATTTCCTTTTTTTTTAATACTGTAACGTGTTGAAACGTAATGGAGGAATTTCGTTTCTTGACAAAAGTATATGTACAGTATTATAGTGTGGTGGCGGGGAAATATAATTATCGTAGGCATGTGTTATTATAATTAAAAAAAATTATACTCTGGATAAGGAACCAGGAACTATTATGGAGTTTTTATCAATTTATACCACACGACAAATGAAGGAGCTGCTCTCGATTAACGTTTTAAAATTTCATACCACTGTTGTTCCTTTAATTGTTATCATGAAACCTTGTTCGATAATTTTCTCTATCTGTTCTAAGTTTTTCCTCCCGACTTGAAGTCAGGATTAAGCTCACCTATGGGACAATTTCCTTGAAAGGTGGACTATTCACGCTCTCATTTCAGGTCTAGGTTGGATAGGAGATTCTTGAAAAGTCTTGTTATTGTAAAAGTAATACCGGTTTTGCATCGAAAGTAAGAGTAAGCTATATAAAATGGCATATCATGACAGTTTTCAGGACAAAGGAATTATCCCTTTCAAAAATTGTTTAGATTGAATGATTTTTTCAGAAGGGGGTCCTTTCATGATTATGAAGTCCCTATTTGTATATCATCTTGACGAGGCCTGGCGGTTGCACTTAGTCCATTATGATCCAGAGCATAGCGAGTTGGACCTGCATGACGAGCGCAGTCCTAACTTGCTTCGCGAGTAAGGGGGTAATGTCAACCGCCAGACCTTGGCTAGAGCCTCAGGGTACTACTTGTATAACACTTCTGCTTATTTGTCTTATTTGCATTTATACAACAGGCTCCAGTTGTCAAAAGCAGAACCAGAACAAGAAGATAAGCCTTATATGGATCTGATGACACGTGATACCCAAGAATCAGTATATGAAACTATAGGAACTAGTAATATCATTCCAAAGATTGAGGAAAGTTCGTATGAAAACCAAAACGTAGTAACACAACAACGAGTTATGAATCAAGTAACCCAAGAAGATGATCACGTGTATGAGATGGCAAAATAATTTTGGGGGGTTGTTTTGTATCAAAATCGGAACAGTTCACGGTGGGGAATAGACTAAAGGGCAATTTTCTTTTAACTGGTCAGGGAAGCTTACTTGCCGCATGGTGCGCCATCTTCTCCAAGGACATGATGGAGTGTTGAGTTCTTGTCACGACAAGAAAAGGGTGGGGGGGGGGGGGTAACATGGATGAGAGTATGTGACGTCAACCTAAAAAAAACATAACAAAACGAGAAAATGTGTTATTTACGAGATGGAAACAAGCATTTGAACAATATGGCGATAAATAATATCAAGTTGTTGGTAATTATAACTTATGATTAGCACCCATTAGGTGCAGAAATGAACCCTCGTGCTTATTTGCAACCTTCAAGAGAAGTACAAAGTTTTACCTTAAAATATGTGCTCCCAGTGTTGCATCCGGGATCCGTTTCATAAAACCTGTTATAGTAACAAATTTACAATAACAATTAAAAGGTACTGAAATCCTTTAATCTAATTGGCTGATGGTAAATTTGTTATATAAATTGTCATTTTTTTATTACAACAATTTATTTTATGAAACGGGACCCAGTTCTGCATCTTTAGAGGTCAAGTCCACCTCAGAAAAATGTTGATTTGAATAAAAAGTGAAAAATTTAACAAGCACATTGCTGAAAATTTCATCAAAATCGGATGTAAAATAAGAAAGTTATGACATTTCAAAGTTTCGCTTATTTTAAACAAAATAGTTATATGAACGAGCCAGTTACATCCAAATGAGAGAGTCGATGATGTCACTCACTCACTATTTCTTTTGTTTTTTATTGTTTGAATTATACAATATTTCAATTTTTACGAATTTGATGATTAGGACCTCCTTGCCTGAAGCACAAAATGTTAAAATAATGGAATTCCACGTGTTCAGGGAGGAATGAAACTTCATTTCACATGACAATGACGAGAAAATCAAAATATTTCATATTTCATATAATAAAATACAAGTTTGGTTATTGTAATTTTAACGTTCACCTTTCAAAGGTTGTTTTTTCCGAAAGTTTGTTATTTTGCAATAAGCATATTCTGAGCAATTGTGGCATTATGCAGCTGCCACTTCGTTGTTCGGAAATCCGACAATAAAAGTGTTTTTTATTCCAAAAGTTCGACAGTCCGAAAATGTATAGTAAGGGTCAAAACTATCAAATTATCCAATGAACTATTAGGAGTTTACTTAATTTTGGGACTGTAGAACCTTCGGCAATAACAAACTTAACTTCGTTTTTGGTTTCGGAATTACTGACCTTCAAAATATTGAATGATTTATTTTGTTTTATATGCATGTGTTTTCTTTATGTGAAAGTACCCCCATGAAAATCATTGGCATTATGTAAATGCCGCTTAAATGGAATATGATCAGCCGTAATTTTGAACATTATGCACGTAAATATTTGTGTATAAATTTGTATTTAATTTAGTAATTTTTGTACTGTGTTATTGATAATAATGACTTATTTAGAGACATTTCGAAGACATTGAAGGCTTCATATGTTTAAATCTAATTCATTGCAATTTTTTTCTATGCATTTAATGTATTGTTTAGAAACATTTCAAAGGCAATGGAGGTTAGGAAATATATATTTATTTCATTGAATTATTTTTTTTTACTATATATTGGCCGTGACTGTCATGGCATGCATGTAGCGGTACTAAATACTATTACTATGTTGTGAGATCTATTATTATCGAACGACGTTTCGATGGCACTTAAATTTGTATTGATTTTGTCTTAACCTGTTTTCAAATAAAAGTAAATGTTTCGTCTAAGGATGTATGCAGAGCAACAAAAAAATTATACGGATTTAAGATGAAGTCTATGGTGCAACATGTACTTCGAAGGCATTAAAAACGATTTTGCAGTGAAGCCAACGCGTATATTACCACAAAATCTGCAACAATATTATAACCAACTGACCAATGTACATATTTCCCCAAGTCAGTCTGGGATTTTCTACAGCGATATTACAGAATACCTACTTATCTTCCAAATTACCAACATAGACTGTGAATGCTCCTTTACCTAATACATAAATCATATTTAGCTTGTATTAACAACCTAAAAATGACTTATCTGGTATAATATAAATTAATGAATTATGCAATGCTACTATTTATTTCCATTTTGTTCTCTTTGCAGATAAGACGAACGTAATTGTTTCTTATTGTGATTTTGATACGCTTGGTAAAATACAAATTAATAATTTTATGAAGATTACTAATTTGTTTGTAGCAAATGATAAGACAACTGTTACATATTTTAGTAAAGAACATATAAAACATTTTGTTTCTTATGTTAACATATTTAGGAATGGAATTCCTTTAAGTCTTCCGAAAACCACTAATATTCTTGGAATTACTTCTACATGTTCAAATGATTCATTTTCCAATAACAGCCACCGTTCTATTATTGGTAACAAGATCCTTAAAAAAATGTGTATTCTTTTGAAACTAAGTAGCTTTTGCCACATAACAAGTTATCTTAAATGTATTTATAATAGTCTTACCTTAACTTATCTTCAATATTGTAGTATTGTTTGGGCGATATACAAATAACGTAATTTTCATTAAATTTTGTTACTATGTATACTATCTCGATTTACAGACAGCTACAAATGACAACTTTTTTATAAACTTTTCAGTAGATTCCATTTTTTCTATTATACATGCAATTTTCGTTCTTGTGCATATTGTATATTAATTTTAAGTTGAGAAAATTTATAAATTTAACTGAACTGAACTAAACTTAAATTGAATGAATGAAAGACTCATTGATTAGAATGGTTTATTTAAAAAATACACGGTAGCCAAATGGGTGAATTACGTACAGTTCACCGATAGCCTATACAGTGCGTATCAAAAATAGTTTACACTTTGAAATAGCCCTGAGAATTAAAAAATATACAACATGTGGGTAATTTTTTTTCACATATAATCTTGGGTTTGGGTCTCATCTATCCAATGAAGGTAAAAGTTTTGACAGAATGTTACACTTGACTGAGCACTGTCCATTTTTGTAAAGCTCGCAGAAATATGTTTCCGCAGAAATGCTCGTTTTCACGCTGTGTCAAGGGGAAAGGGCAAAATCAAACTTACCCTGCGGAACATTTCTCATACATTTCCCTTGTATTTTTAGTCAATTGAAATCAAATGGATACATTGAAAGCATTTTGTAACAATTTTGCCACCAAAATTGATATTTCAACAATTAGCACAACATTTACACTTTTTGAGCCAGCTAGATCTGTGGACATAACTAAATCTGAACAAAAGTTTATCTCAGCCACCTCCAGCATTTTTCACTATGTTTTTATCACTTTAAAGTTGGTTTAAATTTGATTTTGCATTTAATACTTGTTTCTCCACACTTTTTCCGAGCTTGACAATGATTAACAACATGAAAATCAAGCCTTAGCAATTTCATGTAAATCACAGTTCAGTGTAAGGCAAATATCGCCACGATGGCCTTGGTGTGTGGGGGAGTGGGGTGGGGCGCAATGCATTCTTCAAAGTTAAAAACGGTAAAAGATATCTTCAAATTAGTTTTACTAGCTAAATTCCACGTGTTCTTCATGATTAAGGTCTACTTTTTTTCGCATAAGTATTTCAAAGTTCTGCGCAAATCATTTTTCACTAACTTTTCAAAAGTAAGTGTTGCTCACTCAAGCGGAAATATTTTTCGACAGTTGCATCGTCATTTGCTTGAATGGATCTGTACCAATGTTTCAATGTGGAAAAACCTTTAGGATATTACAAATGTATAATTTTACAGAATTTTTTCAAAATGTAAACTGTTTTTATACGCACTGTATAGTAATTAAGCCTATTATGTCTAATGATAGATTATCTGAGAAAATAACAGGTATTTGATTTAAAAAAATGATATTAAAACACAATACAAACATGGAGAAAGTGCTAAACAGAAAAAAAATATTTAACTATTTTAAAATGAAAAAAAAAAATGGATGAAATATGAGCCCAAGATCGGCTGCTGCATATTGAGTGTTTTAACGACATTTTCTTCATGATAGAATTCCAGTAAATTCAGTGAATAGTTCAATGAAGTATGATGAAGTTCGATGAAGTATGGGAGTGTCCTGTGTCGTCATAGATAACGGTTTAAATGTGTTACCATGGTTATTGAATCGAGTGCAGAAGGCAGTTTCATTTTTTCTAAGACACCGGTTCTTGCATTTGCTACATGCGATGATATGAATAATCCAAGTAGATCTGAGTGTGATGAGTTTTGATTTTTCAAATGGGTGCCCAACATCGATTGTCTATGGTGTCCAACCATGATAAAGAGGTTATTACGAGTACGCCCTCTGCGATGGGAAGCTGTGGGATGGTGAGGGAGAATGTACTTTACTTACTTTTACCTTTATCCAACGATGCTTGTAGGACTATGCCTGTTCATCGGTCCAAGGGAATAAACAGTATGCTCTACACTATCAGTTTCAATTAGTTGCATGTGGCAAGTAGTAGCATGTGGCAAGTAGTTGCACATGGCAAGTAGTTGCATGTGGCAAGATATAAAGTCCATTAGCCTACTTAAAGTCGTACACAAAAGCAATATCCTTCCAGTGATTATCAAGTCGATTCTTAAAGGGATTTACAGAAGGTGCTGAAACCACATTTTCTGGTAGACTGTTCCAAGAACTAATAACTCGATTAGAAAAGAAGAACTACCTTACATCAAGCCTTGCATACTGTTTCTCAAGTTTCTGGGAATGGCCTCTAGTCATCCGGGGGGGGGGGGCACTCGACCAAACAAGTGGTAGTGGTGTGCCGCGGGCGAGACAAAAAACGGGGGCCTTGGAGCGGGCTCATTGTAAAAAGGAGGGTTCTCGGAACGGGCTTCGGAACTACAAATGTTTGTGAAAACGGGGGTCCTTGGAACGGGTCGCCTGCGTGCGAGTGCGTATGCATCCCGATGGAACGTGCATGCAGCTAGCCCGGCGGCACGACTGACGGGCGCGCTAGCGCAGATGCGATGGTCGGACAGCGAACTGCGGCCGCTTTTCACCAAAATTGCGACCAGAACGGCGTAACGGAAAATATGCGAAACCCTGGAGCGGATTTTTTCCTTCTTTTTTCTCGAGAAGAAGAAAATGCTATGCTTTGGAGCGGCTTTCTTTGTACTTTTTCTCAATAAGACAAAAATGCTATGCCTCGGAACGGAAATTGGAGTGTAAAAATGGAGGTCCCCTCCGCGGCACATACCCACTATGCATTATATACTGAGTGCCCCCCCCCCCGGGTCTAGTCCTCCCACCCTTCCTTACTTCGAACAAGCAGGTCTATGCTGTCTATGCTAGTGTCATAGATACCATGCATAAACTTATAAACATCATATCTCATATATATCTTCATATTTTCTATTTTCCTAATGCAGCAACAAGACCATAAAGACAGAAATTTATCATTATCAGCTCAAAGTTTTTTTGTTTTTTTTATAAATCATAAAATTATTGCACAGTGGGAGTAAAAGCTTTTCATATTTCACAGCAATGTGAATAATTGCTGAAGGTCATCATAAAACCTAAATGTATGTCACCTTGTTCTGCAAATAATGTAGAAATTAAATAATTGAAGAAATATTGATACACCTACCACAACATCCTCATTGTGTTTGCTTCAACAGAAAGCATTGAGTCCTTATGATCAGCATAATCAACCCTGAATCTAGCCTTGATAAGTGGTCGAAATTAAATTTATCATATATGCAAATATATAGTTGCAATAAAAATTATCGTAATTAATTCAATTCAGATTTATTACAAGTAAAACGTGATTGGCGGTCACAGACTGAATTTTCATTTTTTTTACACAATGCCAGCTAAATATGATATAAGAAGAAATGATATAATTAAAGTTCACAATAAATATACAAAGAAAATGGACATTAATGGGGCAGTTTTAATAGAGAAAATTGGAATATAAGATTAAAAAAAACAGTATTGCACAGTTTTCACAGAAATTAAAAATTCACTTAGCAAAATATTTGTTTAACAATTTTGTGAGACTTGGCAAAGAACTTTTCAGAAATCTTTTGGTTTCACATAATTATATTGCCATATACTTATTCGTAAATCGTAAATTAAACAAAACCTTAAAAAATATTTTAATCTGATCTTAACAAAATGTTTGTGCATATTTTTCCTCTTTGTATCTAAATCCACTTCTCAATTATCGAGTCTGCCAGAAATTCCCAGAAATAATATTTCTAATATGTATTTCCTGATAAGTATACTTCTCAATGGGCCATATTAAGAATAAAATAATTGCATTACCGAGGTACAGTGTATGGGAATATGAACGAAGATATGTTTAATTTCAATTTTAATCGTTGAAAAAATGTACCATGACCACTACTCTTTCACATAAAAATGTAAGATAATACTCCATGCAGTGTCCTTATTCATTTCATTGACCCTTTACCAAAGCATTAGGGGGCTTTAATACTATACACAGGGAGGTTTTTACTTAATTTCATAAACGATGCCAAATTGCTAATAATTAAAATCCAACGAATGGTAACGTATTTGTTTTCATGATATTTTTTCATATGTAGTTCCTCTTTGGTCTTCTGTGACCCTTAACAAAAGAATGGTTTGTATAAACAAGGAAGTTTGCAAAGAAATTCTGATTTCGCTGCTTTAAACTCACAATAATCCATAACGCCTGTAGATTGGAAACCACTGAGCAATTATGTTTGCACAAGAAATGTGAATAATGGATCTGATTTGTCCTCGTGTGACTCTTGTATTTCTGCATGATTACGTAGGCCTAGTCAAGATCAATAGACCAAGGCGACCGTCACGATATGAAATAAACGTATAATATGATGTCTGTTTCAAACATGAAGCTCTGCTAAGCTTATGTGGATCTTGCCAAATCATCCGTTGTCAAAACTGCGGCCTTAGAATTACATATTGGTAACAGTTTGATTGCTATTTTCCCTGTGTGTGATTGTGATGAACGCGAAGCATATCTAAAGTGATACACCAACGATCGATAGACATGGGGATATGGATTGTATTTATCGTGCTCGTACTGATGACAGGTGGCACTAAATCTCAAGATCAAAGTAAGTCTAATGATAATATCAGGATATATTTATTTTTCAATCAATCCATTGGTAAGAAATATACCATGTATAGAGTTAGGTAATTACGGTATTTACGAGGGGGTATGTGTTGAGTTCGGAGAGATAAAATCACAATATGACTTCATCCAATAATTGGTGTAATTTAATATATGTAATTGCAATTTAACCCTAATTATGATCGATCATTTTGCTACATGGGGCAAGTTTGACAAGTCCTCCCGTCACGTGACTATAGCCAGACAATCGTGCATGAACATGTCATGAGAAATTTGCTGATAACATTAATGTCGCAAGTGATTATTTCAAAGACGGAAGGTCAGTGATGGCCGGATTCTGTTCCAACCTATTAAATTAAAAAAAAATGAAAATGTGCATGCAGGGGAGGGATACCTATTCCAATCATTCCTTCCCTTTCGTCCCTTTAAAGACCAAAATACTATGATATTTTCTTCATGATGATAGCTTGATATCAACTCATTCATTTGTTATTATTATTATTATTATTGTTATTGTAATCATCATCATTATTATTGTATTAGGTTTATTGTTAATGTTATTATCATTATTATTATTGTTTTTATTATCATTAATATCATCATTATTAAAGAAGTTGTTATTGTTATTAATGTGATCGTTAATTTTTCTGTTATTATTATTGTTGTTGTTGTTGTTAGTTGAAGGCCCCCAGCTGTGGCATATGAGAATACGCGTCTCCCAAGGGTTATTTCAAAAGGAGCTTAATTTGTTTTATTGCAAACAACCTTTACGAAATTCCGATATTATCATTTTGTTTTAATATTTCGTACCCCAAAAAACATACAATTACACACCTTATATCATAAACTCATTTTCGAAGTTTGAGAAATGGCCTCAGACTTTCAATATCAAGAGAGGGCAAAATCTGAAATACTATTAACTCGGAATGGCAAAATACAGTCAGCTAGGTTGATGATTATTTTTTTCATTTATCATATTCTTCTTCATTCACATTTCCTTTTTTATTACAAATCTTTATCATATTCTATGGTTTCTTCCTGCATTCTTCATACCTCTGTATGATTTGCTTTTCTTTCTCACTTTCTTCTTTATTTAATAGCCATCTACTTGAGTGATGAAGGAACAACGACTATTACGTCTCCAAATTATCCGGCGAATTATTACAACAATGCTGACATCGTGTTACTGATGATAGCTCCCACTGGGATCAGGATCAGGTTACAATTCAGTGATTTCCAAATATCGGACGGGGATTCCCTAACGGTCTATGTTGGATTGACAGATTTGTTCTCTGACGCCACAAGGATAGCAACACTTTCAGGATCTTCACTACCTGATGACATTTCATCAACTGGCTCCTATATGTGGCTTCATTTTACATCAGATGACCGATGGAGGAGGAAAGGATTCTCCTTATCAGTCAGTACAATCGAACCGGATGAACATGGTGAATAGACCAGAATGCATGTTAAATGATTAGAGTACGACCCTAATTTTATCATTGTATACAATGTCTTCAAATTTGATATCGAGCATGATGGGAAGCGGAGGTGCTAGGTGTGAAGCACCCCCGTATTTTCAAGGGGGTGATGCGAATGTTCTTTACCATCGTGACCATAGGGAGCACTCCCTAGAAATCAGATTGGAAAGAAAAAAAGAAAAAGTTCTGGTTCCAAAATGACAGGGGTTTGGGAGCGACAACCTTTGTGGGGAGGGGGGTGGATGGCTTTTCCATTTTTTTAATGCAATTCCCATACAACACCCTATATATGAAAAATCTTGTCCCATGACCCTGTGATCGAGATGCTAACGAAGAGCAAGATGGGCTAACAAGATACATTTTTAATACCTATTGGTAGTAAGATCATGATGATAATTAATTACACTCAAACCCAAACTTAGACTTAATTGCAGTACCATAAATGCACTATAAGATAACATTTTATTACATGAAAATCAATTCACTGTAGCAGATAAGAAATCGAACATAGCATTAAAACCATTGACCCTAAAGTAGGCCCGATACGGTCCATGTTAAAACTAAAGACTCACAAATATGCGTGTAGTGTTAAACGTACGTGAGGATGACGGAGTAAAGAAAAAAAATACGTATATCGCTTGTATCAAGTTGATAATACCAATCCCGACAACATGCTTTCTTCTTTTTCCGCTTTCTAACTTTCATTATGCAGAAGTCATCAATATGACCAGTGAAGAATCAATGATGAATATAACTTCTCCAAATTACCCAGATGAATATGACAACAATGTCGGAGTGCTGTGGCAGGTAATAGCTCCTATTGGCTCCAGGATCAGGGTACAGTTCAATGGATTCGATCTTGACAATGGTTCATATTCTCGAGAAGGTGATTCTCTTATTGTCTTTCAGGGGCTGGCAAACTCTTTGGAGAAAGTCACTCAAAGAGCTCTTCTTTCGGGATCTTCGCTTCCTCTCGAAATATCATCCATCGGATCATATCTATGGCTTTGGTTCACATCAGATTATTCAGAGACGAAGAAAGGATTTTCATTTTCAGTCGGTTTAGTCAAGCCAGGTAATTTATAGATGTCTATATGCATACTAATACACCATGTATACTCTACATCTATTTAACTTTATGATCATTATAGATAAGACGATTAGGAACGTTTACCACATTAAATCCGTACAAGACGGCTTACCTTCAGGGTTCCTGTTTATAGGAATATTAAGACCAAAAAAAAAATCAAATTTGCACCATACACCCACAGCATCTTGTGTATACAGTCTTGCAGTTTTGCACCCTTTGTGAAAATGTGCATTTTTGCTCCATTTGATTCTTGTTTGCATCTGGAATTGCAAATATTGATAATGATAATAATAATAACAATGATAATAATGCTAACAATAAAGATTTATTTATCCAGGATAGGAGACGGCTCTACCAGCGGGCCCTATATAACATAATTTGATTACCTTCTCCAATTAAAATGCTGAGCGCTTAGCAAGAAGGAAGAAGGTTCTATGTTTTATTAGTCTTTGATGTGAATCGGCCGGGGATCGAACGAATGACCTCCTGTTCATGACGCACACCCCTGAGCCACCATTGTGTAACTTTGCACAGTTCACTTGCACTTAGTTGTGTTTTTTCTTCAGATTAAATAGGTGCAGAGGTAGACCTTTTCTACAAAGTGTACAACTCTGCACTATATAGGGTGCAAAATGCTCCTTTTGTGTGCAAAGATGCTCTAGTTAACCAATAACAGTCATTGTTAGCTCAAAAATGCAAATTTTGTAATTTCTTTATTCATTTTTTTTCAAAAATCCTCTTTTTCAAATATTCCTTCAAAATTCATACTGTGTTTTTTTTATTATAATTATCATTATTATTGGGGGGAGTTACAGCCATAACATAAAAAAAAAAATTGACGCATTGATCCTACTCAATTTTATCCATAGACTGGGCTTGTGATTTTCAAGACGTCCCCTGCCAACTGGTGACTGGTAGTGGAAGCTGGGAAATTGGAAATATCAATAATTATTGTAAGTATTGTACGAGTACGAATAATTTTCAATATTTCATCCACTTTACCAAATCATCAATGTAATATCATTGGGGATTGATTTACTTATTCGGAAGCTTGTATGAACAATTCTGAATAGACAAATCGAGAAGGATGTCACAATTAAACATGAACATGTACATAGATAATGATAATATCATTGTTTTTATTATAGCGCTTAATATCAAAGATCTATAAGCGCTTTATACATGATTAATTCGATGAATTATTTAATATAAACTCCTCAGAAAAAGTTTGGAAATAAGTAAATATCAATGTGTAATTAATATCAATGAATAGAACATCTAATTTTCTTTAAAACGATACCCTACATGATATGATTATTGTTCACATGGAGGTGCAGTGCCTTGAAATGTGGGGCAAGGTAAAAATTCAAAAGTTGCAAAATGACACAATATTGAAAGTCACTGTTCTTTTTTCCGTGGTGATGGGTGAGTTTCTCAATGGTTTCGTTTGACTTTGATCGATAATTCCTTTTCGGTTCTAGTAAATATCAATGTTTAATTAATATCAATGAATGGATTTGAAATTGAAATTGAAACTTTATTTTCCACAATCTTCATAAAAAACATACAAATCAAGAAGTATAAATATTTCAATAAAATACATTATAACAAAAGTGAGTATATTTAAGAATAGTGGAAGGATCACTGAAAAGTTACAAGGAACTTATAGATTAGTGATCCTGAAATTAACACAAAACAACACAATTAAAAAACAAATGCAGTAAGGAAATACAGAACAACAAACATAACAAAATGATACAATTGTATCTATATCATTATTACTATTAGTATTAGACTTTGTGCATGAAATGTATTGTTAAATGTATTTTAAAGCTTTGAAGGGTTTTGCACTGCTTAATATTTTGAGGGATCTTTTTCCAAATAATGGGACCCCTACATAAAAATATGTCGTTTGAGAAAGAATAATGGCCATTTATTGCACGAGTATCAGCTGAGTTTCTAATATTATATATATGTATATCTCTATTGGTTTGAAAAAAAAGTTGTCAAAATTATTAGGCAAAAGGTTGTTATAATAGGAACACGTAAAAACAGATAATTGAAAATCATGTAGTAAAGAAATTGGGAGTATATTTAATTTCAAGAAAAGAGGTCTGCTATGACTTAGAAAGGGTTTATGGCAAATTATACGAACTGCTCTCTTTTGAAGAAGAAAGATGCGGTTCAGTAAGTGTTGCTTGCAGGATCCCCAAACAATATTGCAATAAGATATGTAAGGTAAAATCAATGAATTATACAATATAAGAAGAATATTTTGTGGTAAAATGTCTTTAAGTTTACTCATTATTCCTATTGTTATGGAAACCTTAAAACCTCATAAACGTGTGTCTTCCATTCTAAATCCATGTCTATACTAATTCCTAAAAATTGTGTAGTATTTACATGTTGAATTAAGTTGCCATTAATATATATATTTACTTCTTTTGTACTTTTTTCGGAGAATTGAACAACATTACATGGGTCTTTTCATAATTAAGTTGTAATTTATTCGCTTCAACACATTTGCTTACCTTTGAAAGTTCAGAATTAAAGTTTTGAGCAAGACATTCCACATCACTGTGTTTATAAAATATATTGGTGTCGTTTGCAAATAACAAACAATTTAATAGTGGAGATACCGAATTTAAATCATTGATGAAAATCAACAAAAGTATGGGAACGAGGATAGATCCTTGCGGAATACCGCAAGAAACAGTTTGATAATTAGAGTTCTTAGAATTGAACACTGTAAATTGTTTGTGGTTACTCAAATAACTGTGAAATAAAATTAAAGTAACACCACGGATTCCATAATGAGAAAGTTTTTTTAAAGTATTTTGTGATTTGTGGAGTCAAATGCTTTTTTAAAGTCTACGAAAAGTCCAATGGATCATTTATCCAATGGATCATTTAATTTTCCTTAAAGTGATTGGTTAACATTGGTTTGACTTTTTTAAAATCTGAGCTAGAAGGTCACACTTGTCACCTGTGTCTGTGATATGTTACAAAAATGAAGCCCAGAAAAAATTGCGTTCTAAAATAATTATTTAGTGCTTCAAAAATTGAAATATAAAGTGACCGAAAACAACATCTTATTTTCATCCCATACACTTATGTGTACTATTCAGGCGTCTATAAGACGCCTATTTACAAAATCGGGGTTTGCCTTGTAGTTTTAGCTTTTATTCTCAATAATGGTTGTTTTCAGGGTTTATTAGTTCTAATACATGCACATGTACACATGTTTCATCTTGGTTTGATAATTTGTTTAATGGGCTGCTCACAAAGTTAAACAATACCTTTAAAATGATACCCTACATTATATGATTATGCTTCACATGGATGTGCAGTGCCTTGAAATGTAGGGCAAGGTCAAATTTCAAAAGTTGCAAAATGACACAATATTGAAAGTCACTGTTCTTTTTTCAGTGGTGATGAGTGAGTTTCTCAGCGGTTTCTTTTGTTTTCATCATTAACATGGGATCAAACACACCTCTGCACAAGCAAACACATAGCAAACAAATAAACATGCATTGGTATTTCAAACCACGACTCAATTCATGTTATCTCACAGAACCATCTCTACAGAAGCAAAGGCTTGATTTGAATGGATTTTCATTTATACTGACACAGACAAAAGAATCATGTTCTGTATTGACCCTTCATTGTTCATGACTATTTCTGCTCGTTTTGCAGCTTTTCAATTCCGACCTCATCCAACACTTTTGAATCCTTCTCTTTTCGTGATGGCATGATCATAACAAGCACTGTATCATTTGAAAGAATATTAAATGATATTTTGACTCATATCAAATATGCATTGTGTAGAATTGGGAGTTGGGACAAATTAATGGCCAAACTCAGATTTCCAAACTTTTTTTGCTCATTTTGCAGCTTTTCAATTCAGACCTCATCCAACATTTTTTAATCCTGCTCTTTTCATAATGGCATGATCATAACAAGCATTGTATCATTTGAAAGAATATTAAATGATCTTTTGACTCATATCGAATATGCATTGTGTAGAATTGGGTGTTGGGAGAAATTAATGGCCAAAAAAACCTTTTTTGCTCATTTTGAAATTCAGACCTCATCCAACATTTTTTTAATCCTGCTCTTTTCATGATGGCATGATCATGACAAGCATCAGCGGCGTACCAAGGATTCTCCAAAAGGGGGGCAAAAAAATTTGACAAGTAAAAAAAAAAGGTCAAAAAAAGGATTTCGTACCAGAAAAAAAAATTGACAAGCAAAAAAATAAATAAATAAATAAAATAAAATAAAAAGGTCTTCAAGTTCAAAAGAGGGGGCACACGTCTGTCCCCTGGAACAGTTGTGACTCGTCAGGGGGGTGGCAGGGGTACGTCCCCTGCATGAGTTGTGACTCGTCAGGGGGGGGGCAGACTGCCCCCCTAACTTAGGTACGCTAGTGACAAGCATGGAATCATTTTAAAGAGAATTAAATGATCTTTTGAATGATGTAAAATATGTATTTTGTAATATTGGGAGTTGGGAGAAATTAATGGCCAAACACAGATTTTCAAACTTTTTTTCAGGGGTTTATATTTACATAAATTATTATTCTAAATTGTACATTATTATGCTAATATTACATGGCATACATTACAAGGTATCGAACTATTAGATTAAACATTTCTTGGTATTTGGCAACAGCCGTTTTGTTTCCACACCCCCCCCCCCCGAAAATTGCACCGTTTTTCATTGTCACTAGTTCGTTTATAATTGCGAAATCATCTAATACTTCGGTCCATCTCTTTTAATACTCATTGTGTGTTTAGACTACATTTTAACAACAGATGATTCATCAAGTTTCACCATTAATCACACCTTTACATCAAGAGAAGGCATACTATCATTTGCTCGTTGGCAGCGAGACTCTGGTTCTCTAAGTGTGACGGTTTGCAAGACACAGGACCCCTACTTGTATGGGGACACTCAGGGATATATCGTATATGAATACATTTCATACAAGTGCGAAAGAGCCCAAGATATCGAGGTATGAAAACGACAGGTAATCTTTCTTACAATTTTTGTTATCCCCCTCGCCAACCCCATTATGAGGTTTTGACATATTCCAGTTTATTACTACGCCGACGTGTATGACCGTTCCCATGAATGAATTCTGGAATTAAAAAAAATACCCCCTCAAACATGTTCAATCAATTTAATTAACGGGATCCGGGGGGCATAGGGGGCACCCCCCCCCCCCCTTGAGAAGCAAAATTAAAATTTGTAATGTAAAAATGCCATTAAAACGGAGGTGTGCCCCCCTCCTTTGAAATTTAAGACTTTTTTTTTGCTTGTCATTTATTCCTCCGAAAATGAAAAATGTGCCCCCCCCCCTTTTGGATCCGCCCCTGCATATTCCTATTATCTGAAAATACAGAAAAATATAAACTATTATTATGATCATTATTATTATTATCATCATTATTATTATTGTTATTATTATTATTATGTTAGTATTAATAGTATTAGTTATAACATTATTATGTAACACTTGTGCAGATTCACTCTTCATGCATGTAAGAAGATTTTTGTTGTTGTTTTCTCCATTCAATCTTTATGAAATAGATAACTTTCACGGCTACGGGGATGAGACTTTCAAGTGTTCTTGACATACAGCTCTATGAAACTTTAGTTCCTGTTACAGGTAATAAAATTAAATCATGATTTCTTCATTTCAAACATTATGTCATTCACGTCGATAATTGCCCAGTTTGCTTCATTCACAAAATCCGGTTGCCATGCGCAACACCTCCAACTAGTTCATGCACGCCGTTGCCTTACTCACGTAGGATGCTCATTCGGGGAGGGAAAATTCTCCTGAATCCACCGAGTATGTGTATTCGGAAAGATTCGGGGAAAAAAATTTCTCCCTCCCCGAATGAGCGAAACTTTTGGAGGGATTTCGGAACATTCGTGGACATGGTGGAGGGGATTTGAATACCATCTAAAATACTCCAGAATGTTGCCCCGACGAATTTCATTCTAATGTATTCGGATGGAAAACGTGTATTCGAGTGGTCATGTAGCTGATTCGGTTCCGGTTTCGGGAGTATTGATCTTTTCCACGAATGCGAATAAGTTCGGGATGGATTCGGGAACATTCGCTGAAAAATTCGGCTCGTTTTAAAATGTTCAAACCCTGCCGAATAGCCTCCAAAATACTCCCGAATGTGGTCACAACAAATTTCATTCGGGCCACGTTTGGGGTGTATTCGGATGACATTCGGTTGGATTAGGGGAGGCATTCGGAGTATTCGAATCTGATTCGGACCTATTCGGGGCGTAACGGTCCGATCTCGGCGCATTTGGCTATATTCGTTATTAAGGTATTAACAAACATAGATATAAAAAATAAAAAGGATACATGTGCACTGGGTGATGAATACTAAATTGAAAGGGAGGGATTCAGGAACATTCGTGGAGGGATTCGACTCGTTTTGAAATGTTCAAAACAAGCTGAATGCCCTCCGAAATACTCACGAATGTCGCTACGACAAATTTTATTCGGGCCACATTCGATGTATTTGGATGGAATTCGGTTGGATTCTGGGAGGCATTTGGGCAACTCTTGGAAGTCAATTCTTGGCAATTGGGCTCCGATTCGGGATCTATTCCGGACCGATTCACCTCTTCGGTCCGAAATTATTCGGGAGAATTCGGTTTTGGTGTAAACCTAACTTAACCCTTTTTATAGTTCTAACTTCCACTTTTTTTACAGTCGAGCAACAAGCTAACGATCAACAGATGCAGGATGCCCCCCCCCCCCCGCCCTTCTTATTCTTCTTATTTCCCTCCTTTACATGCCCTTACCACATGGTGCCTATGGCTCTGCCCCACTGTTGCCCCATTGGTAATACGTAATGTGCAAATATGATTCCATTCGATATATTATTTCAACTCTCATCATCTTCAATGTTATTCATTCGAACCTTGTTCTTAATATATCATGGTATATTATAGAGACAACATCTCTATCAACTGATGCTTATACCAGGTCAAGTGTGTCCGTTCCTTCTTGGTCAACAACACAACCGACAAGCCATCAGATGTCTAATTCAATCAGGGGCTCTTCAACCATGTCAACAAAGGAGTCAACAGAAAACGCTGTGACAAAATCGGAAGCCTCAACTGATAGCTCAGTACCATCTCTACAAGGAAATTTACGAGGTGGGGGTGAATTAAGTCATCTTCTATTGGCCAATTAATTTACAGAATATATATATATATTCGAGATCAAGTGTATGGAGAGGGTCGTAGCAAGGTCAATACCCTTCTTCATCAAGCTTTCGGGCACAATTATTATGAAGGAGACCCGTACACGTACATCGCCAAGATTGATCACACTTATATATATATATATATATTTGTTTTTTTTTTAATATTGAGCATCAATTATTCTCTCGGGTATCTATCAAGAAGAATCCATGTTATAACGACCCCATATCATTTATCATTTCTATAAAGACTATAAATTTTAAAGACTCCGGTAAGTAGAACAAACAAAACGTGTCTGCTCTTTTGGTTTTTCGTATAAGGATTTATTTTGGTGTAACCTATCAGTTATTATGATGGTCGTTCATTAAACCAATATCAGAAAACTTATCTTTCCGACATGTTCCGAAGGGACGCACCATCCGTGTTATGTAAATAAATCAGCTGTTCTTATAATATCTGTACGATCACGAAGCTAAGAACTGAACATGAAATTAAATAGTGTGAAATTTCTGCATTTATTTAATTTTTACAAAGCACTAGACATATTCATCAGAAGAATCCATTTGCCCACTTTCAGAACGAATTTTACGATGTAACATTACCTATAACAGGGGATTCTAGTGTTTGCAAAGATTATCAACTCCATTATTTTTACATTTTCGCGATAAATGGCCATCAAATTTGTCTTATTCATTCATTTCTTGCACTTCTCATGAGATAACCATCAGCTAAACCCGGAAAGCCAAAACAATATGTACGGCGATGTAAAAAAGTAGTCATCATAGAAGTAATCTAGTAATGTGCTTTAAACAGAAATAATTATTTACTTTACATTTTTTTTTCTCTTGCAGGGCAAAATACAGCTGCAATTGCAGCAGCATGTTCTGTTGTTGGTTTAGTGGTACTTGTCGTGGTCATAATTATTCTATATATCCGTAAAAGGTAAGTTATATTTCTGTTTTAATGGGGAAGTTTATTCAGGCTATTTTTTGTATTCGAATTAAGGAATAGTCAGTCAAGGTGAAATTATGATTCATAATTTATAACCTGGTAACATATACATAATATGTATACAACAAATCTAAAAAAAAGTGTTCTGAATTTTTAAGTGGCGTTCTACACTAACCTCATCGAAATAGAATCCGTTACCTAGACACAATGTATCTATTCCTATGCCTATATGCCTTTTCCTCTTAAAGGACAAGTCCACCCCAACAAAAAGTTTATTTGAATAAAAAGAGAAAAATCCAACAAACATAACACTGAAAATTTCATCAAAATCGGATGTAAAATAAGAAAGTAATGACATGTTTAATAAAGTTTCGCTTAATTTCACAAAACAGTTATATGCACATCCTGTTCGGTATGCAAATGAGGAGACTGATGACATCATCCACTCACTATTTCTTTTGTATTTTAGTATATGAAATGTGAAATATTCCTATTTTCTCCTCATCGTCAAGTGAAACGACAATAATTCCTCCCTTAACCTGTGGAATTAGCATTGTTTAATACTATATGGTTCAGTCAAGTCGGTCCTTATTGTCCAATCTGTAAAAAATGAAATCTTGTATAATTCAAACAATAAAAACCAAAAAAATAGTGAGTGAGGGACATCATCGACTGTCTCATTTGCATGCCACTGAGTTGTGCATATCACTGTTTTTTGAAAAATAAGCGAAACTTTTAGATGTCATAACTTTCTTATTTTAAATCCGATTTTGATGAAATTTTCAGTGTTATTCTAGTTTGATTTTTCTCTATTTATTCAAATCAACATTTTCCTGTGGTGGACTTGACCTTTAACAATATATCAGGCTTTCAGAAAGTATAGTACACAAATATACCAGGCTTCCATTACTATTTTTCCCGAGGGGCAAAGCCCCGAGGGAAAAATAGTGATTTTGCCAGTACAACCGAGGATGAATAATTCCCTCTATACTTTCGAAATAAAGGCCTGGTATATTTGTTTTATATCCTACTTTAATAAGTTAGAGCAATAGATCTTGATAATCTAGTTCTTGATCTCTTAATTCATACCTTTTTTTTTAAATCTGAACCAAACCAGCTGCGCTGACTGACTTACTTTTCCTGAAGTTCTAAGCTACGCGCTCAGTGGGCGGAATGCATATTAGTGCTTGCGCCATTATGATCTGTGATGTCAATGATGGAATAGTAGACTATTCCATCGTTGACGTCACGGAATAGCACATTTTCTTCGGTGGGCGTTTCATTTCTGACATCATCGCAAAATAATAAGAATATGTTTGGTCACATGATGCTATTCAAACCAATCAGCATACAGGATTTGATTTATTTAGGACATAATGGGAATTATGTATCCGATGTTGGACTGACAATAACCATTTTTCTCGAGGGGCGAACTGGCAACAACATTTTTTCCAGAGGGGCGAAGCCCTGAGTGAAAAATAGTAATTGCCTGTCCAACCTCGGATAAATAATTCCCACTATGCTTTCGAAAGAAACGCCCGATGTATTTGTTTTATGTCCCTCTTTACTTGTTGACGTATAGTCTTTTCTGTTTTAACCAATCTAGACCAAATCTAACGTTGCCGGACCTAGTCCTTCTCTATTTCTGTCGAGCTAATGCTAAACAGTTCCTGGGTAGGCTGCGCGCGGCTTCTACCCGACTGCACTTAATGGGAGGTCCGCTGCGCTGCGTTGGCCGTTGCTGCGCAGTTGGACTCAAGATGTAAATAAATACGCGCAGGCTAAATATATGGTCTAATAAAAATTGATATCGGATCTTGACTCAACATGTAAGGTATGTTTATTCCCAATTTAAGGATCCTGTATGAATGGCCGTCGAAATTATATTTTCTGCACAATTCCACAGGTTTTTTTTTTTTCAGTAAATAATTTGAGCGAGAGCTTGTACTTTATTTACGATCGATTGTGGATGATCTGGGTCAAGTCAGGGAGTATGCGCAGTTCAACGTTGAGAGAAAATATCGAGCATGGGCATGCGCAGTTCTGCCAATGAAAGTACATCGAAAACAATACGGAGCTATTCGCAGCGCGCGATGTGTTTTCCTATTGAAATTATACATTGTCACATGATCACGAATTGGCCAATCGTTCGTCTAGAGTATTCATGAATATTCACAAGAGCTATAGGATATAACAGAATATGATGTATCTATGTCTATGCCCTATGCATTTTCCTGTTAATAGAATATCATAGGATATATTAATAACATATTATATATAATATGTATCTATTCCTATATTCTCTTTGTCTTTTCCTGTTAATAATATGATATATTACATAGGTTATGTAGATTCGAATCAGTGATAGGTCAATACGCCATCACGTGACCATAGCTGCGAGGATCGCATTTGTTATATTCTAGGTTTTGACGTCACCTCAGGGAATATACTGCGTTGTATTTTCAATTGCGGCGTTATATTCACTAAGGTGACGTCACTCGCTGCATACAAGTTGCGTAACAAGGTAGTTTATTTGATGTACGCGCTAATGTTAATGCGTCGATTGCATGAAGAACGCGTTTGATGTATTAAAAAAAAAAATCTATTATGACGTAGATGGATCAGAGCTGTAGCAAGAATTTCGGGTTTGAGCCAGATGATGCCTGCAATTTCTGATGGCGAATCCACATATACTATATAATATAACAGATATTGCCTGGTCTATCGTTTTAATAAATAACATTTCAACTCCCCTCCGACGCTATATTTTCCCCTCGGGATAATATTTTCCCTCAGCGCTGCTCGCTTCGGGCAAAATATAATCCCTTGGGAAAAATACAACTCCGTCGGGGAGAGGAAATGTTATATTCAAACTCTAGGTAGGCAATAACTGTATAATATTTACTGGAATTAACTTTGTCCTTACAAAAGATGAAACTCAAATCCCCAAAATAGCACTTTTGCTAAGTATCTGCTGGTCATGGGAGTGCAACTTGCAGATAAGAAAGGTGGCAGTGCGCCTGATGTGTAGCATTTTTTTTACTTGGAGAAATGGAAATGTCATTATTGTATTGTCATGAAGAAATCATTAGGGAATTATAATTCTATAACTTTATGCTAATAAAAATTACTGATTGATTCACAGATCCCGAAATCCAGAGATGGCTGCACCCCATGAAAAAGACGAGGACGATTCCAACATGTATAACAACCCAGTGTATTGTTCAAAAGATGGAGGCCTTCCGATCCCAGACTTGATCGTCGGTACGACTTCCAATGACGGCCCTTCTCCCCGTGCACCACTAAAACCAGCTGACGTTGACAGTCAGTATGAAGAATTCGAAGGCCATCGCCATATAAAGACAAACATTGTTGATTCCCAACCCCATGGTGATGCCTTCAGTGGTATCACATCCGAGAGTGGAGAACTGAATCCAGTCACTTATTACTCTCCCGAAGATCCATCCACCATTGATGTTAACGATGACGCCCTCAACGAGGATGATTATCACACCTACGAACAAGCTATCAACCCACGGCCATCAAAGAAACCAAAGGAAGCAACAATGGACCAAATAGGAACCGGCAGTTTGTATCAGGACTTAGACAAACCGTCGCCATCAACGAATGTTTATTCTTCTCTTGATACGAAAAGGGATTTGCCCCAACATGGGACACAAAACGGTGGGAAAGATGGACAAACAGATGGTTCTGCTGTTCTTGACGATGAGTTGGAGTACAACGCGCTCACCTTCAATAAGTCATCAGACATCACCCGGGCATTAAAGACGCCAGCTGGTGTATCAGATATAAAGGCAAACAATGGATACGGTGTCCTCGATCTACCAAAAGAAGGCCACTCGGAGCAGTCTCCACAGCTTCACAACGACGATGTTTATAATACCATTGAGGGTTCTCCACAGGAGCAAGACATCACGAAAGAAATGCCTGCAGAATCGTTCAGTGGGTACCAAGCTCTGAACCATCGACAACAGGACGATCAGATTTCTCGACAAGGTCTCAATCCCAAAAAGGTCACCCCAGTATCCCCTGGAGATTACCAAAGTCTATCAACTGGCCCAAAAGGTCCAGGACCAAAGATGGAAGCATCCGGCTCAGATCAGCCAGATGATGAACCCGAATACCACAGCTACCAAGATCCAAGTAAAATGGACATGAATGGACCCGTTCCTCGAGAACTGGATGCCTCTTCGAGTGACCAGTACAATATCCTCGATTCTGGAAAGGAGGTAGGAGATTACCACGTGTATCAACATACAAATGAATATGGTATGGATGAAGGAACATATGAAGATATTAACTCGAAGACAAGCCACGACGAAGAATATTCTACTGTAGATCAGATCCAAGACCCTAAGGCAGTAGACGCAGCCAAATTTGAACCAATATATAGCGATGAGGTTTACTCCGAGTTTCAGTAACATGCTTGATGTATATGTAACCATAGTAAAACTTTTATATTATTAATCTTGCAGCTGTGTAGTATAAATGCACATTTATAAGAATAACTATTTAACGATATACCATAATCCGGATTCAATGGCTTTTATGCTCCTAAGAATGAAATTATGCTAATTGATAAGGATTTGAATAGGTTTCGATTTACATATAGACAATAGAACGCTATGCAGCTTCGCCGCAGAGTACAAAGGAAAGAACACACATAGAATTTTGTCATGCAACCTTTATTTGAATGATATGGCGAATAAAAAAAAAAAAATGTATGATAGGTTATAACTTTATTAATGCGCCGTACAGAAATATGATGTAAGTATGGAGTTATATAGTGTATCCTCACCCGCCATATTGCTGTCCCTTAAACACGAATATTTGATGTTTGGTAAATGAAATGGATAGTACTGTCCACTTTTTCAAAATCATGTACCATAACGACAATAAACACACTCTTTTTTTATGCGTCATAAGTTGTATAATAAAGACATCATTATGGTGAGTGAGGGTAGTTTATGCAAATTGATTTAGCACATTATTGTTCGGAAAAATGTCCTTTTAAGTTTGATTAATATAAAATGCGATTTTAAGTTTGATTGTTAATGTGTGTTGTGTACCCGTTTTATACAATACGTTATTTATATCAAACGAATTGTCGGAAATAATGATTATTGTATATAGGTTGTGTCGTAGTTTTTTAACCTAAGAATTTGTGTGTTATGTCCGAGGCTTTGCTGATCAACAGTACTCTTTGTTTCAGACCATACCTTAATTGTTATGATTGTATTCTTTTATAATTCAATACACTGTAAAAAAATGAAGTGCTAATTTAGCACTTGCAATTGCAGTGCTTGTAGTGACTGCACTACGAGTGCTGATTTTCCAGTTAAGATTTGAACTAGAAAATCAGCACTGGTAGTGCAGTCACTATACACATGATACAATCACTGTAATTGCTAAATTGGCACTTCATTTTTACAGTGTACATTGTAGATAATATTTCTATGTTTACGTATATTCCATATATTCGTTTATATCAAGCGAAACATTTCAACAGAAATCGTTGACTTGAGTCATAAGACAGTGTTAATATCTACTCAATAAAGTAGCAAATACTTATAACGATGGTAGATTGCAGTCATATCGGTGAAAAGGTTATCTTCGTTTATATCAAGCGAAACATTTCAACAGAAATCGTTGACTTGAGCAGTGGCGTAACAGGCGGGGGGGGGGGCAGGGGGGGCAAGTTGCCCCCCCCCCCCTGGCGGATTTCACCGGGAAAATAAAAGAAAAACGGGAAAAAGAATAAAAAGGAGGGAGAAAGAAAGGGAAAGGGAAAGGAAAGGGGAAAAGGAAAAGAGGAAAGGAAAGGGAAAGGAAAAAATGAAAAGAAAACGACGAAAAAACTTTTTTAATAGAAAAGGAAGGAAAGCGGGAAAATATACGAAAGAATGCAATGTAATGCAATAGCACGGTGGGAAATAAATTAAAAGATGACAAAATGGCAAACAATAGCGGGAAACGAAGGTAGAATGTAATTAGTCAAAAGCTATTTTTTGGAAAATAAAGAAAAGGGGCAAGAAAAAAAAAGAACACGACCGGGCTGCCGATGATTGAAATTAAAGAGCGGGAAGAAAGATACAACATTGTGCTATAAGCTTGCTAAATTTTATGCAAATAAGCTACCGGGGTTTGCTCCAGACCCAACGCAGTAGGGGCTCTTCATTTTTAACCTTCAAATGGCTCTATAACGCCCCGTTCACAATCACGTTCAATCACTGCATAGGCGCGGGGGGGTCTTGGTTCAACACCCAAGAGGAAATAAAATATATTACAGGAGACAATGTATAATGAAATTAATGGAAACAATGAAATGTGTTATTTGCTGAATATAATAGTAGACCGGCCAAAACGATTTTTTATACTTTGGACGGCAAAATTTGTTAATGCTTGCTAATGCTTGGCATCCCAGCTAATAGTCTTGCAAAAATACCCAGGAATAGCGTACGGCCGGATGCCAAGCGCAATTTTGCGTGAAACTGTCTTTTTTAGCGTAAAATCTGAAAGAATGTCGAAAATCACGCATTTTGATATTTTGACGGATTATTTTAATATTTTTGATTATCTTTGATATGCAATTATTTTTATTCAGAGTTTCAAATTATAAGTCTCATAAATATACATTTCAAATTTGAATATTACACACACACATATGGCACAGGGAAACATAAAACCGCGATTTCCTCAAAATAAAAGTTTGTGAAAACTATCAATAGTTTAAAGTTATTTACGCAACTTAAATTCTTCGATTTAAAAGCGTTTCTCAATCGAATGTATAGTAAATGCCCTAATGCCACAAAAATTAAAAGAATTTTCAAGTAAGATGGAATATATCTCATTTTATGTTATCCGAAAGGAGACAATGTGCATTTTACCAGGCGCGCATTTTGAAAGAAAAATTGAAAATACCGTACATTATGTACATAATTACATGTATCAGTACATACTAAAGCGGGTTTTTAATTACATGTATAAGTACATACTAAAGCGAGTTTTTAATTGAATAGCACAATTTGTCAATTCTTTGCATCCCAGCTCAAATTCTTGCGGAAATACTGAGGAATAACGTACGGGCGGATGCCAAGTGCACTTTTGCGTGAAAGTATCATTTTTTGCGTGAAATCTGCAAGAATGTCGAAAATCACGCATTTTGATATTTTGACGGATTATCATCATATTTTTTATTTTCTTTGATATGGAATTATTTTTATTCAGAGTTTTAAATTATAAGTCTAGTAAATATGCATTTCAATTTGGAATATTACACACACATATATGGCAATATGAAATATAAAATCGTGATTTACTAAAAATAATAGTTTGTGAAAACTATCAATAGTATAATGTTTGTGTTCTGCATCTCAATTTCGTCAATTTTAGCGCTAACCGAATAAATACATAATAATTGTTGTCATGGCACATATAGTGAAAACAAATGTTGAAATAAGATGCAAGATATATAATTTTATGTTATAAGCGAAAGATAACAATGTACATTTATCGGATGCGCATTTCTGATAAAATACAAACAGCGCACAATATTACATCTATATTGCACATACTAATATTAATCAGTGCGATACTCGTCATGATAGTATATAGGATTATGTTTACTTTTGTAGAGTTCGATCTTCTTGCTATTTCCGCGAATTAATTGGTGCTGAACGTAAAATCTACCTGTGGCGATATTCATAAATAGGTCTGATAATTAATTTGCCGTTACCGTGGTAATATTAATTTTGTAGGAATATCTATATCCAAAATCATAGAAACAGTAGCGTACCTAGGATTTTCCACAGGGGGGGGGGTGCAAAACCGTCGGCCAAAAAAATTGACGAGCAAAAAAAAGTCTTCAAGCTCGTCAGGGGGGGGGGGGGCAAAAAAGGTCTTCAAGCTCGTCGGGGGGGGCATGGATACGTCTTTTGCATGGGTTGGTACTCGTCAGGGGGGGGGCAGACTGCCCCCTCTGCCCCCCCCCCCCCCGTAGGTACGCTAGTGCATAGAAAATAAACATGTATGAATAAAACGATCGAATTAGCATTTTTAAACTACTCTGTCAATCTACATTTTACTTCAATTATTGGATTATCAAAGTCTAAAAAAATATGGCCGTTGCCACGGCAATACCTATTTTATGTCTCGCCTGCATGCATAGCAGAGCAGGACTAAAGGAGCCAGGGGGGGCAGGGGTACATCTCCTGCATGAGTTGTGACTCGTCGGGGGGCAGTCTGCCCCCCCCCCCCTTTACGCTAGTGGTATATTATCTTGAAAAACGGGACACTTTCAGCTCCATGTAATCCTTTCGGACACTATACATGACCTTAGGCAGCGGGGGGAGGGGGGGGGGGAGAGGCAGTTGCGGCCAGAAATTTTGTAACTCGTTTTAAGTATGTACTTATTCATGTAATTATGTTGATAATTTACAGTATCTTCAATTTTACATTCAAAATGCCCCCCCCCCCCTCCCCGCTAAATTTTGCATGCCCCCTTTCGCAAAATATTTCTTCCATCTTACTTGAAAGTTCTTTTAATATTTGTGACATTAGAAACGATCGATATTCAATAGATGAACCAATTTCAATCGAAGAAAATAACTTGTAAAAAAACTTAGAACTATTGATAATGTTCACAAACTTCTATTTTGAGTAAATCACGATTTTTGTATGTCATATTGCCATATATGTGTGTGTAATATTCCAAATTGAAATGCATATTTAGTAGATATATAATTTGAAATTATGAATAAAAATAATCCCATATCAAAGATAATAAAAAATATGATGATAATCCGTCAAAATATCAAAATGCGTGATTTTCGACATTCTTGCAGATTTCACGCAAAAAATGATACTTTCACGCAAAAGTGCACTTGGCATCCGCCCGTACGTTATTCCTCAGTATTTCAGCAAGAATTTGAGCTGGGATGCAAAGAATTGCCAAATTGTGCTATTCAATTAAAAACTCGCTTTAGTATGTACTTATACATGTAATTAAAAACCCGCTTTAGTATGTACTTATACATGTAATTATGTACATAATGTACGGTATTTTCAATTTTTCTTTCAAAATGCGCGCCTGGTAAAATGCACATTGTCTCCTTTCGGATAACATAAAATGAGATATATTCCATCTTACTTGAAAACTCTTTTAATTTTTGTGGCATTAGGACATTTACTATACATTCGATTGAGAAACGCTTTTAAATCGAAGAATTTAAGTTGCGTAAGAAACTTTAAACTATTGATAGTTTTCACAAACTTTTATTTTGAGGAAATCGCGGTTTTATGTTTCCCTGTGCCATATGTGTGTGTGTAATATTCAAATTTGAAATGCATATTTATGAGACTTATAATTTGAAACACTGAATAAAAATAATTGCATATCAAAGATAATCAAAAATATTAAAATAATCCGTCAAAATATCAAAATGCGTGATTTTCGACATTCTTTCAGATTTTACGCTAAAAATGACAGTTTCACGCAAAATTGCGCTTGGCATCCGCCCGTACGTTATTCCTCAGGACTTCCGCAAGACTTTAAGCTGGGATGCAAAGAATTGACAAATTGTGCTATCCAATTAAAAACTCGCTTTAGAATGCACTTATACATGTAATTAAAAACTCGCTTTAGTATGTACTTATACATGTAATTATGTACATAATGTACGGTATTTTCAATTTTTCTTTCAAAATGCGCACCTGGTAAAATGCACATTGTCTCCTTTCGGATAAAATAAAGTGAGATATCTTCCATCTTACTTGAAAATTCTTTTAATATTTGTGACATTAGGACATTTACTATACATTTGATGGATAAACGCAGTTAAATCGAAGAATTTAAGCTGCGTAAATAAACTTTAAACTATTGATAGTTTTCACAAACTTTTATTTGGAGGAAATCGCGGTTTTATGTTTCCCTGTGCTATATGTGTGTGTGTAATATTCAAATTTAAAATGCATATTTATGAGACTTATAATTTGAAACTCTGAATAAAAATAATTTCATATCAAAGATAATTAAAAATATGATGATAATCCGTCAAAATATCAAAATGCGTGCTTTTCGACATTCTTTCAGTTTTTACGCTAAAAATGACACTTTCACGCAAAATTGCGCTTGGCATCCGGCCGTACGCTATTCCTGGGTATTTTTGCAAGACTTTTAGCTGGGATGCCAAGCATTAACAAATTTTGCCGTCGAATCCTTATCTAGAGCACTTTTTGACTTTTGGCCGGTCTACTATAATGGATAAATCTATCACATAATTAGAATGTAATTTTAATAATCAATTTTTTCCAGCTCGCTTTGCACGTTGGTGACTTTTTACAGATTTTTCCCACATTATTACTATGTTTTGCCCCTCAAAATATTTGGTTCATTACGCAACTGGGTTGAATAAATGTGTTGTGTAAAATATCCTGTACATGCCCGTGATTTGATTAAAATAGCGGCAATCTGCGAGGTTTAAATGGCTTTGATGTCAAGAAGTTCCAGGGGATCCGCCCCGGACCCCAACCGCACAGCACTTCGTATGGAAGTGTTGGGCCATGGCCCCAAAATGTTCTACAAACAAGAACAAAAAAAAGGAGGAAAGAAAAGCAAAGGAAAAGTATACAATATGATTTTATTTACTGAATATAATATTGAAAAATAGCTCAAAGTTATATTCTATTTTGTTTGCAGTATGTGTATTTTTGTTTCCTTTATTGTAAAGCGCGTAGACAAACTTTCAGTTTATTATGCGCTATATAAGAGAAGTATTATTATTATAATGAAAATGTGATTTTTTTCGCTCGCTTCGCTCGCTCGGGACTTATATAAAGCAGCTTTTTAGGTCATGTACTATACTGCGCCCCTCGTTTCTTACTCTTCCTACTGCTGCAAAGAAGAGTGAAATATATCATTCTCTGGATATCATGTCAAAATCTATCACAAAATTGGATTTTTGTATTAAAATGGTCAAATTTTTTGCTCGCTCGCTTCGCTCGCTCGCAACTTTTTTTAAAGATAAATTCTGTCCGATACGCAATATCTGGCCCTCTCAAAATAGTCGCCTCATTACACCATTACCCCTGTTCATACCATGATATGACCGGGAAATTTTTTGCTCTTGCCCCCCTGGCCACTGACCCCTGTTACGCCGCTGGACTTGAGTCATAAGATAGTGTTAATATCTACTCAATAAAGTAGCAAATACTTATAACGATGGTAGATTGCAGTCATATCGGTGAAAAGGTTATCTTCGTTTATATCAAGCGAAACATTTCAACAGAAATCGTTGACTTGAGTCATAAGATAGTGTTAACATCTACTCAATAAAGTAGCAAATACTTATGACGATGGTAGATTGCCGTCATATCGGTGAAAAGGTTATCTTGATGGTTACACTTCGTAATTCCGAAACACGTAAATTGCCTATACCTCGATGTTCGTTAATCCGAACATTTGTGGCGTTATTCCAAAGGTTCGTTAATCCGAAAACGAAATAGGCTAAGGTTCATTGTTTCGAAGGTTCGTTAGTCCGAAAACGAAATTACGTTCGTTAATCATTTCGTTTTCGGACTAACGAACCTTCGGAATTATGAACCTTCGGAAATACGAACCTTCAGAATAACAAACCTTCGGAAATACGAACCTTCAGAATAACGAACCTTCGGAATATCCGAACCTTCGGATTAACGAAGCTTCGGAATTACGAATGTATGCGATCTTGGTTAACTTTAGAAGTTGTTCTCAAAGGGTGGGGGACAGTTCATGCTGTAATTCTACCTGACGCCGTGTCGCTCCATCGTCTAACCTTTTACTTTCATGTCTCAAGCAACCTTTAAGACCAAATTTGCAACCCCTGTCTAGGCGATTTCGAAATTAAGCAACATTTTGTAAATGCATGTCCCAAATTAAATTGCTCAATTACTGGATCTCGTGTAAAAGTCAATGAAAATTGTGTGATTAGCCAAATTCATGAATGTAGCATTGTTTCTACTTAAATTTAAATGGTAAGCTCAATTAACTAAATCGTTTTCATGATGAAAATAAAATTGCCGACTTTTTTATAATGATAATAATAATAACCGTTATTTATATGCGCTATATACACAAAATTAGTATCACCCCCCCCCCCCAAAAAAAAAGTTAATTTGAATAAAAGGTTAAAATTCCAACAAATATAACACTGAAAATTTCATCAAAATCGGGTGTAAAATAAGAAAGTTATGGCATTTTAAAGTTTCGCTTAATTTCACAAAACAGTTATATGCACATCCTGGTCGGTATGCGAATGAGCAGACCGGAGACATCACCCACTCACCATTTCTTTTGTATTTTATTATATGAAATATGAAAATTCTAATTTTCTCCTCATTGCCATGTGAAACAAAAATTTATTTCTCCCTGAACATGTGGAATTATCATTATTTCAAACAGTTTATTGTTAGGTCAAGTTGGTCTTATGGTCAAATATGTTAAAAGTGAAATATTGTATAATTAAACAAATAAAAAACAAAAGAAATAGTGAGTGAACGACATCATCGACACTTTTGCATATCACTGAGTTGTGCATATAACAGTTTTGTGAAAAATAAGCGACACTTTAAAACATCATAGCTCTCTTATTTTACATCGGATTTGGATGAAATTTTCAGTGATATGTTTTTTTCTATCGATTCAAATCAACAATTTTCGGGGTGGACTTACATTTTTCGTCAAAGTACATTTAAATACTTGATATAATACAAATTACGTTTTGGATGATTGATGATTTTTGTTCATTTTATGTCAAATTTATTTTGGTCAATGTTCAGAATTGTTTGATGAACGATGTTAGTCGTGATGATGATGATGATGATGATGATGACGATAACGATGATATAAGATTATGGTGATGAGGATGATGATGATGATGATGATGATGATGATGATGATGATGATGATGATAATGATGATGATGATGATGATGATGATGATGATGATGATGATGATGATGATGATGATGATGATTGTAAAGATAGTGGTGATGATGATGGAGATGATGATGGTGATGTTGATGATAATGATTATGATGGTGGTGGTGATAATGTGATGAAAATGATGATAAGTGGATAAAGTCTCTGGAATTTGAACGACAGGGTTCATCCGGTTTAGTAAAAGGCCCCGGTAGGTACAAAAATTCCTAGAATGCTAGAGCGACCGATTAGATTAGCCGTGATATCAAACTAAGGGACTAGCAAAATTGGATAAAGCGCTATATACAGTATATGCTGCATATCATTAGTATTTAACATCATCATTCTGGAATAAAGTCAGGCAATAAACTTCCTTATATAGTGACGCATTTGGGGTTCGAACCGGACATCCCCTAGCCACAATGGTCTTTCACGTCTTCCGGTGGTGACGTTATAAACGCTCGCACACACACCCTCATCCCACCCAACTCCCTCCCACACCCACACTTAACACACACACAATGAAAACATGAGGTATGCATCCTCTTCCTCTGTTGACGCTTTTGCATAATTATGTAGGCACATTCATTAAAACTTCGGTCCCTGCTTTATTAGTGTATATAGGCCTATATTCAAAAGCATGAGAAACACAAATAATGTAAATTTGGAACGTACCAGCACGGAATATCATCAGCTAAAATGTGTAGGTCTACCCATTAACTGTATACATATTTACAGCGGGTTGTCAATGCCCTACACTAATATTCCTACCGGATATGAAAAGCTCTTTGATCATGTTGATCGAAAAAGGCCTAAACTTTTCCTATTTGTAGGCTGCGTTTTATATTCAAGGAAACAGGAAGCAATGAAACATAAGAACCATAGTTTCTATTCAAGTGTGAGGCGGATTTACATCGAGAAAATTAACAGCAATTAGAATAATAATTGCTACCACAGCGCAAAGATTACAAAATATTTCTAAAAACCTGCATGACTGGCTACAAACTTTATGTTTTATTCAATTTCTTTTACCATCAGTAGGCCTTCATTTGGAACTTGAATATTGCAATGTAATGATTTTTGCTTGACTGGTTTGGACGTGGTGGAACTGATGATATTTCGATACCATAACGGCCAAGGAAACAAAATGGTGCTCAGGTATATAAATTGTACGGTCTCAGTTCTAGTGATTTTATTGGAAATTCTATCGGCCCGTGCTGGATGTAAGTTGAATATATAGTTTTGTATATTGTTGATTTCCTATTGTTTCGATTATTGCCTCTTTTTGGGTGAATCTTTTTGTTACAAACAGATAATTGGGAGGCCTAAATAAATAAACGAGAAAATAACATCCGTTGTGTAACATCTGTTATTTCCGTTACACTTCAATTCAATTTTTTCAATTCAATTCAATTTATTTTTCATTCTTCAACATAATACAAATAATTACAAGATAATTTAATTCAATTTAAATAAATTAATAATAATAATACAAAATTTGGTATGGGTTTTTTAAAAAAATCACAGATCAAAAGAACTTGCCAGTCAGGTTAACTTATTGATGAGATTAAGAAAGACAAAAAAAAAAACCTTTCCAAAATAAAGCTATGCGAAAGGATGTCAGTATCTCGGTGAACGAAATATCGTACCTGCGTGAAGAATGTTACAGTCACATATAACATGTATAAGGCAAGCGACACCAAATCAACTAAAGATATTACTTCAATTCAAATTAAAATGCAATCGATTGGTTTGGAGTAAGACATGTAAGTGTGTCTCCCGGGTGTGTCTGTGACACTGACATTGGAGAGAAATTAATATTAAAATGTTTATTTAAACATTTCCTAATACAGCGTGGAATTGCACATTCGAATCGGGTGACTGCGGGATTACTCAATTAGGGAACGCAATAAATCCGCATTGGACTGTTCGAACAGGTAGGTCATGTAGGTGTGACTTGTGTAAAAGGTAGGCCTATACATGCCATTATAACCATAGTTAGCTAATACCTTGGTCACATTTGCTCTCCGGCGGCCGTACGGCGAGTCGAAAACAGCCGTTTTATTCATTTTTATGCACGCCACCTATATGTAGCTCGTGCATAAAATGTTAAAACGGCTGTTTTCAACTCGCCGTACGGCCGCCGAAGAGCAAATGTGACCAAGGTATAAATACTCATTATATATCAGTTGTGATGCAAAAGTCCGTGGCCCAATGAGCAAAGGAAAAAAAACAGCAGTTCGCAATTATGCAAAACGTGCGAGAAAAAAATATTTTGTGATATATGTAGAAATTCATATCATATTTGACTCTTCCAGTTCCTTCTTTTTCTTCTTGGTGCTAAACAATTTTTTTAGCTTTGCTTTGCCATAACGTCAATGATGGAATAGTAATTCATTACTGACGTGGAGATAGATCACTTTGTCTAAAATTTGGTTCTCGTCGAAAAAAAAAACGGTTTTAGAATAAAACTTTGCAAAATAGAAACAAAAAAAAGTCTGAAGACGGTCGAACTTTTTTTGTTTGGGGCCTTTAAACCCGTTTAATTTGGGTTGGGGTCGCGTGCACCCCTATTAATATAGGAAAACTGCCATGAAGTGTAACTATTATTTAGATTATTTTGTTCCGCCTTGGTTGTGAAATGGCGCCTCGCAATTATACTGTCGAGTTGGCGCACTTTATGCTTTGATTAGCGATTGAATTCAATGACCATTGCGTGTCATCTGTTGAAATGGTTTGTAGGATAATGTAAACTAAATAATATCCAATGCATTACATTTCTCGTAGCTACAAGTGGAAGCAAGTACTACAGAGCAATCATTAATAAAATCTCCGATCGTTCTGGAACGTATGCAACATTCAATCTACCATCTGTATCGTATCCGAGTTCTAGAAGTGGTATCTTGTCATTTCGTTTCTTTTACTACACCAATGACCCGAGCCCGCTGTATGGATCTTTAAGAGTCACAGCTTGTGAGGGTGAGGATCCCATCTTTAGTGAGGGTGATCTTCCAAGGCAGTGGTACTTTAGACAAGTACCTTTCACCTGTGCATCATCTGTTAAGGTATATCCCCACGTGATTGAAGTCTTTAAAGGAAAAGTCCACTCCAATAAAAAGTTGATTTGAATAAAAAGAGATAAATCCAACAAACATAACACTGAAAATTTCATCAAAATCGGTTGTAAAATAAGAAAGTTATGACATTTTAAAGTTTTGCTTAATTTAAAAATAAAACAGTTATATGCACACCCTGGTCGGTATGCAAATGAGGAGACTGATGACGTCATCAACTCACTATTTCTTTCGTATTTTATTATCTGAAATAGGAATTATTCTAATTTTCTCCTCATTTTCAAGTGAAACGATGATTAAATCCTCCCTGAACATGTGGCATTAGCATTGTTTAATACGATGTGGTTCAGTCAAGTTGGTCCTTATTGTCAAATTCGTAAAAAATAAAATATTGTACAAATCAAACAATAAAAAACATGAGATCTAGTGGGGAAAATCATCGACTATCTCATTTGCATGTCACTCAGTTGTGCATATTACTGTTTTGTGAAAAATAATCGAAACTTTAAAATGTCATAACTTTCTTATTTTACATCCGATTTTGATGAAATTTTCAGTGTTGAGCTAGTTTGATTTTTCTCTATTTATTCAAATTACCTGTTAACATTTTTATGGGGTGGACCTGACCTTTAAGATTACGCCCCCCCCCAAAAAAAAAATGAATAAATAAATAAATAAATAAATAAATGATAATAATAATAATAATAATGATAATATTAATAATGATAAATAATAATAATAATAATAATAATGATAATAAAAAATATCGAACTAGAAAGTAACTTTGAATGAACATTCAATTGGCCAAAAAGAATATAACGTTAACTTAAGATTTAATATGGACCCCACCCCTCCCCCATTGCTGGGGCGTTGGATAAAACTGATAATCAATTTGTAATTTTGAATAAAGACTTTCTTTTTCAATTTTTGAAATCGTAGCATGATTAAAGAGAATGTGCAAGCACGAGACATGTTGTGTCGAAAGTATAAACTGAAATCAAATATTCATGGGTAAGATAAAATTTAGAGAAAGTTTACCGATATTGAAAAGTCGGATCATGGCCTTGACTGGGAGTATATTGCCACTCTTCAATATGAAAATATGAAAGTAAATTGTGTCCTTGCATTCTGTTCTTTTATATATTCAGTATATAAAAGAACAGAATGCAAGGATACAATTTACTTTCATATTTTCATATGGCCCTAAATAACGTGTGCAAAAATCGTGGAAATGTTTATTGTGGAAAATGATAATTTCCGAGAAATTGCATTTACTCTGCATTCACCAGCCAATTGGATGTTTAATCAATCATTTTACAATACAGATTGGCAGACTGGACTTAAGATGGTTTCTTTTTTTATCTGTCAATGTTGAATAGTGTATAAGTTCTGAGGATATTGGAACTGATAACCTTTTTATTCTACAGATATCTTTCACCGCTATCCGAGGGTCCAACCCAACGACCATAGGAGTTGACGATATTAGCTTGACAGAAATACGACATACTACAACTGGTAAGTCCCCTTAAATCCAAAGTCAGTGCATGCCTTTTGAATGATTATGTTGTAAAATATTGCCCCATTATCTTTATCAGTGAAATACCTTAAAACTCAAGTCCACCTAAAAAAAAAATAGTGATTTGAATCAATAGAGAAAAATCAGACAAGTATAATGCTGAAAATTTCATCAAAATCGGATGTAAAATAAGAAAGTTATGACATTTTAAAGTTTCGCTTATTTTTCACAAAATGGTTATATGCACAATTTAGTCACATGCAAATAATAGAATCGACGATGTCCCTCTATTACTATTTTGTTTTTATTGTTTGAATTATACAATATTTCAATTTTTACCGATTTTACCAACCAACTTGACTAAAACATAAAATGTTAAACAGTTGTAATTCCACATGTTCAGCGTGAAATAAAACTTTGTTTCACAAGGCAATGAGCTGATGAGGAGAAAAATAGAACATATCATATTTCATATGATATAATACAAAAGAAACAGGGAGTGAGTGATGCCATCAGTTCCCTCATTTGCACTTTGACCAAGATGAGAATATAACTATTTTATGAAATTAAGCGAAACTTAAAAATTTCATAACTTCTTATTACACATCCGATTTTGATGAAATTTTCTGTGTTGTGCTTGACGGATTTTTCTTTTTTTATTCAAATCCGGGGGGGTGGGCACTTACATTGAGGAGTGGATACCATGCGCGACCCAAAAAACACGTAAAAAGGATGTCTTTTTCAAGATAGGGCACGTTACGTACGTAACGTAATAAGGGTGACAAAAAAACTAAAATAATGAAAAAAGGGTATCTATTTCGCTAGGAAAGCTACGTGTTTAGGGTCAGATTTGCGAGGGTATAAAAAAATTAAGACTAAAATGTTTTATAAAGGATGTACTTTTTGCCCCAACAGTCAACACTACGTGTTTAGAGTACGATTTGCGCGAGGTGTGGGAGGTGGGGCCGTACTATTAGCCTACTAAACCCAATGATGTAAAGGTAAAACCGACGACCATCGTCCGTGACATAACAATTACTTGTTTAGGGGGTAGGGTTTCACACGCCAATACTTGCTAAGGGGTGCATTTTCAGAATATAGAAAATACGTGTTTAGGGTGCTTTTCGAGACCCCATGGTCGCGCATGGTATCCACTTGTCAATGGAAGTGGCCCCCCGGATTCAAATCCACTTTTTGTTGGGGTGGACTTTGTCCTTTAAGAATTGTACTTTCTGTGCATAGACTCACTGACACCAGACAAACAGTGGAGTGCTTACTTCAATTGTATTACTGACAAAATGAAAAAACCTAGGTACAGTGGCGTACCTAGGATTTTCCACAGGGGGGGGGGGGCAAAACCGTCCACCAAAAAATTTGACAAGCAAAAAAAAAAAAAAAAAAAAAAAAAAAAAAGGTCTTCGATAAAGTATTTCGTACCAGGGGGGCATTAAAGGTCTTAAAGCTCGTCAGGGGGGGCAAAAAAGGTTTCTCAAGCCCGTCAGGGGGGGCAAAGATACGTTTTTGCATGGGTTGTGACTCGTCAGGGGGGGCAGAGTGCCCCCCCTGCCCCCCCGTAGGTACGCTAGTGCCTAGGTACTATGCAATAATAAGCAATTAATTTGTTTCTTATATTTTTTTCGACCATAGATAAAGTGTACTAATGTTCTGTCTCCCCCCCCCCTCCAGAATTGGTGACAACCAAAACTTTGCAAGCAACAACCGCTTTCGCAAGAAGTAGTTCACCGACTATGTCGACTCTTGTTTTGAATACCCAACGTGCTCAACGTGGTTTTACAAGTATGGCCGTGGAAAACACACTCTTATTTGCATATCGCTCCTCATAATGAAATTGAGCAAAATTTTTGACCATTTACCTCCGATTTTGTTGCAGATTGATTAGCGTTTATATACTGTTCCTCCTTTTATTCAAATATATTTTGGGTTTCGGTAAATTTAACTTGTGAACAGTTTTTTTAGGCAGGAGATATGGAAGGTAAAATTAGGTTTGGACATCTATTGAGAATAAGTTGGTCATTGTGGTATCTTATTTGTAGGCCTATTTGCAGTTTGGCGCAATTTGTATGATTTTTTTTTCTCCAAATCAAATATTTAATCAATCGTTCTCAAGTGTTCATGACATAAAAATAATTAACTTGATTAATATCAATAATCATTGCGTCTAATCTCTTGAAAATGGTTCTGAAATGTTATATTATTTAGGTAGCGGAGGATCGAACGGCGCAGTGGCACCTGCAGTATCATCAGTCCTTTGTGTTATTGGTATTTGCTTGGTGGTGACATGCTACGTCTTCTGGAGAAAGAGGTATCATACTTTCGTCATCAATTTTCGTGTTCCTAGATATCACAGTTTATTTCATTCCAAATATATAGTAAAGAAAAGTATTACATTGATATCGAATGTCATATGATTCGTCATAATTCATCATTTATAAGCGTATTCATTGGTCCCCAAACATGCCTAAGCAGACGTTCCTTGATTTGGTTTAGGCTTAGGCCTATATCTTATTCCGAATGTTCGGGATCCCTAAGGATTTTTATTCCCGAATAGTAACATTCCGTATACCAACATAAGCGTTACTAAACAAGACTAAAAAAGGGATTCGTTGATATTTGTCGCATTATTCCAAAGGGTTCGTCAATCTGAAAACGAACTATAGTTCGTCATCCCAAAAGGCAAAAACACCCCGGCCCTTAAAGAATGTCCTTCTATCATGTCTTTGCGTTGGTGTGGGTGTGTTTGGGGAGGGAGGGGGGGGGCTTGTCACACTTATTTGCCCCTCCTGACCTTTTTTTTTCATAGGCCAACGCCACTGCCCCTCACCACTTACTATACCTGGGGTGATCCGAAATACAATCAGTGAGAGGGTGAAAAGGGATTTATCGAATAATCAAGACATGTTTCTCTCCCCCCCCCCCCCTCTCTCTCTCTCTCCCTCTCTCTCTTACATTAATGATATTTTGCACAACAGACGCGGAACAAACAAGACCGATGATAAAGAACCAGGTAACAATGATGACCTGTACATCAACCCAATATACTCATCCCAGGATACTACTCACTTCAAACATGACCTCCTGACTCGGCCTCCTGTAGGTACCCATCCTCAAGAAACGAACAAAGCTCAAGAAGATACAGAGGAATGCGTGGAATACGAAGGATATGTCGGGCAAGGTTCTCCTCTGCACCGTTGTCCTTCTTCAGACATTGATCTTAGCAGATATTCAAATAAACGCGATCACTCTAGTCAAGAAGGGCGATTGGATGTCGGCATCGCCGCTGATGAGGAAAACGAACAAAGCTCTGATGATCTTGAACGGGTTACAGAATCACCGTTTTACGAGAACTATACAGCATCGGAGACCACATATGAGGCGAAAGGGGCACCTATGTATTACAGCTACGAGGGCGGTAATAGTGGACAAGGGCAAAATTCTGCCACTGAAAACGGCCGGATTGAGGACTTTGAACCTCTATATAGCGAAGAAGTATATGGCGATTTTCAGTAGGGAACTGCCATTTTGTATCCGGATCTGGTATTTCTAGGGAGATTGTGTTTGGGGACAATAGATATTAAAAAAATATAAGATTTTGCTTTTCTTGGACTTTCAACAATTTATTTGCCTTTCACTTACACATATTTTTAGATTTATTTTATTTTAATAGATTCTTCTTCTGCATGTAAATGTGTTTCTTAACATCATTTTGACATATTTCTTGAACTGACTCTTAACTTGAAAAAAAAACTATAAATGCAATTCTAGCATTATTTTTTTAATATACATCACTTCGAGCAACTTAAGATTATTGTGAACATGTATTGTTTTTACTACTATAATATAAATTTCATTTGTATCGCAGGTTATGTCAATAGTATATTCAACTTTAATTATGTGAGTATGTATTTCATTAATAATATTTTTTTTCAACAAGACAAATATTTTGTACTTGAGCATTTAAAGGTACCAGACCCGACTAGCATTCATGCTATTTTCTGGTTCTGGTTTCCTGTAAACTATTATATTTCATTCTACTTCTTTGATGATGTACGGTTTTTATGCTGTATTTGTACTTTTTGGATAATAAATTCAATTTCAAGATCAATTCCTTTCATGAGGGAAATAGTGTACGTTGGACATGCATTTTATTTCAGTATCATAAAAATACCTTCATTTTCAGGGATATCAGGATTTCCTTATTTCGGCTCGAGATAATCAGTGTATATGTATATTCTAATTAATAGCATCCGTGTTGTGCTGAAGAAAAATGTTGATTTGAATCAATATAGAAAAATCAAACAAGCATAATGCAGAAAAATTCATCAAAATCGGATGTAAAACAAGAAGTTATTATGACATTTTAAATTTTGCTTATTTTTTGCAAAACAGTTATGCACAACTCATTGATATGCAAATAAGAGAGTTGATGATGTCACTCACTCACTCACTATTTCTTATGTTTGTTATTGTTTGAATTATACATTAATTCATTTTTACAGAGGACAATAAGAACCAACTTTACTCAACCATAAAATGTTCAAACAAGGGTCATTCCACATGTTCAGTGAGGAGAAAACTTTGTTTCACACAATGAGGAGCAAATAAGAATATTTCATATCATAAAATACAAAAGAAATAGTGAGTGGGTGGCGTCATCAGTCCCCTCATTTGCATACCGACCAGCATGACCAGGATGTGCATATCTGTTTTGTGAAATTAGGCTTAACATTAAGATGTCATTACTTTTTTATTTTACACCTTATTTTGATGAAATTTTTAGTGTTATACTTGTTTGATGTTCTCTTTTTATTCAAAACAACTTTTTGTTGGGATAGATTTGTCCTTTAAATATACGAAACTTTGGAATACCATAACTTTCTTATTATGTGTATAAATATTCGATATCTTGTATTGCATTCATTGTTATGTTTAGATGCTGTTGCATAATATCGTTTGATCATACAATGTTTATTTTGTTAATATATTATCTATTTTTGATCGTGAATAAAACCAAACCAAACTTACGTTGCAATTAATTTCGATTGAATTTTCAAAATTTGTGTTTGACTTTTCTATTTGTCGGCTATATCGAGAGTGAACTGCTGCGAACATTTGATATTTGAAGGATATATTTCTTTCATCAGTTTAATTCTTTCAGATGTATTAATCAAGAAATATGCATAAATATGGCACGGTGACACATTTCCCAGGCAACCACTGTAAAGCAGAACCGTTAGGGCCGATATTTCAAACTATTATAAACTAGTAGACACGTTATTTTTTTTTTTTAAAATAAGTGCACACCGAGTTACCAATAATGCATATAGCATTTCCATTTATTTGAAAGCAGGATAAAAGAGCATTGTAGATTAAATGCCTTGCTCACGGGCATAGGTGCCGCGGCCTGGGATCGAACCCCGAACTTTCAATGTATATATATAGCCATGCGCCTTAGACCACTAGGCCATGGCACCTCCTCATCAGTTGAATCATTTTAGTGTTTGGTGCCCTCTCATGTTGAATATTTCACTAAAATTGTCAGATATGTGTTTGATCTTTTTATTCAACTTTCTAAATGGCAGTATAGGCCATACAATCCGATGAGTGTGTTCCTTTGTTGTTCTCACACATGAATACACACAGTCGGACAGTTTAAAATAATTCATCATAATGAGAGGCATGTAATCTCTGTAAGATTGCATCTCGACATGACGTTAAATCCTTTTTGAGAAGTTTCCAACGTAATATTTTCCTCAATAGATAGAGCTAAGTACGTTATATCAAACGACTGAATAGAGCTTATTTAAAATGCTCAGCATTTTCACTTTCTCGCAATAAAAAAGACTATGCCTTTTTGTAGTCTCTTAATACCCTCATGTTGTGAGGCAAATATTTTGAGGGGGTCAGATATATCGATATGGCGTATCGGGAAAAATATTAAAAAGAAAAAAGCGAGCGAGCAAAAATGTCGACATTTTTATTCCTAAATTCCACATTTGTGAAAGATTTTTACACAATATTCAGACAATGATATCATATTTCATCCTTCCCTTTTCCCTTTCTCTCTTTTTTTCGTGGTCTGTACACCACTGTGAACAGGATTTTATTCATTTCATTTATTTCATTTTCCATTTTCAACAATCATTTACAAGAAGTTTTGTTACATACATCTTGATACATAATCAATAAAACAAGGAAACTTTATAATGTGTATTACCATACTAGCAGGTCGGAAACGGAGAAAGCTGCTAAAATTCTAATCTTGTAGACTGCAGCCTCCCATTAAATATTCGTATAAACAGTGTAAACAAAACACAAATACAACATGGTAGAAATATGAGCATAAATCCAGTTGAATGTATGGTAAAACAAAAAAGAAAGAGAAAATGAAAAAAAAAAGAGATCAATATATATAGTCTCCAGATTATTTCCCCGGCACTCACAGCGAATATTACGGATCAACAGGAAAACGAAATTCACAAGTCGCGGTTCGTAATGCTGATTAAAACAAATTGAAAAAATATAATGTATGAGAGATGAAGAGTAAAATAAATAACGAGTATCTTGGAAACACTTTCTAAATTTAAGTTTAAAAGAATTTAGGCTTAGGAAATATTTGATAGTAAGAGTGCCCCAAAGTCCCCCAAAGTCTTGGGCCTTCGAAAGTAAATATTGATTTAGCAAGAATTTTCCGGAGTAGAGGTAATGAAATTCATCAGATTGACGTGTGTGGTATTTATGGATAGCTTTGTTCCTGATTAATGAAGAATCAAAGATTCATGTTAGCATATATTATTTTTAATTATTGATGCATGAATTGACCCAAATTATATTGATATAATGTTTTTGCTTTTAAATCTTATTGTCGATAAACAATTGGTATGTATATGGGATCTCCAAGACATATCAGAAATAACACGCAACGCCTTTTTCTGTAAAAGTAAAATTCTTTCTAGGTATGATGTATTTTCATGATTATGCGCGAGCATTAGGGCGAAGTAAAAAAAAAAAAAAAAAAAGTCGGAGCACAGTGTGGCGCATGTGGCAAAAAGTTGCTTTATATAAGTCCCGAGCGAGCGAAGCGAGCGAGAAAAATTTTTGCTTTTTCATGAGAATTTGAAGGTGATATTCATAAAAGTATTTTACACTTTTCCCTTGCTTTTCTTTCTTTCTTGTCTTTCTGTTTTGATTGGTTCTAGAACTTTTTCAATCTTTATTTCGCAAAATAAGATAAAAATACAAAGAAACATCAAATAATGTGATTAGATAATAAAATAAATTGCGTGGCTTTCCATGAAGGTTATAAGAAACCTGTAAGGCTGGATCGCCAAAACATAGTAAAACGACAACAATATTGAATAAAAGGAAAACAGAATGTCATATCATTATAGTAAATACAATGTAGGAAAAAGGAGGAAAAAAACAACAAAGAATACAAAAAGACACGAATCGAAGGAGGGGGGTAGATATGGTACAAGTAATGCATTGATATCAACTGCGAAAATTAATAATCATTTACTAGAAAATTTTTGTACTGTTTTCTAAAGGATGATATAAATTGTGAATTAGTTATTATTTGGGGAATCTCGTTCCACTGTTTGGGACCTACATAACTCAATGATTTAGCTTCGTGACTAGACTTGATAGACCATAAATGAAATTTATTGGAAGAACGGGTATTATGATTATGAACTTGATTATTGTATTGAAAAAGATCTGAAAAAGGAGTGGGTAACAACCTCTTCTTGTACTTATACATAAATATTGCGAGTTCTTGCTTATTAATATCATATATATTAAGTAAAGACAATTTCTTAAATAAAGGTGCGGATGGTGCTAGGTAATGGGAATTCGGGTAATTATTCTTAAACATTTCTTTTGAATTTTGAATATTGAGTCCAATTCATATGAGGTTACATTGGTAGCCCAGACAATATTGCAATATTTTAAATAAGGGAAAATTATGGAATGGTATAGAGTTATCAGATTTTTATGAAGTAAACTATGCTTAAGTTTGTAAATTAAACCAGTATTCCTACTTATCTTATGTAATACATTTATCATATGGTACTTAAAACTCAAAAAATTATCCAATGTGACACCTAAAAAGTTAATGGAATTACTTAATTCGATACGTTTATTGTCGATATAAATGTGAATATGAGCGTTGTCAATTGGATTATAATTATTAGATTTGTCAGTATGGGTTCGTGTTAAAGATTTATTTTTATTAAAATAGATGCATCTAGTTTTATTGATATTCAGGGACAACTTATTTGCTTTCAACCAGTCGGAAACATTTTGGAGTTCATTGTTCAGGATGTGGATGGTATTATTTAAATCTTTAGAAGAATAAAAAATACTTGTGTCATCAGCAAATTGATAAAAGGTTAACAATTTAGAAGATTTACAAAGGTCGTTTATATATAAAAGAAATAACAAGGGGCCTAAAATTGATCCTTGCGGTACCCCAACGGAAACATTTAATGAAGAAGATAAGACACCGTGGACAAATGTATGTTGAACCCCATTTAAAAGATAATCCCTAAACCAGTCTAACGCGATCCCTCGAACTCCATATTGATTAAGTTTAAATAAAAGTAATGAATGGTCCATAGAATCGAAAGCTTTAGATAGATCTAAGAAGACCCCAATTATATGTTCGTCAGCAATAAATGAATCCATTATTTTTTGTTTAACTTTTAAAAGAACATGCTCACAGGAATAAGTGGGTCGAAATCCGTATTGAGAATCACTTAAGATATCATTACTGTTTAAAAACTTATGTAATCGATTATATACTAGTCGTTCAAGCAATTTGGAGAAACATGGTAAGAGGGATATTGGTCTATAATTTACAAATTTATCGGGGTCATCTTTCTTAAAAACGGGAATTACTTTAGATTCTTTGAGTTTTGAAGGTACTTTCCCAGTTGCAAAAGACAGATTAAATACGTGAGCTAAAGGCAATGCAATGGCATATATGACACGCTTAACAACTTTACAATTTACGTTATCAATTCCACAACTTGCACTACTTTTAAGGCATTTACAAATATTAATCAATTCATTTATATGTACAGGTGATAAAAAGAAGGAACCAACCACATTTGTTCGACAATAAAAGTGAGAAGAATGAATAGATTGTGGGACCATATCACTAATATTTTTTCCAATATTTACAAAATACTCATTGAATGCATCAGATATTTCAGATGGTTGAGAATATATTTTCTGATTACATTTAAACACTTTGGGGATTAGATTTTTCTTCTTACCTAATAACTCATTAATAGTTTTCCATGTCTTTTTTTTATACTACTCTGATTCATATATAATATTTTTTTGTAATATTCTTGACGAGATATACGAATGATATTAATAAGTTTATTTCTAATTTTTTTTTAATTTTCTCTCGTTACTGGCAAGTCTAGTTTGGCAAAATATTTTGAAACATTTATTCTTTTTTTTAATTAATCTTAAAATTTTGTTGGTAACCCACGGTTTTCTATTTCTTCTTCTCCTTTTTTGTTGTTGACGAGGAAAATGTTTATCATAAAGTTTGATGAACATTTTCATGAATAAATTATAGGATTTGTCAGCATCGATACATGCTAGTACTTCACTCCAGTCAACATTATACAGTTCAACAAAAAAACTATTGATCGTTGATTCATTGATTTTCCTTGAAGTGTAATATTGGGCTGAATCATTCTTAAGAATTCCTTTCTTGTAACAAAAAATTGGCATGTGATCAGTTATTGGAGAATAAAGCACACCCGAGATAATATCACTTTCATTTGTTAATACATTGTCTATAATAGATTGAGATGTATTAGTTACACGAATTGGCAAGTTAATTTTGATATAAAAGCCATATTGTGCAATTGTATTCATTAAGTTGATAGTACTATTTGAAGTCATATTCAATAAATTGATATTATAATCTCCAAGTAGATATATTTGTTTGTTTTCTTTTTAAAGTTTTTGCAATAAATCGGAAAAATATTCAGCGTATTGACGAAGATTAGATTTCGGGGGCCTATAGATTATTCCAACTATAATACTTTTAACATTAGGTATATTGATTTCAATGAAAATAGATTCACACGAAGAACATGTCGGATTTAGATCATTGCGTAATTGATAGAGTAGTCGTTCATCTAAATATACTCCAACGCCTCCTCCTCTACCGTCTTTTCTATTATTATTGATAAAGTTATAACCATCCAATATGAACCGATTTTCGTTTTCTGAGTTTAACCAAGTCTCGGTTATACCTATAACAGTAAAATTGAAAGAAAGGCTGCTCAGGTACGCAGAAATTTGATCGAAATTTTTTACCATGCTCCTCGAATTAAAGTGGATAGCACTGAACTGTACCAAATTAGGGTCAATAGATTCTTTGAAGTCATCGTCGGAATAGTATTTGCAATCATTTACATATTGTTGATCAAATTCAAGATCGAGAATAGGAGCAGAATCATTTAGTCTTATATCTTCACTCATATTATTTAAATCATCATATGTTATAAGTTGATTGTTAGTTTGATTTACACAGTTAAGAAAATCATCATTATTGATAGAGTAGAATGGGAAAACAGAACACAAATTAACAGGCATGTAATTTTTCAACAACAACAAAATAAGTATTAGAATTAAAGTGGATAGCAAAAGATGACTTTTGGGGGCTGTGGTCCAAACCCTTCCATACGACAGTGCCATGCGGGTGGGGTCCGGGGCAAAGCCCCCGGAACCTCTAGATATTATAGCAATTTTAAAGCTTACAGATTACAGCTATTTTTAATCAAAATTTTATGCGTATTTGAATATCGCTTTCACACAACACATTAATTCAATGTAGTTGCGTAATAATTCAGATATTTTCAGGGGGCACACCATAGGAAATGTGGAAAAATTTGTAAAAAAAATAGTCGCCAGTTAGCGAAGCGAGCTAGAAAGAAAATGGTCTTTTAAAATTAAATTCTAATTATGTGATAGATTATTGCATCATAGCAAATAACCTTTAATATTTCATTGTTTTCTATTCATCTCATTTCGTTACCTCCTTTATTTTCTTTTATTGGCTTTGGAACCACCCCCCCCCCCCTGTACGCCAACGATTCAACGTAAAGCTAAATGCAGGAAGGGTCCATACAGGAGTCCGTTATATAATTATGATAGCCCTTTGAAGGGTACATAAAGAGGCCCCACTGCACGGGGTCTTGGGCAGGTCGAGCCCCCGGTAGCCTTGGAGATTTAGCAAGCTAATGATAAACTTTATACATGTTATATGCCTTTCATCTTTCTTCCCGTTCTTGATTTTAAATCGGCAGCCCGGTCATGCAATTCTGACCCTTTCTTCCTTTTCCAATATAGCTTTTGGCTCATTCCAATCTAGATTCATTTCCTGCTTTTGTTTGAATTTTTATTGTCATCTTTCAATTTTATTTCCCTTTCTTAATAACCATGCTAATGTTACAGTTATAGTATTTCGGGGTAATTTTGTTTCTTTCTCACATCTTCGTCTTTCCTTCATTCTCTCATTTTCCTTCCGTTTTCCCTTTCATGATTTTCCTTCGTTTTCTTTTCACTTTTTCCCTTCTCTATCCAACCGCGTAGCCAGGATTTAAATTTGGAGGGGGCGGTAAGTGCACGCGAAGCGTGCCAACACTTACAGAGCGCGCGAAGCGCGCTCCCTAGGGGGAGGGTGCAGGGAGGGGGGGGGGGGAGTTTTTGATATCTCATCTAATTCTAATCAAAAGAAGGCGTCTCTTGCGTCTCTCGTACCCTATCAACTCGAATTCAATTGACCTGCTGTGATTTAAAAAAATTGTTTTTCAAAGAGAAATTATGAGCGCCCAAAAATGGGAAAAGATTGAAAAATCTGAAATAATTCCTCTTACCGCGCGAAGCGCGGAAGCTTAAAACGTTTTATAAAAATAGAGAACAGAAATGTTACAATTATGCCTACCTTGGTCACATCAGATTTGATTGTGAAATCTTTATCCACATCAAATTTTGTTAACTCAAGTCAAAACAGAAAATGGGTATATGCAGGCCAAGGAAATAGTCCCTATTCCTTCCGCGAATGGCGTTGAAGCTCTGAATTGTAGAACTTTCTCTGACACTTTAACCTGTTCTAATTTTGATATTTCTTAGATTATAATACTCGATTAAGAAGAAAAACGAGCTAAAAATTTGAAAGGGATGATGCAAGCTAGAAGAGGGACTTTTTCTTTTCCATGCTCGCGAATCACGGAAACCTCTGTGATTTATTTTGGAAGAAAAAAACATTGTGTAATTTCGCTCATATTAAGCGCTTCCTTTTGTTTGATCAATAAACTTCAGTGATATTCAAAATTCCAAATCAATGGCGCAAAACAAGACAGGAAATGGATGTACAGCGATACAGAATAAAATGTAATATCGTACATAATTATTTTTGCATATACCACGGCATGAATTTAATGCCTCCCCCTTTGAGCAGATACTTTGCAAAATATTACTTGCTGAAAAGCGTAGAAATAGCATTTGGGGATTCGGGTAGTGACGGAAAAGTCTCCCCGCTCCGAACAGAAGAGCCGAAATTTTGTGTCAATGCAAAAAAAAATTAAAATACTTTGCATACTCTTTACACCCGCCCATGTATACTTTATAATTTCTGGCAAGAATATACAATTCCCCCAGCCGGGAAGGGGAAAACGGAGTAGAAAAAAAGGTGTGGGAAACAAAAGGGAATAGCAATCTTTATATTTTTTCCGCGCGGAGCGCGGAAGAAAATTTTGTATAAAGAGAAAAGAACGTCTCGTTCAAAATTGTATTCTCTTGAAAAAAAAGAGGGAAAAACAACGAAGCTTTACCTTTCTTCCCTTTTCTCCTTTCGCTTTTTTTTTTTTCCTTTCCCCCTTCTTTTTTTTTCTTTTTGGGAGCGTTTTTTTTTGGGGGGGCGACCGCCCCCCTGGCTACGCGCCTGTCCCTATCCCTTTCCCTCTCTCCTCCTCTTTTTCCTTTCCCTTTCTTTCTCTATTTCTTTAATTCTTTCTTTCTTTCATTTGTAAAATATTTTATGTATTTCGAAAAAGGAATGCTCAGAGCAATTTTGGTAATGGTGATCAAGATGGGCATCTAAATGTTGAGCGCGAAGTCGACGCTGATAATGTAGTAGGCCTTTCCTGGAAACAGGAAATGGGACTTGTTTAGGACCTTGTATAGTGATCATGGAGAAGATACATGTCTCACCATCCAAATGTGGCAAAAATAATGAATATGTTTGATAATCTGAGTTAAAAACTTTACAATCTATAAGAATTTGTTGTACCAATGATCAGGATGTTATCTGAAACAACAATAACTGATGCGATCGATATTCATTTTTTTTTGTCATGATCAGGATGGGTATGCCTATATCTAAATGGATTATTGATGCATGCGTGATGCGCGAGCTGAAATTCTTGATCAGTTTCGATCTGGAAAAAAATGACACTTAGCCTACGTTTAAAAAAAGGGGGGTAGGTATATCCAATAATGTGAAACGCAAGCTGTTTTAAGGTTTAAACATGAAAACGGGATCATGAACATGATGAACAAAAATGTTCGTCTTGAAAATTTTTGGTATTGCAATCTGCAACTTTTCGGACTTTTTAACTACGCTTTTACATGAAGAACGAGCTTCGTATCTCAATAAACAAATTAATGCGAGGGTGAAGATCGGGTTCATCAAGTTAGACATTATTTAACATGTAAGACCATTACATTTTTAGTGGCTTATAAACTGATGCAAGGGCGAAGCGTGAGCTAAAAATTGGTGAGGGCCCATTTAGATCTAATTATTCTAAATCTGGTTATTCTAAGTACCTATTCACGAATAGGATGAGTATTTTACTAAACAATATAATGCGAATGCAAAGCGTTGAAAATCATTGATGGCTTTTACCGACCTGAAAAGTGGATATTTCAAAGACTCTTTAGGAATGGGATACATAGGCTTCATTTCTTATATTCAGCACTTTTGTAATCATGAACAGGGCCGCGAAACAGTGCATATCTCACTGATATAAAATTAGGTACTCGTAACTAAAATCGCCAGCAGAATGATTTGTGCATGTAATTATAAGCGCCTCGTTTCATTTACTATTCTTATTTTTTTTAATACCTTTTCCCCTCTCCTTCTTCTCTTTTCCCCTATTTTATTGTATCATTACTATTATTATTATTTTTTGCAAGCAGGCCTTTTTCGTTATGAGACTTTTATTTGAAGCCACCGTACAGTTGGCACGCGTAAAAATTAGTCTTCAATCACAGATTCAATTTTAACAAGACAAAAACGTAATAAAATGCCAAGGACAAAGACTTGACCCCAAACCTATGTTTGACTTTAATTAGGCAAGATACAAAAAGCCACATAACATGAGTGCATGTAATCGCTTACTCTCGATTTCCAACTCTGCATTATAAACACGAAAACCAATTCTCTGACTCTGATAACTCTGACTGAAGTCAAGTGTGATGCTGCCCTCTACGTTCGTTGCTTATATTTTAACCATTTTATTCCTGTCATTTGTCAATTATTTGCTTTCGTAATTTAGGGGTCTACACCAAACGAGACTTGAGTCTTTTAAACCACTGTTTGCCTCGAGTTGACTGCTTTGTCACGTCAGGAAGACTTTACAGGACTTTTTTTTGAGGTAAGGTTCATAATATTCCTGTGGTCGATCAATTAAAATAACGTCATTTTTTAATGGAAATGGTTGAAACGTTGGCGTTGCAATAAATGACTAACCATGGCTGGGAGCTCCGGCACGCTTCGCGGGCCGGAGCCCAGGGGCCGATTGCACGAAAGGGTCTTTCCAAGGACCGTCTTTCGTGTCGCCCATCTTTTATGATACGCCATGTGAAACGCATTTCAAATAAATTATCTGCAAATATATTTTATTTGTCCGTTAAAATAAACAAAATATTTGTTTATAAAATGATATGATATTCTCATAAAATTGTTATTGTATAAAATTTGATTTAAAACTAAAAGCAAGCTTACGAATTTTATTTGTTTATCATAAATTTCAGAAACACCCCGCTTATAGCGCATCATAAAAGATGGGCGACACGAAAGACGGTCCTTGGAAAGACCCTTTCGTGCAATCGGCCCCTGGACTCGTCCGTGTACTACTCGGACATATGCATGATATGGGGTCGCAATATAATACTAATAGCCAATAGTATTTCATTTGCCAATACTAAATAGCACTCCAAACAAAAGGGGAAAATATAAATTATGCACTTAGGCCTACCTTGTTTATATATTGATGAAGGTCTATTGTGAGACACAGACAGAGTCCTGACATCGAGGCACAAAGTGGACCATCAACAAAAGGAAATTCTGACTCTGACTGACAGTGTCAGGTTCTTTCTACTTCTAGTCTTGAGGACGCAATGATTATGACTTTTAAAATAATGATATAGGCCCTATACTTCTTCATCATTGACGTCTTGACACTCTCGGCATAGTCTCATAAGAGAAGGTCCAAAACAAAGATGGATTTCCCTAGGAAATCCATCTTTTAAAACATAAATGAATTTAAATTAATGAATTTTATTGATTTTTACACCTTCCTACGCCTAATGCCTTTCTAGATTAACCGTCCGACACTTATATGACACGCATGTGTTGATAGTGTCGTTAAATTTTTATCAATCAATCAACCTACGCCTAATGCGTAGGAAGGTTTAAAAAAATTTCACTAGAAAAGTATAAAAAATTAAGGTTTTTTACCAGACTGATGTCGCGTAGACCCCTTGATCCACATGTAAACAACGCAAATACAATGGCGACGACCCTTGAACCGCTTATGTATTACGTACTTCCGATACGCAATGCCGTTTTGAATAACAATTTATAGATAAAAAATATTATTTTACAAATATTAAAAAATTTTACGTGATTATAAATAATTAGCAGTATTATGTCCATTTTTTATAATTACGTACAATTTTTTAATGTTTGTAAAATAATATTTTTTATCTATAAATTGTTATTCAAAACGGCATTGCGTATCGGAAGTACGTAATGGTACGTAATACATAAGCGGTTCAAGGGTCGTCGCCATTGTATTTGCGTTGTTTACCCATACCGTTTACATGTGGATCGAGGGGTCTACGCGACATCAGTCTGGTAAAGTTTTAAAACCTTCCTACGCATTAGGCATAGGAAGGTGTAAAAATCAATAAAATTCATTAATTTAAATTCATTTATGTTTTAAAAGATGGATTTCCTAGGGAAATCCATCTTTGTTTTGGACCTTCTCTTATGAGACTATGCCGAGAGTGTCAAGACGTCAATGATGAAGAAGTATATATCATTATTTTAAAAGTCATCATCATTGCGTCCTCAAGGCTAGGTTCTTTCTAGGTATCGACATGATCAATCCGCCATTTTGTTCTCAATTTTGACAGAAGGAGAACGAACGAGACATAACTTCCTTTTTTGATGGTCCAGTGTGTGCCTCGATGTCAGGATTCTTTGTCTCACGATAGACCTCATCCATATTCATGATATTATAATAAGTGCATAATTTATATTTTCCCCTTTTTATTTGGGTTGCACTACCACCCGGTACCTCGAGCGAAGTTAGTGCAGGCTTCACTTCACTATCGGTACACTTCGCTCCACCTAGGTGGAGCTTAGTGTACTGTAGCGGTAGTAAAGTGGAGTGGAGCCTGAACGAACTTCGCTCGGGGTAGCGTTGCACTAACCCAGGGCCAGGGCCTGCGAAGGGGGCCGGAGCCCAGGACTCATCCGTGTAATACTAGGCAGACATGCCTTCTCCAAAATGGGGTAGAATGGGTTTGCAATATCACTCCAAATAAATTGGGGGAAAATAAATTATGTGCTTTTATATGGATGAAGGTCTATTGTGACACAGAATCCTGACATGGAGGCTCAAACTGGACCCTCAAAAAAGGAAAAGTTAGACCTCTAGGTCGCATTCGTTCTCGGTATCGTTCGGCCATTTTGTTTTCAATTTTGAAAGGAGAACGAACGTGACAGAACTTTTCCCTCTCCTAATAGGGTCCAAGGAAAACAGATTTGTTCCATATGCACATGTCATTCTGGCTAGAGGTTTGAACCATATCAGAACGGAATACGCCAATTTTGTGGAGAAAAAAGAGATAATAGAACTAGACTAAAATTGTGTATCTCCTTAGGCAGACAAGAGTGATATGGGATAACCCAGGGAGCTCCAGCCCGCGAAGCGGGTCTTAGCCCAGGACTCGTCCGTGTAATATTAGGCAGACATAGGTACTCTTATTATTATTTATATATTATTTTTTCCCCTTTTATTTGGCATGTTTGGGGTGCTATTGCGACCCCATTCTACCCCATTTTGGATAGCATTCTCTGTCTCATATTGCACGGACGAGTCCTGGGCTCCTGCGAAGTGAGTAAAAGGGTAGCCTGAGTAAAATCCTGTGGGTTGGAATTGACATATAGATTAACACATGTTGGGAAGTCCACAAGGCACTCCTTGACTTTGCCAATAAACACTTGACAGAGATGGTCTAGGTTGGGACACTGACCAGTAAAATGTTCCACAGTCTCGTCGGCAGATTTGCATAGAGGGCAAGTGCGACTGGATGATTTCTTCAGCGTGAAAAGACAACACTGTGTTAAGTAGGTGGCTGTGAGGAGTTGAGCTCTCACCACAGATGCTCTTCGTATGACAGGAGAAGGTACACTTTTCAGATACAGGAATTTAGCAGGAGGTATACAATCTTGTCAGTACTCAAAGCGACCTTTCATTGACAAATCATGGGGAAATCAAGGCTTTATATGTAAGAACAGAGAAGGGATTCAAGTCTTTCACTCGGCTGCATGCATGGGGTGTTATATAATAGACGCCGGCATGTCTGGGAGGTCTGAAGGAGAGCAGTAGTCAACAGACTAATCAACCAGAAGTAAACTGCGTGTTTTCACTTTGAAACATATAACTTCTCAGAGGTTATTTATTGTCTCGCCCACCAGAGGTGAAGGCGAGACTTAAGGATCCAAATGTCGTCCGTCCATCCGTCACAAACCTAATGACACATACATTGTAACTCCACAACCATAAGTCTCTTTTCAACCAAACTTGGATGGTAGATGGACTTGGGGGACCTTCATGTTATGCTGCAGTCGGAGGTCACATGGTAAGGTCAAAGGTCATTTTCAGGTCAAAGTTAAAGTTTACATGCAGGTCAACGTTAAAGTTTACATGCAAGACTCTCTTATGACACCTAACTCCGCAACCGTAAGTCACTTTTCAACCAAACTTGGATGGTAGATGGACTTGGGGGACCTGCATGTTATGCTGCAGTCGGAGGTCACATGGTAAGGTCAAAGGTCATTTTCAGGTCAACATTCAAGTTTACATGCAAGACTCTTATGACACCTAACTCCGCAACCGTAAGTCGCTTTTCAACCAAACTTGGTTGGTAGATGGACTTGGGGGACCTGCATGTTATGCTGCTGTCGGATGTGACACGGTAAGGTCAAAGGTCATTTTCAGGTCAACGTTAAAGTTTACATGCAAGACTCTCTTACATGTATGACACCTAACTCCGCAACCGTAAGTCACTTTCAACCAAACTTGGATGGTGGATGGACTTGGGGGACCTGCATGTTAGGCTGCAGTTGGAGGTTACATGGTAAGGTCAAAGGTCATTTTCAGGTCAACGTTAAAGTTTACATGCAAGACTCTTACGACACCTAACTCCGCAACCATTAATCACTTTTCAACCAAACGTGGATAGTAGATAGACTTAAGGGACCTGCATGTTATACTTCAGTAGGAGGTCACATGGTAAGGTCAAAGGTCATTTTTAGGTCAACGTTAAAGTTTTCATGCAAGATTCTTATGACACCTTACTCCGCAACCGTAAGTCACTTTTCAACACAACTCTGATGGTAGATGTACTTAGGCGACCTGCATGTTATGCTGCAGTCGGAGGTCACATGGTAAGGTCAAAGGTCATTTTCAGGTCAACATTAAAGTTTATGTGCAAGGTTCTTATGACAAGTGGTCGCATGTCATAAGGTGGTCCAATTTTGTGAACGGTAAAAATTGTCAAAAAAATATATATATGTTATAGGTATTACCATTCTTCAAATAAGGAAGGAGGATTTTATCCTAAAATACTTTTATTTCTTCTTAAAATGACTAATTTATATCTAATTAATACATTGACGTCAATGTAAATTTGAATTTTGTTTAAGACTTAAGTAGTGACATTTAACTCAACAAATGCTTTAAATGAACAAAAATCATGAGTTAAGCATCACATTTCAACATATCATTCGCCGCATCCACCGGCTCCGCCACCCCTGAAACTTTAAACTAAATGTGCTGTAGTTTTTGTTGCTGATATTGTATTGATCTAATTTATAGTAATATATTTAGCCTATAGTTCTAGCTTCAAAATGAGACCTTACACAACAAATTTGGCCATGGGGCTGTGATCTAGCTACAATTTATCCACAGCACTGCGTGGAAATTTGTTCATACGCCATCCTTTTTGCATACCCAACTTACAATGTATGAAATGCGACCTCCAGTCCTCCATCCCAGTTATTTCACAATGAAGTTTTGATACAATAAGCCAGTTCACGGTTAGCTCATGATCAACTTTTCTCAAATGACCTTTGTGATTTTTCATTAGGATAAGCACTATCATTTTCAAATGTAGATGTTGTGTAATCTTTACCAGTAGAGTATTCAAATTCTAAGAACAAAAGGCATTGTATAGACCAGGTGACTAGAAAAGTACATCAGGGATAAAGTTTGGAAATCTGTTTTATTGTCTGCCTTTGGCACATTTGACTATTGTTTAGGCTACTGTCAAATACCAGTGATTATGAAGGCTAGCTATTTATTACTCTTCAGCTTGGATGTGATAAATATTTTGAAAGGAATACATGAATAATCATCAAATCACAAATGCCTATGTCAGTGAATTTGAAAGCCACTTTCATGGTTGTCTCCAATGACCCTTTTCTGCTCGTGCGCAGTTTACAACCGTGAACAGGCTTATTCTGTTGCATGCCCTCACAAATCATGATATTTCTGGTTATTTTCATAAGTGGGCGAGACACAAAATCGCTTTTGCCTTGTTTTGGTTTTAGTAATCAAGAGACCTGCTATGAGACTAGGAATTGAATTTGTTGGAAACTGGAACTGCGATGATCCGAACGAAGTGAATTACCATCACGAGTTCGGTCAAATTCGTGCTGTCCAAACTTTTATCACGTTAGTCCGACGGGCACTCATGACAGATGGATTATCTATGCAAGTCAATTGGCCTTATGCAAATTTTGTATTGATTCAATTTCCCCATGATTTGTCAGTTGCTGGGCCATTTAAGAGATGGCTTGGAAAGGATTCCTTCACGTGTGTTGTGTTTGGTCAGCATGGTAACTTTGTAACTGACCAATCTCTTCCAAGATGAGTATACGGGAGGATTCGAAAGAAGGCTGTGAAGATCAGGAAGATCGTACTTCTTTGCTATCTCCTGCAAGAGCTGTATCGTAGGAGAGCCTAAGTTGAGGGCTTTATGGGGGAAAATAGAAAACTTGCATAGTTGGGTCCGGAGCTCGAGGGTAGCCATGTCTCTGAGTCGAAGTCGGAGTAGCACAATACGCGGCGCCAGGCCCACCCGGTCCTTCCTCGACTCATCAAGTGATGTTCGTGTACTGTACTAGCTCCACTCCACTTCACTACTAGTACTGCTACACTACGCTACGCTACACCTACATGTACCCGAACAGTACAAAACTCGCTCTGCTACTAGTCCGAGTGACAAAGGTGTCAATTTACGGGGGAAAATAGAAAACTCATGCAACAAATTCATTTTAGTCCCAACACTAACAGCACTTGTCTTGACCCACTCACACGTATTGCGAGGTTAGTATGCTATACTACCTCGCACTACGAACGTGTTTACGCAATGGATTTTAGAGTTGTCAGTCAACATCGCTTCATAAAGGGAATAATGTCAGCCAAAACTCATTCCGCCAAGTACTCACCAGGGTTTTTCTGGTAAAAAGCGTTCAATTTTTAATTTTTTACATATTTTTTATATGTAAAAAGCACATAAAAAAGAGCAAAATCGCTTACCTTGGCCTGGAAAGTGGCTTCGCATGTCTCTTCCACGGAAATAAAAGTCGAGAAGGTCGTTGGTGGCGCTAATACAATTCACAACCTTAAATTCAGTTTGTCTGTATTTTTTAACTAGATTCATTGTTTGCGCAATTCCCATGATTGTTTGATAAAATATAGATCTACATGTAGACACCAAAAAATGCAACAACTTAAAAAACATACTTTTATATTATTTTTGCTGACAGTAATTTTTTTTGGAAAACATTCAAAGCGATGACAAATTAAACAAAAAATAGAAAATTCTACGTAACTGGAACGAATCTTGCAGTGCTACCGTTCGTTTGTCAAACGTTCCACTAAAGTCTTTACAGTAAAAAGATTGGACACTTTGCAGACTTTGCGTAACGCTTTACATCGATTTACGTGTAAAATAGCTTTTGTGCCTATTCTTTCCCTTGTAGTGTCTTTGATATGAAGATAAATCGTGCGCCCTCTTGACTTTAGCTAATTAGACGTAAAATTTTGGAAATAGAAGAAAGCTCCGTATTTTGTCAAGGAGCAGAAATATCAGCGCTTAAATGATGCTATTTGTGGGATATTCATATTATTAGGGGGATTTGACTTCACATTGTTTGGTAAGTTTCGTAGAAGGACTTGATTTTATAAAACCTCTTTTTAAATTCGCGGGAGGGCCATGCAATTTTTGCAATTTTGCATTTTGTTGCCAAGTTTAACTACAACCTGTACATTGTTCACTCAAAATATACTTAAGAAAATTTGAGGCCAACTCACCTATTGACTTTTTGGACGCATGTCTACAGCACAAATCTTGTGCCATTGCCTAGCCTATCCACGCTTCTAATTTTATCTGTCAACCAGTCTCAAAATTGTGAAATGTACATGTAAGATGTGTTGTTATACACATGTAAGGTCATTTTGTTGGCACATGAGTTATTATATCCCTCATACAGTGACACCTTTGTCATTCGGACTAGCAGCGCGAGTTTTGTACCTTGATGTTCGGGTAGGTGTAGCGTAGTGTAGCAGTAGTGAAGTGGAGTGGAGCGTACATGAACATCACTCGAGCTCTAGAGGAGTCTAATTTCATTTATTTGGTTACAATGGTCATTTCAGAATCCCTACATCATACATGTATGTATTTCATGAATTGATATTTTGTGATTAAATATAAAAGTATCACTTACAAGAGTTTGGATTTTACCAATGTGAGATTACAAACTTCAGATTTTATTCAAATGAATGTGTTATAAAATTGCTTTTTTTTTAGAGCCAAATTCAGCACTGCTGCTTTATTGCTTTACACTATACATTCTTAATTTGGGAGGGAGGGGCAAATTTTAATGTTTGCTACAAAAAATACATAGGCCTACTTAGTTGTATGCATGATGGCTTGGATGGCAAAATGTCACGATCTGAACTCTTTTTTTTCAATTAAAAAGCTTTTATTTTTTTAAATATAATTCTAAATCACAGTGATTCTAAATACACTACTCAAAAAAAGTTAAGGACCACTTTTTAATGTGTGTATACAATTTTCAAACCGGGTGTTGTATTTCTAGAAATACCCGAATATGGCTGTCTTGAATCTCCTCAAACACCCTGTAACAATTTCACACATGGGTGGTTTCAGTTGTTGCATGATGTCTCTCGCATTATTGCATATCCTGAAAAGTGGGCCCATTGTGAAGTGGTACAAATGTGGATTCAAATGCATTTTCTGTCTTTAGTCTCTACAATCAACAAATTGCTGACAACAGCAATGCCAAGATACAGCTGTCCAGGATGCCATCAAACACAATGAAATCAATTTCACACATGCAGTTCTTTCATGTCTCTTGCATCATTGCAATGTGCCCGTACAAAAGTGGCTTCCAAAGCATTTTCTGTCTTTAGTCTCTACAATCAACAACTTGCTGACAATAGCAATGCCAAGATACAGCTGTCCAGAATGCCATCAAACACAATGACATCAATTTCACACATGCAGTTCTTTCATGATGTCTCTGGCATCATTGCAGTGGGCCATAAGACAAGTGTCTTCCAAAGCATTTTCCGTCTTTAGTCTGTACAATCAACAACTTGCCTACAACAGCAATGCCAAGACACCACCTAAGTGAAACAGATGTAGCCAGAGCCCTAGGGATGCTGGAAGCTGGCCTCAGTCAGCGAAGAGTAGCCAGAATGATGGGCGTGTCACACAGTGTCATTAGCAGAGCAAATCAAAGACACCGAGAGACAGGGCTATACTCCGAGAGACCCCGCAGTGGCCGACCAGTTTCGACAACCCCTAGAGATGATCGCTACTTGACGAATCTCAGCCTCCGCAACCGCTTTCACAGTGCACGCCGCCTCAACAATGACTTCGCTGCAGCAACTGGAGTGATTGTTTCCACTCAAACAATCCGTAACCGACTTCACAGAGCCAATATGCATGCCAGACGGCCAGCTCAGTGTGTCCCACTCACCCCTGCTCACAGAAGAATTTGTCTCAACTGGGCCCGGGAGCATGTCAGATGGACCAGACAGCAATGGCGTAGAGTTCTGTTCACAGATGAGAGCAGATTTTCCCTTGACCACAATGGACGTTCGAGAGTCTGGAGGCGACCAGGAGAGAGATTTGCAGACCCCTGTATTGCAGAACATGACCGTTATGGGGGAGGCAGCGTCATGGTGTGGGGAGGCATCACCTACGCCAACCGTACTCGTCTCTACGTGGTCCCAGGGGGAGCAATGACAGGAGTGAGGTACAGGGATGAGACCCTTGAACCTATAGTGGTGCCATTTGCAGAAAATGTGGGACAAAACATCATTTTCATGGATGACAATGCCCGTGCCCACCGAGCTAGGGTGGTGACCGAGTTCCTTTGAGGGCCAGGGGATTGAGCGTATGGAGTGGCCAGCGAGGTCCCCGGACTTAAACCCGATAGAGCACGTCTGGGACATGATGGGGAGTAGTCTCGAGCAGCTCGAAGCCCATCCACTTGGACTGCAGCAGCTGGGTGTGGCTCTGGAGGCTGCATGGGATGCACTGGACGTCAGAGACATCAATCGCCTCATCAGCTCCATGAGACAGCGCTGTGAAGCCGTTATTGCTGCAGGAGGTGGTCACACTCGTTACTGAACTGCCTGAAAGACACTCAGACATTCGTTTTTACCACTTCATGTCGGTAGCTGATACCCCTCGGGGCCCACTTTTCAGGATGTGCAGTGATGCGAGAGACATTGTGCAACAACTGAAACCACCCATGCGTGAAATTGATTACAGCGTGTTTAAGGACATTTAGGACAGTTGTACTGAGGTATTTCCAGAAATAAAACACCTTGTATAAAATCTTTATGTACGTTTTAAAAAGTGGTCCTTAACTTTTTTTGAGTAGTGTATTATAAATCTTTCAAATTTCATTTTTACTAAGGCTTAATTGCCTACTTTCCCTGCCTTTTGAGTCTTGTCTCAAATGGTTGTCTTATTAAACAGCAAATTTTCATGTGTTTTACTCTTGAATTGATTTTGACGTCCCTGTTTTTTTAATTGTGACAGCTCTAGGCTATTGTGTGATAGTACTGTATTCTGAGTGTTATGCAAGTTTACACACTAGCTTTTGCCTTTAAAGGAGACTGGCCTGGGAGTTAGAAGTGATTTAGGAATGAGTCAGAATTAAAGTTATTGGTAGTGAATTGACTCATGACTCACTATTTTGTACATACATGTAGTTTGCAGACACCTTGTAGTTTGCTGTTTAAATGGTCTGAATATATTGCAGCCTAAATTCCCTCCAATTACACAAAAATTTGATTTTGATGAACTTTTTGGCATTACAATTTATGTTTGTCCAATTTATCTGGTTTCATTCAAGTCACCTTTTCGTAAGGGCGGATTTGTTCTTAGTTCTTTCCAAAAAAAGGGTGGTAGATCATGGGAAAAAATATTATAAATTCTTTGAAAATACTTAAATTGACTTCCATTTTACTTTCGGATTGGTAATTTGTACATGGTACAGTACATGTTCATCATTTTAATTTACTATTTACTGTTGAATTGAATTGATTTTATTTCATTCTTCATAAATACATACAAGTAAAAAAAAATGATGAAGATATAAATACATGTACATGGCTATAGAAAAAATAGCATTAAAGATAATAACTTAACATATTAAAGAGAAAACAAAGAAAACGATTTATGTTGAATGAGGGGTTGGTAATTAGAAAAAAGTATTACACTGACACCATTCTCACTACCTTACTAAAACTAGTTTAGCGGAAACTAGTTTAACGAACAGTCGAAGCAATCTTGGAAGCAATCTTCCAAACCGGTTCATAAAACCTCCTTGCGATGTAGTTTTCAAGATAGTTTTGCATCATTAAACTGCTTTTAGCTTAAGTGAGGACACAACCTTTTTCGGGAAGCGATCTTCGCACATTTTGAGCGCGCTACTCCACACACTGTGTGGAGAATGCAAACGCTGCGGTTTCAAATTTCACGCGAAGCGTGTCACCCCAATGAGAGCATTCCCATAGCAACAAGATTGTTTCACGTGAAGTGATTTTGAAAACCACTTTTGGGTGATCAAATGGGAACGCTAGCAAAGTGATCATCAAAACTGGTTTCCTGAACTTGTTTTCAGTAAACTAGTTTTAGAAAGCATAATGAGAACGGGGTCACTGATAAACCTACACATTTTAAGATTTGTTACGTCCTGTAGTTGGGTTTACAAAGAAAAAAAATGCATGAATATGATTGAAATGTCTCTTGTCTTTTTATTCATATAAATTTCATGCAAGCATATTACAAATTTTACATGAGTGTAATCGCTTATTTCTTCTGTCAAATTTTAGCTGAACTGTTGTTTGAAATAAGATACTTTCAAGGATATTGATCATCTTCAGGATCTGGAATACATGATGAGTATTGTGTATTCGGAGGGGATATAAATAATAATATTAAAAAAAAACCTGTTGGAATAAGGATCATGAACATGAGTGCCTGTTTATGAAGTATTGATTGTGGTGTCTTGTTTCCTGATGGGAGAAGAAAAAACAATATTCTTTAGAAATTTCCTGGGAAGTGCAAATAAAATAAAATTAAAATTCAGCTTACAAGTGGTACATGTATTTGAAAAGGAGGCATAGACATGTGTAGCATAATATCATTGAATTTTGAGAGAGATGATATTGAATTTCTACAATATTTGAAGCAGATTTGGTCTTCAGCGAGTAGTAAAATCCCAAAGTCTTATTTGTGGTACACTGGTGGACTGACTTTTCAGTCTCTACTCTGCATGAAGAAACAGAGGAGCCTCAGGTCCGAGCTACATTAATCTGCACCAAAACAGTGACGTTTGCTTTCAGTATAAACTCAGATCAGCAGAAAGGCTTCTTGTGTGAGGCCACTTTAAAAAATCAGTCCAAAAAATGCCAATTATCAGTTTAAAGTGATTGGTTAACATTGGTTTGACTTTTAAAAAATCTGAGCTAGAAGGTCACACTTGTCACCTGTGTCTGTGATATGTTACAAAAATGAAGCCCAGAAAAAATTGCGTTCAAAAATAATTATTTAGTGCTTCAAAAATTGAAATATAAAGTGACCGAAAACACCATCTTAATTTCATCCCATACACTTATGTGTACTATTTAGGCGTCTTTAAGACGCCTATTTACAAAATCGGGGTTTGCCTTGTAGTTTTAGCTTTTCTTTCTCAATAATGGTTCTTTTCAGGGTTTATTAGTTCTAATACATGCACTTGTACACATGTTTCATCTTGGTTTGAGAATTTTTTAAATCGGCTGCTCACAAAGTTAAACAATACCTTTAAACATTTACAAGTAGATCTTTGCGTCAGGCTAATGGGAATGTCAATGATGATAGGCAAAACTAGGTTCTGCACGCACCCACGCCAATCGTGCGAGGTTTTTTTTGCAGGAATATGACGACTCTGGTCTAGACCTTGCTTACATGTTTACCTGGGCCCCGTCTTACAAAGAGTTGCATTTAATTCAGTCAATCGTAACTCTATGGAAATCCAACCATGTCATAATATTTTCTGCAGGAAATTTGCACAATGTCCTTTGTAAACAAAGAGAAGCACAGCAAATTTTAAGAAAACTATGAATGCATGAATATGTATCATAGTTAGAAAATATTGTGAACAAACTTGCATAAATAGATGTTGTTGCTGGCCGTCCATAGTTGTGATTGATCGGATCAATCGCAAATTTTTGTAAGACGGGGACCTGGTCCTTCCAGGGCATTGCTATACACTGGGCCGTATGCATAAAGACAAGCAATTGCTTAAAGCAAATGCTTTAAGCAAAAGCAAGAGCTGGTCAAGCAAAAGGGCAAGTTCAAGCAATTGCTTAAATTCGTATGCACAAGCTTTTGCTTGTGCTGAAACCTTTTGCTTGCACTGCCTAAGCAATTGCTTATGTGTTGGACAAAGGATCGTTACGGTTGTGCGAACAGCGGCGTAACAGGGGTCGGTGGCCAGGGGGGGCAAGAGCCAAAAATTTCCCGGTCATATCAATGAACAGGCAATGGCGTCATAAGGCAAAAATTTTGAGGGGGCGATATGGCGTATCGGGCAAATGTATATATATATATATATAAGCGAGCGAGCGAAGTGAGCGAGCAAAATTTTTTGACATCTTTATTGCAAAAAATCCAATTTTGTGATAGATTTTAACATAAAGTTAAAAAGATGATATCATATTCACCCTCCTCTCTTTCCTCTTTTTCTCTCTTTTTTTATACGCCACGGTGAACAGGATTTTTGTTGTGAACTTATGATTGTGAGCATCAGGGCGAAGCTCTATATGCTTGAGGGGGCCGAGTATGGCGCTTTTGGCAAGAAGTGGCTTAATATAGGTCCCGAGCGAGCGAAGCGAGCGAGATAAAAAATCACCTTTTCATGAGAATCTAACATGAAGATAGATTTTAACGTGATATTCAGAAAAATATAATACACTTTCCTTTCTTTCCTCATTTTGTTTGTTTGGTTGTAGAACTTTTGGGGGCCATGGTCCAAACTCATCCATATAACAGTGCTTTATGGGTGGGGTCCAGGGCAGAGCCCCGGAACCTCTTGATATCAAAGCCATTTTAAACCTTACAGATGGCCACTTACTTTATCAAATTGCGTGTATATTTATATAGCTTTAACACAACACATAAATTCAATGCATTTGTGTATCGTAATCATCCAAATATTGTGAGGGGCACACCATAGCAAATGTGGGAAAATTTGTAAAAAGTCGCCAGCGAGCGAAGCGAGCCAGAAAAAAAAGGCCTGTTAAAATGAAATTCTAATTATGTGATAGATTTTTACATCATTATAGAAAATATCATGTCATGTATTTTTTTTCATTCATCTCATTTCGCTGCCTCCTTTATTTTCTTTTATTTCCCCTTGGCTGTGGAACCACCCCATGGTACGCCAGTGCTTCACCGTAAAGCTTAATGCAGGAAGGGTCCATATAGGGGCCCGTTATATAACTCATTGAAGATTACAGATGAAGAGCCCCCACTGCACGGGGTCTTGACTCTTGGACAGAGCCTTTGGAGATTTAGCAAGTTTATGATAGACTTTCAGACGACATTATGCTATATACCATCCTTTTTTCTTCCCGCTCGTTATCTCAATCCTCGGCAGCCCGGTAGTGTACGTTATCTTGTCCCTATTCTTTATTTTCCAATTTAGATTTTGGCTAATTCCATTTTGCCTTTATTTCCCGCTTTTGTTTGCCTTGTTGTCATCTTTAATTTATTTCCCTGTCTTACTAATCATGCTAATGTATTTGTATATCGGGGCGAATTGTTCTTTGTCACTTGTTCTTTTTCCTTCCTTTTCCTGTTATCTTTCCGTTTTCCCTTTTTCATGTTTTTTCTTAGTTTTCTTTTCCCTTTTCCTTTCCCTTCCCCCCTTTTTTCTTTCCTTTCCCTTTCCCTTTCTTCCCCCCTTTTTTTTCTTTTTCCCGTTTTTTTTTTTTTTTCCCGGTGAGCTCCGCCAGGGGGGGCAGCTTGCCCCCCCTGCCCCCCCGCCTGTTACGCCACTGTGTGCGAACATCGCACAGTAGGACAACGACGCTTCGTTCCCGACCTGGCAGAAGTATTTTTTATTACGCAAATAGGGGGAAAACAGCGCAGAGCATCAGGGGGGTTTCTGTGTAGATCGATGGAAAAAAATTGCCGTAAAAAGTCTAAAATAACAGGAATTTGATTAGATATGAAATCACAACATAACCTCTGGAATATGGAGCTTGAAACGGTATGAAAATTTAATCCTTAAACGAGAATGCCATGAGTAAGCAAGAGCTCAAGCTGGTCTGGAGGTGCTTGAAAAAACGCAAGCAATTGCTTATCAAGACAAGTAAAAGGTTTGTTTTATGCATACGGTTTTAAGCAATTGCTTGATCTTTAAGCAATTGCTTGCGGACATCAAGCAATTGCTTGTGCTTGCTAGCAAAAGCATTTGCTTGCAAGCAATTGCTTATGTTTATGCATACGGATTCAAGTAAAAGGCTAGCACAAGCAATTGCTACTTTTTATGCATACGGCCCAATGTAGGCATTTTGACTACTAGTATTCTCGAACAGTGCAGCCAATTCGTTTACTGCCAACTCGTCCACTCACCACATGGTCTACTTTCATTAATAGTCTAATGCCATTCCATTCATCAACATTTCATCTAACAACCATTTGGTCTCACTCTCATAACCATTTGGTCCAATCTTCACTTTGTCTAATGATAATCACCAGTTAGCTATGACCATTTCATATCATGACCAGTTGAGAATATCCATTTCAATTTCATTTATTTTGCACAATTAACACTCGGTCCAATTAGACAAAATGGCATGTCAATAGCTATTGCAGGCTGGCTATTGGACCAAATGGTTATTAGAAGAAATGGTGAGTGGACGAATTGGCTATTAGACCATGTGGATAGTGGACGAACTGAGTAGACCAAATGATAGTAAACGACTTGGCAATTGGACGAATTGGCATTAGACGAATGGGAAATGAACCTTCCATTGTACTGTGAGGTCACAGTGAGGGTTAATATTAAACACACTCAGTTGCACAGACGTACAATCACTGTAATGTTCAGGCTTCTGTATGCACAGAAATGTTTTTGTGAACTTTGAACATAATCAGCAAAGGAAAACAGTGAAGTGATTATGATTCATACTACAGTATTTAATTTGTACAGTATTTATTGTACACAATACATTTCTACACAGAAGTTTCCTCAATACATAGATTCCAGTGCTTTTGCCCTTTACAAAATTGTTCTCAAAACTGAAGAAAACCCATCTCCACCATTCATTTCAATCAAGGAACCTCTACCATGAGCGTAGAATGTGTCTTTTGGCTCAAAAAGAAAATGTACAGATAATGTACAGATTCTTTTTTTTTTTAGTGTGCAATGGTATACAAATAGCGAATAGGCGCTATTTGTGTTGTACAACGCCTCGGAAGTTAGCGAAAATAATTATGAAAAAACAAGAGTTTTTCCCTGCAGTAATCTATGAAAAGGGAGCAAAAAAATTGAAAGCGAAAAGCAAAATCCCACAAGCGCACATGACCTTGGGCAGCAATGCGCATTGAGCCAGCAGGCTTATACGGGTATCGCGCCTTCATTTTACTGAGCGCAATGAATTAAATCGTATTGTGACATCACCTCCTAAAGCCGTGCAACGGTACTTTTGGACGGTACATTTTGGATGGTATGTCTTGTGTGCAACGGTACGAATGTTTGACATTCAGCCTCTCATTTGCTCGCGTACAACAAGCTAAGTAGGCGTTGTACAATACGTACTGGTACCCTGTCTGCATGTACGCTTATATCACTTTCAAGTTTAAATAAGTCATCAATTTTATTGAGAAATCTGAAAAAGTGAGAAATCCCATCTGTGAGTAGCACATGATGTTCCAGACCTCTATCAGACCAGGGCTTCATAACAAATGTTTGCAATCAATCGCTAAATACCAATGACCAATCAAGATCATCGTTGCATGCGCGCTCTGCTTTAAATACTGACCGGGAACCAATCAGTGCGGTTCTTTCATATTTGCAATTCATTGCAATTTACGGAGCCCAGATGACCTCTGTTGAGGTCAAGTTCACTGAAAAGCTGGTGTCACCTGTTCCGATGAGAGTAACCAGACTACATGTAGCTCAGCACTTGTGTCTCCAACATCTGTTTTCAATTACAATTGAACCTTTGCCATCTTCCAATTCAAACATACATGTACAGTATCAATTTATCACACCACTATGAGGGGATCATTAATTTAGCTCTATACTGTACATGGATCTGTGTATATAGCTAAAAAAGTTTCTAGTTATTATGTTGAACACTATGCGATTCTGACTTGTGACCCTTAGATGTAGATTTGCCTTGCTGAATTGATACAAATGCATGTAACTGGCACAAAAAAGTAATACAGACTCGAATCAATTTGGATCCTATTTAGTTAGTGTTGGGGAAAATGTAGAATGTTCATTTTGTTATAAAAAGAAAGAGTTTCCATTTGTTGTACATGTAAGAACTTATTTTTTTGATTCCCCACCCCCTCTCTCTCTTTTCACTACAGATCAACTGAAACCAATTCTCGTCATTGCTCTCGGAAGTTCTACATGTTGGATGGTAACTAATGACTTCTCAATTTTCACGATATTCGTTAACAGTACCGGTACATTTAACTATTCAAATTAGTTATTTTGAGTTTACATAATTACATGTATTGTAGGCCATCTTGTGCATGTCCCTTCCCCCTTTATTAACAAGCGTATGTACAGTCATTTGAAAATTCTTCTTGCCCTTCCTTCTTTTGGGAAGGTTTGGGCGATTATGAAGGGGCAAAGAGGTAGTCAAGGTTGTAATTGATGTGATTTAAATGGTGATTCTAAAACACAAGAACTTCATCAAAATCTGGAAAAAAAATAATGAAACAAACTTAATTTTAATCTTTGATGAAGAGTTTCACAGAACAGAACTGTATTTCTCTCTTTGAATAAAATATAGTATACCCAGTTGTTGTGTGTCCGGACAGGTTGTGTGTCCGGACGATCAATTTAGAACGTCATTTTGAAAAATTTAGAAATGAAGTTTCATCAATTTTTATTACAAAATGTTAGGAAATATTATAGAGAACAAAATATAAGATGATTACAACTATCAAATTCATATTTTTAGTGCAATCCAAAGACAAAAAAGAAGGCCTCAAGAATATAAACTGTCCGGACACCCGACTCCCCATCCTACTGTAGATACTAGATTCCAATATTGTTTTGCATTTGAACCCATATAACAAAGTAAGTAGGTGGAGGTAATAGAGTTAAATTTTGGATTTTACTACAGGCCTTTATGTACCTCATTTCTGTCAGTATGTAAAAGTTTGTTGGAATTGGAAATGATGAATGGGTCCACTTCTTGAAATTAAGAACAAATCTGAAATCTATTGAGGTTCCTTTTAAAAGGACAAACAGAAAACGCATGATTTTCTAAAGTGTCCCTTATTTAATGTTGGCTGTGAGTGACACACTTCTTTTGATTACCAATACTATTAACACAGATTAGCACTTCTCCATGTTACACTGTACTACACTTGCAACCTTCCTGCTACATGTATATCCAACACATATTTACAATTCTCCTTGTTCAGTGAATCATGTTATACTGCGATTCATTACACTGTTTACAAAGTTATGCATGACCTTATCTGCAATGTGAATTGCCAACATTAGAGCCTCGAGTTTTACATTTATAATTGTTTGACACAAAGAACAAATATTGTGGTAAAATATTATTCAACATTTGTGTCTGACCGTTGATCAACATTCATGAATGAGGGGGAGGATCTGGGACACAAGAGACTTTATTGAATTTTTGTTGCAGAATTTTTCTGACAACCATCTTGAGATAAACAGTGTTTGCACTCGCATAACAGCAGAGGTTTTACATGTATTAAAGTTGTGTCCAAGGACAATTTACCCTGCAAATGAAGAGGGCCTGGTTCAAAATCTGACCAGCAAGCAAACAAACAAACAAGAAAGAGAGAAAAAAAGGGCCTGAATTTGCAATGACACCAGCATATTTACAGGGTTAAACAATACGTACATTGTACTTTCATTCGCCTAAAGTTTTGGGAAGGGGACTGATGGTGGTGCCACAGAGGGGACTAGAGGAGGGACCACCCCTTTTAAAGTAATGAAAAAAGGGAAGAAAGGGGGATAAAAAGGAAGAAAGAAGGTAGAAGAGTCTGAAAATATATACTGGTATTACAACATATTCAATTGAAAATAAAATTGTCACTTCTAGGCCTTGCCCCGCCCCATGAGCCTGGCTCTACCCCTGAAGGGCTCACATGTCCCCTGTGGCCTATGCACCCTTGGGTCCAGATCAAGCTTTTTGCAAAGGAACTACTAGTACTTGTTTTTTTCAACCTGCCTGTTTCCAAATTATTTCTTATTTCAAACAACGATTTAGAATACGCCCTGTTTGTTTATCTGCTTTTGCATTTTTAAGCGAAAGACACAAAGTAATGAAGTGGTGTACATTGCATCACAAAAATGTTGTGTTAAGTGATGGGGGCATTTATCCCCCTCCTATGGGTATGCACATGCCGATCTACAATGCATTTTTTTATTAAATGTATTGATCATTTCTTTTTTTTGACATCATCCTTTGCACTTGATAAATATGGCATGGAATGAAAAGGAAGGGGTGGAGTTGTGTTTTGATTTGGTAGCCATGGCGATAATTCATCATTTCAATATTTCTCGAACAGAAAGACTTCACTACTCTCACAAACAATTTTAATAGTCTTATGCAGTGTACTCGATAAATTTTCAAGAATACATGTAGCTCAGAATTTTTACTTCAGGAAAACATTTCTCCCATATGTTGCAAACTACATTGCCATGGTAATGGCATATTAGAGCAATGTATACGATTATTGCATATTGAATCCTTTCTCATTATTTAACCCGTTCTCATGAATTTTGTCACACACATCAGTCTTTAGATAAAGATGGGCAAGGCACGCTTTTGCATTTATTGGAAAGTATGTTGCCATGGTAACAGGATCACATTCAATTATATTTTTTAGTTATTCCTGAGTGAGCTGACCTCTCAATTTTCTTGAATACAGATATTTTAATCAAATCTTTTTGAATGGCAAATCCTGAATTACAAATAGTCATGTAAATTATGTCAATAAACTATATGTCACTTGTGTAGTATTCACAATGAGGTAGGGAATGTACAAGTGTGTGAATTAGTGTGTGGTGCTTGCAAGTGGAAGTAGGAATAAAGGAATCCCCCCCCCCCTCTTTCACGCTATTATCAGCAAGAATGATACGTTTCTGGTACACGGCTCTAATTCACTGAACCAATTATTTTTAATAAGAAATATAGCCAATGCTAGCACACAACTATTGCAGTTAAGCTTGGCCTTGTGAAGCAGGGGTGCTGGGGATGCAGCGTGTGATCTACATAGGCAGCACCCCCTGGAAATCAGGTTGGCGCATGTATGCTAACCAAAATCACCTTCATTTTTTAGTGATATTGTGTGTGTGTGTGTGGTTTTTTTTTTTTTGGGAGGGGGCGCTTGTCAAATTTTTCCTAACCAAAGGAACCTTCATTTGGGAGTGAAAATCATGTTCTTCAAACCAGCATCCCCTATTAAAAAATCGTTCCCAGGGCCATGGTATGAATATGGGGCAAGAACAACTATTCCCACGCTAAGAATAGTAGCATTTTAAAGGGATGGTCCGGGCTGAAAGTATTTATAGCTTTTATTAATAGAGTAGAATTCACTGAGCAAAATGCCGAAAATTTCATCAAAATCGGATAACAAATAACAAAGTTATTGAATTTTAAAGTTTAGCAATATTTTGTGAAAACAGTCATCATGAATATTTATTAGGTGGGCTGATGATGTCATATCCCCACTTGTTTTTTGTATCTTATTATATGAAATTAGGTTTATTCAAATTTTTTCCTCGAAGAACTAGAAAAATTGGATTGACAACTGATTTAGTGCATTAGATATTTATTGCTGCAACTGATTTCATTATAAGGGAGACATATTCACACAAGTATGAAATAATGAAAAAATTATGTAATAACATAAGAAAACGGAAAGTGGAGATGTGACATCATTAGCCCACCTAATGAATATTCACGACGACTGCTTTCACAAAATATTGCTAAACTTGAACTTCAATAACTTTATTATTTGTTATCTGATTTTGATGAAATTTTCGGCATTTTGCTCAGTGAATTCTACTCTATGTATTAGATATAAATATTTTCAGCCCGGACCATCCCTTTAATTATTTTTGTCTCGCCCACCAGAGATGAAATGTCGTCCGTCTGTCCATCAAATTATTATGACTCATAACACTTTTCAACATAACTTGGATTGTATATATACTTGGGGACCTGCATATTATGGTGCAGTCGCAGGTCACCTTGGAAGGTAAAAGGTCATTTCGAGGTCAAAGCTTACGTTCAGGTCAACCTTAAAGATTACGTGCAAGACACATAACTCCGCAACCGTATGTCACTTTTCACCCAAACTTGGGTTGTAGATGTACATGTACTTAGGAGACCTGCATGTTATTGTGCAGTCGAAGGTCACACGGTAAGGTCAAAGGTCAACTCTAAAGTTTACATGCCAGACTGTCTTATGACAAATGTTATTCCATTCCAGTTATTTCACAATGAACTTTTGGTACAATTCTGTTGCGTGCCGTCGCAAATCGCGATATTTCTGGTCATTTTCGCAAGAGGGCGAGACACATCTCTTTTAATATGCCTTGTTAAAAGAAGGGCTGTCATGTTCGTGGACCCCAAACTCGATACCTAGGCTACATACATATGCTTTTGTATTGTTGAACCTGATTGCACGATGGTTTGCCACAGCAGTGAGAACGCTTAAGGGCGGAGAAGTTGGGTGTTGAGTGAGTGGAAAGAAAGTTCTCCCTGCCTCCCATAGCACCGATTATTTCAACTTTTCAGATTTAAAGAGAGAGAACCCCCCCCCCAAAAAAAAAAAAGCACTTGTACTTTTATAATGCAAATTTAAAAAAAAGTATGTGCTCATTTTGTTTGTCTCAGGTATGATCCAGGCCCGGGGGGGCCACTTACATTGACGAGTGGATACCATGCGCGACCAAAAAAACACGTAAAAAGGATGTCTTTTTCACGATAGGGCACGTTACGTACGTAACGTGATAAGGGTGTCAAAAACACAAAAATAATGAAAAAAGGGTATCTATTTCGCTAGGAAAATTACGTGTTTAGGGTCGAATTTGCGGGGATGATAAAACAAAATTAAAATGTTTTATAAAGGATGTCCTTTTTGCTCCAACACTTCGTGTTTAGAGTCCGATTTGCGCGAGGTGTAGAAGGTGTGGTCGTACTATATAAACCAAATAAGGTAAAGCCGACGACCGAAGGACCCGTAACAATAAAACATTCCTGTACTTGTTTAGGGGTTCATTTCAGGGAACATTTGCCAAGAGTATCGTTTTGTTACCAATACTTGTTAAGGGTAGGGTTTCACACGCCAATACTTGTTAAGGGGCGCATTTTCAGAATATGGAAATTACGTGTTTAGGGTGCTTTTCGAGACCCCATGGTCGCGCATGGTATCCACTCGTGAATGGAAGTGGCCCCCCCGGGATCCAGGGCTTTCCTGATAAAGCGCTATTAAAGTCTACAGAGATGTTTTGGTTGTAAATGTTTGTCTTGGGTCAAAAGTTTTGAAATTATATCAAACAGTGAAAGTGATCCGCTTAACCTCTGTTTTGCCCTTTGCCCATATAATTTCACCATACATCACAGTTATGCCACTTTTAGTGATCTTTATTGATTCAATAAATACCCCTGTCTGGGCCTTTGTTCAAGTCTGAAGCATAATTCAATCGTTTCTGAGATTAGAGCTAATATTGACCCTCCCTAAATCAATTTTTCTTCATTGTTTGGAGTGGACTTCTTTTATAAAGTTTATCATGAGTGGAAGGATGCAGACAGAAAGTGAAAGAGAAAACGTCAGGAAATTTGTCGGGAAAGCGGCATCCGTCAGGGGAGTTGAATGTCGGTCACTTGTGAATTTTTTTTGTCTCTGTTCGCGAAGGTCAAAGGTTGTTTTTGTTTTAGTATCTTGTATAATTGATCAACAAAAGTCCTTCTGATATGTTTCCTGATTCATATAAATTATATAATGTATATACATGTATATTTATTCGCAAGTGAACAAAGCGAGCAACCAATCTGTCTCAAATAATATTATTACAATACATGGTCATGATGGTAGTGCTGGTCGATATTTGAATGGAATGTTGGTCGATTATCGCTAGCAAAATATCGCCGAGTCTGAAAATTCATTTCATAAGTTCATTATGAGCTGCATTTTCCGTGAGAACGGGCAAGGGGAGGGGAGGTATCAGAACGGAGACCGTTGAAATACCACTGAAAGACTTAGAATTGACAAGGTCTTACAGCGGTCTTCAAGATCACTGAAATTTGTCATCTCTGTGGAATGGCTCAGAAAGACCCCTCAAAGAACTCTGAAAGACTGATAGATATTTCTTGTCTTACTGGTCTTATAGTAGTCTTACAGAGATCTTTCAACGGTCTTTCAGAGATCTTTTATGTAACAAGTGATCTTTCAGAATTCTTTCCATGGACTTTGCCTGGTCTTTCATCTTTAAATGATCTCTCAGGAGTCTTACAGTGATCTCCGCAAAAATCTTGAGAGACTGCCGAAAGATCATTGAAAGACTATTAAGACCTTTGAAAGTTCATCGAAAGACTGCTGAAAGACCGCTGAAAGACCACTGAAAGACCATTTTCTTGTAAGACCGTTGTAAGACTGTTTTGAACCGTTTCAAAAAGTTTTGGAGCACATGAAGACCACGAAGACCGCTGACAGATTGGTCAGGACTCGTGTAAGACCTCAAAGACCATTGTAGGTTCATTGAGAGACCTCTGTAAGATCGACCAAAATTGATGGTCTTTGAAAGGTCTTTCAGCGGTCTTGCTCACTGTGGAATGGCCCCTTTATCGGTGCGTGATGTCCATGAAAAGCGTTTTTTTTTTTTTTTTTTTTTGTGTGTGTGAAGTTCTGAGTATTAAGTTTAAAGCAATACCGAGCAGCATTTTCGGTCAATAAATAGATTAACATTTCAAGTGATTTTACATTTTTTTTGTTCATATTGTTAGTGCGATGTTATCAACATGATTATAAACATGATTTTTATCGAATATCCAATATATTTTATCAATTACGCATAATTTCGTTAATATCTAGATATAGCTCAGCACTATTAGTATGCATATTTTTCACTCGCGTGCATTAAAGGTTGTGACCTCCAACTTTATCGGGGCCATAGAAAATTGATTTAAATACAAATTAAAAGAGAAGGCCACTTTATGATCTTATCAAATTTATGAAATTATCAAACCTATATGAAATTAAAAACAGTTTCCCGCGCAAAGCCATTATTCCATCGTGTACTCTTAATATCATAGGAAGGAAATTGGGCTGGCTGCGTTTCCGTGAAGGAAATGGGAGATAGAAATTGAATTTGTATATTATTATTTTTGTTGAAACAACATCCTCAAATGAAGGTCCATTTGGAGGTCGAGGCTCTTGATGATCATGATGAGAACATCAGCGGCTGGGTTGGATTATCAGATAACAACTTTTCATTTCTTCATGTAAATTATCATTTTCATATATCTGGTAATCATTCCCTGTTTTAAACATGGATGATATCCGATGGCCGTGTAGTGATTCGAATAGTTTGATATCCGATGACCACTAGGGATGGCATGTAATTTATCTCAGTGTATTTCCCTCTGTTCTTGTACTATTTTTAAAACAAAGAAGACGTAAATTAAATCTACTGATTACAAATCTTCTTTAGCCAACAAAAGAACAGACGATGATTGAAAATATAGTATAACTTTATTAAAATATCTTTGAAGTTGTCAGGGAAATTTCATACTTGATTACTATTGAAACTCGTATGGAAGTTCATAAATACAAAGGGTGATCATAATTAGCCTGTTTTTTCTTCTTCTCCGTATCTTCTTTCAATCCGAACCATGCAATATAATAAATGGGACTATTGATACAATTATATATATACTTAATTTCAATTTAGCAGAATTGTTTGTTTTGTAAAATTTTCAGTTGGATAATCTGAAGAAAATTTTCAAATAAAAGTTGCGGAAAGAGTTTATTTAAAATTTTGATGCCGGACAAAGTGTAATGCGATTGACCGTTAGGCGACTGACCGGAGTTTTTGTATCTACAAAAAAACTCTAAGTTGTTCCCAAATCAAAATCTCTTATTTGAGACTTCTTTATGTAAGTAATGTTTTGCAGGTATTGAAATTGGTATGTTTTTATTTTAAAGAACTATTAAACAGTAATCAGTCACTTTGTTTACATGTTCTATTTGTGTATTAATGCGATTGGCCGATTTGGGGGACGCCATGGTGTCCACAATACAATGGGCCTATACCTCATATAACCTTCCTGTATGTATTGTTTAAAAAGCATCGGATGTCAAGAAATTGACAGTATAAACTTGACAGAAAGACTAACTCCTGTAAAACTGACAGCACCAAGTATTAGAAAAGACACGTAAAAGTGAAATGCGACTGACCATAAAATCGTCCTTTAACATACTTGATGGAGAGTTATTTTTTCTCCTTTTTTATTCAATTTTAATTTTTTACTTCTTTGTTGCTTTTAAGAACTCAACAAACAGACAAGCCTTCTTACAGTATACACACTTATTTTCTTGTTTCGATCATTAAAGTTTATGGGTTTTTTCTTAGATAATCATTATGGTATGAATGGCTATTTCACTGTTACATTTCTCAAGCTACTGTATGCTCTGACATAAAAAATTGGGCTGCCAACATCCCGATATTGCTTCAATACGGTGTGAATACACATGTACACTGCTTGGCTTTTTTTATGGCACAACTAGAACAATATTGTACAGGAAAGCAAGGAAGTATTAGGTTGTTTTTATACCGTTCAGAGATTGTAAATTTGATTCAAGAGGTCAAATAAAGGAACTTAAACTTCCTAACATTTACTACGTGATGTAACGCACGATCGTGTGGGTTACCATTGGGATAACATTGTTTGCCAAAAGTAATGTAGGCAATAAACAAATTAACTTTCAGAGGGGTTCACTTTGGCCAAGAAAAAAAAGTTTATTGGGTATAAAGAATCGACATTTCACATTTGACAATTAAGCAAGAAACAAAAGAAAAAAATGTCGGCATTTATATGTTAGTCTTTGGGGAATTTACTTTTCCTTAATTTTTTTTTTCCTTTCCCATCTTCATACTCATTTCCAATTCCGGTCAAAACGTCGTTTTCAAGGGCAAGGACTTTCCGTCAACCAGAATTTAAAGCCATGTGCATATATGTATCACATCTTGGATAAAAAAATCACGAGAAGTTTTCTCTTTAAAGGGCATACAAATACGCGGCCGTAATAGCCCCACCTCTGTCATATCCTCAACTACTCATATCTGGCTAGGTTCATGACCCATAACGCATCATTCTCAGTATAGTGTAATATAGGCCCACTTGAATTATAACAACAAAAATTAAATACTCAATATCGCTATATGTGAATAGCAAAACAGAAACTTGTACGATGTATACCTTTTCCCTCTCTCTACATCATAAAAAAATGTAGGTTGAATTTATCATTTGTATAAGGAATATTTATCTCAAAATGTATATTTTAAGACGAGCCATTTTTAACACACCGCCAATGCTGAGAGACAGCACGGTGTTGTTCAGCCCCCTCCCCCTTCTTTAAATAAGGAAAGAAAGAGGAACATGTTCAAGGGAGTGATAGTAAAATGTAATCGGGGAGTTTTTTTTTTTATCCGACAAGTCCTGACTGCTGTTTTATCCGACAGTTACCATAGTAACAGTGCATCTCAGCCAATCAAAATCAAGGAAAGTTGTCAGATCTGGCAACTTGTCAGATGACATTGTTGATGAAACGCTCACCCGGTTTTGTCAATGAGTGGGGGGGGGGGGGGGGTGGCGTTCTTCCCCACTTCTTTTCCAAAATAAATTTCGTTTTCCTTGTTGAGGCTTAATGGTATCACTCTTAATTGACCTGAACACTAATTCGAAAGAGATTGATATTTTTTACGAGGTGCATGGATTTTTACACACCCTTCTTTCTCAATAGTCCAACTGCAGACGTCACTGACTTGTAAGGTTTTTCTCAATGAGATAATATATACCAAACGTTATTTTACACTTTACATTTCCACTATCAATGGCATCCAGATTTTATCACAGGGTATCAAATTGGCCTTTATTTCCTCAGCATTTCCTGGATTTTAAAGAATAGTACTGAAACCAGGGGACTATCCAGCTTCCGTTACCTTGCCGCGTAGCAACTTATGAAATCGCTGTGAACTTGTGATTTCTCCCCCGATTTGCTTTTTTTTTTAGAGAGAGGGCTATATCCACTCGGAAAGCGTTTCCGTATTAACGCGATCACACACGCTAAAATTCAGTGAAGAATATCACTTCATCTATTTTCTTGTATCGATCGTGTCTATTATCGGGTGTAAACGGATACATTCAGCTCAGTTGCGAGTTTTCCCCATTTCTTTCCTGAACTTTGTTAATTATATTACGCCATCATTCTTGATGGTCAACGGATTTGATCGGTGAGTTTATTGTCTGTGGTTGACTCTTATAATTATTTATCGACTCGCTGTGTCATTATTATTGCATAGAGGATCGAGCAGTTTATGAAATTTCGTGTTTTTTAAAGTAAATCCGGATCGGCTGTGGTTAGGGACACGCCGAGTACTCATGTTAGATTTTATAGCCCGAAAGTTTAAAGATTTGAATCTCAGTCATTTAAGATTTCAAATAAAATCCATGGATTGGGATCAAATGTTTTTTGAGTTTATTTAGAGTGATAATAACTCCTGGGGGGGGGGGGGGGGGAAGTTGCGCTCCTTCTACCTCCTGTCTTCGTTGCATTTTTTCTTCGTACTTATGCGTTTTTACGCCCCTGGAGGTATACCTTGGCGCGTGCCTCATTGCTTCTCGTGTTCCAATAATGAGTGTAGATATTATTGATAAACTAAATAATCCCGTGCCAAAGAGAGAGATTCCATGTGATTTGAAGTGAAGCTTACTCCATATTAAACATGGATTTATTTAAAACCTCGCGTGCATAGTTCTAGATGGGAATACGAATGGCATCATCTTAAACAGGCTTTAAATTTCATATCAATTATAAAGAGAAGTCCTGTATATCGTATACATGCCGGAGTTATATAGCGATGTTTGTGGCGACTTTTCATTCGTTATGTCAGTCTAGTAAAACGGATATTGAACTACTATCTGGACTATCGATTGGGTATAAAACAACATCAACCTCTTATAACAGACCACGTGAATGAGATCTGTTTCAAAACCGTGTTATCAGTTACAGAAAACACATTACACAAGCCAATAAAATGCTGTAATTTGTAAAATATTCTCACGATTATACGAACAAAGGGCTCAAGCCTAGCATAATTGCGAGAACACAATCCAAATCAGAAAAAAAGTATATAGCTTCAAATAAAGCCATCGCACGAAGTGAAATTTGAAATACTTCATTTCGATATTAAAAGTTGAATGTGAAGTATTGAAAAGGGCTACGAAAAACACAGGTAGTTTATAAAATGATACAATTGGAATATTGAAAAAATTATATATTTTTTAAAGGAATATAATTATTGTATACCCCATGCAGGGGGTCCTACATGTACACTTGGCAGCGCTTTAATCTAGGTGATTGACATGATTGAAGTGCATGTTAAGCATGTCAGCGTCGCCACTTTAAGCCTCTCTAAAAGCTTGCCAAGTGTAATAGTTATCATTGCGATACGAAGGCTATATTTGCAAACTTTATTTTTGTTTTGAGGCTTGGTTGTGTTTAATATAACCTTGGTGATTTCCCAAATATTGCGATGAATATTTCCACAATATTCATCGAAAGCGTGTTGATCATGTTATTTCAGTGTATGCTCAATAGAAAATTCGGCACCTATCGCGATTTTAAGACATACATTCAGCGATGTTTGTGGCGAAACCTGCCTTATGTCTATGCACGTAACATCGACCACCCCCTTGATTTTTTGGCGATTAATTTCATAGGTGTTATAAATGAATGACGTAACAAAAGATGTGATTATATATGGCAAGCCAAATTTCGTGTCACTGTATCCCTGTATTGTATAGCTATATGGTTCTTTTAGTTTTTTAACGCTTCTCTATTTTCATTTTTTTTATTATCATTATTTGAATTTTTGTCATCATGATCATAATGCTCATTAATAGCATCATCATAGTCACTATCATCATTTATCCTCCTCATCATCATATTCATCGTCATTCTTTTAAACATGATAAAGCCGAGACATTATAGATACCAATTATCCGTCATATTTTATTGCTGACACTTTTTTGTCTCGCCTGCATAGCAGAGCGAGACTATAGGCGCCGCTTTTCCGACGGCGGCGGCGGCGGCGTCAACATCAAATCTTAACCTAAGGTTAAGTTTTTGAAATGACATCATAACTTAGAAAGTATATGGACCTAGTTCATGAAACTTGGATATAAGGTTAATCAAGTATTACTAAACATCCTGCCTGAGTTTCAGGTCACATGACCAAGGTCAAAGGTCATTTAGGGTCAATGAACTTAGACCATGTTGGAAAAATTATTTACAAAATCTTAACCGAAGGTTAACCCTAATTCTCCCGGGGGGGGGGGCCATTATGGCCCCCCCCTCGACAATTTTCGCGATATATCTGCTGCTCAAAATTTTTTGACCTCGCCGCTCACTGACTTTTTACTTTCAAGTCTCGCGCAAATTTTGAGCCCAAATTTGTGACGCCCGGGTACACGGTTACGACATTACGCAACATTATGTAAGTGCATGTCAGACCCAAAATTGCTCATAAACGTGATTTCATGTACAAATCCAATGCAAATGGTGTATTTAGCCAAAATTCATAAATGTATCATTATTTCTACTTTTACTGATTAAACTTAATTAATTTTGCCTTGTTTATGATCAGAATTAAGTCTGGAACAATTTCCATTGAAGAAACAATAAAAAACAAAAAGTAAAAAACAAAGAAATACATAAGAAATTCATAAAACAATAAAATACATAAGAAATTGATTTCCAAACTGAAGTTTTTTTTAATGCGATTGTTAAGAATGCTACAAAGAATATTTTTACCAAAAATTAGCACTCTAGGAGCTTTATTTAGTGAATTAGAGCAAAAAGTATGATTTATGCATAAATTAGCATAATTAATTCATATAAAATAAAATCTCATTATTTTGGAAAATTTTACCATACAGCCTTGTAGATTACATCGCACACTACCAGCGTGCAAATTTTTGCGTCGCTCGCGCGATCGGCAGCCGAGATCTTAAGGGGGGGCCATAATGGCCCCCCCCCCCCCCCGGGAAGGACAAGAATAAAAATACCCCGGGAGAGTTAGGGTTAAGTTTTTGAAATGACATCATAACTTAGAAAGTATATGGACTTAGTTCATGAAACTTGGGCATAAGGTTAATCAAGTATTAGTGAACATCCTGGTCGAGTTTCAGGTCACGTGACCAAGGTCAAAGGTCATTTAGGGTCAATGAACTTTGGTCAAGTTGGGGGTATTTGTTTAATTACTATCATAACTTTGAAAATTTATGGATCTAGTCCATGAAACTTGGACATAAGGTTAATCAAGTATTAGTGAACATCCTGCCTGAGTTTCAGGTCACATGACCATGGTCAATGGTCATTTAAGGTCAATGAACTTTGGCCGTGTTGGGGGTATATGTTAAATTACCATCCTAGCTCTGAAAGTTTATGGATCTAGTTCATAAAACTTGGACATAAGAGTAATCAAGTATCACTGAACATCCTGTACGAGTTTCAGGTCACATGACCATGGTCAAAGGTCATTAAAGGTCAATGAACTTTGGCCGTGTTGGGGGTATTTGTTGAGTTACCATCCTAACTGTGAAAGTTTATGTATCTAGTTCATAAATCTTGGGATATAAGAGTAATCAAGCATCACTGAACATCCCCTGTGAGTTTCAGGTCACAAAACCAAGTCAAAGGTCAGTTAAGGTCAATAAACTTAGGCCATGTTGGGGTAATTGTTGAAGTGCCATCATAACTTTGAAAGTTTATGGATAGAGTGAATGAAATGTGGACATGGGTGTAGTTGACAGTCTTAAGTCTCCGTTCAAATGTCATTTATGGTCAATGAATGTGGTATTATGTCATTATATGAATGATGGTTTTGTGAATGATTATTTTATAGTAGTTTTCAAAGTTAGCACTGCTGCTATATTAAATTGCGTAATGCAGGCGAGACTGCCAGAGGCGTTCCACTTGTTTATCGTTAGAAAGCCCCCAAAATGTGTAAAATAATACATCTATAGGGGTTACAATTTCAAGCCATGCTTTTCATTTAAATGCTATATAGTAGACTATTTTCTCCCGATAAAATATACAGTCAATGAGTGGACTACATGACATGGTAAGTTATATGGATGTGTAATTTCGCGGGTAGTCTCCAATTCGTTTGCTTGTCTTTTCATCATAATCTCGTCTTCTCGTCTTCTCATACTGTATCAATGAGAGAACAAGACCATTGATTATTTTTATTTGACTTCGTCGGGACAAAAAAATAACATGGTTCTGACCGTCTTGTCTTTACTTTTTGTTGTATATTCAATCGCAATCTTGCATTCCAGATCTGTGAATTCGGTTACTTTATACAAATTTATATTAATCAGCTGTACTTCATACATAACCCTTGGAAGGTAGAAGGAAGTACTTACGTAGTAATATGTTTTGGTCTCTTCGAATACAACCATTATCCCCAAAACAACCAAAATGACAATCAGAGAGTTATTGAAAATAACACCAAACAAATCAAGGACTGTATCAATGCCGTGACAGGAAACAAAACGGGAACACCGAAAATGGAAGAGGGCATATAGAATAAAGTTTATTTATTATCATGATTATTATATCGGTTAATTTTTAAACGATCATAACTTTGGTTTGTCATTTCAGATGCCGCTTTCTTCGCTAGGATTGTTAATTGCTCCACCAACTTAATCCATGCTAACCAATCCTACTAATTAGTGGATTAGTATACGGGATTAACAACAGGAAACGCTTATTTGCCCCTATTAGTGGGCAGCGTTCCTCTTCAAAAAAAATATTCAACTTCGATCCGAGCAAAACTGGTCATTACTCGAGTATTTTAAAACATTTAACGTGGAATTCGTGTGAACGCGGTTGGAGCAGGAGTGTGAACACAGATGACTTTCGGAAGGAGGAGATAGCAGAGCTTAGCATTAAGACGAGACAGTGATGGAACTACGATATTGTTGCATTGCAGTTTTGACTGCATTTCTTTCAATCATACACGTAGCTTTGGCAGTAAATGGTAAGAATTTGATGTTTGCATTGAATTTAAAGGAGAGGTCCACCCTGAAGTTGAAAGTTAGATTTGTATTATAAGCTGTCTAAAAACTTGTATTAAGTTGTGTTGTTGAACTTTTTCAGAATGATAAAAGAAGAGTGTCCGTTATTTCCATTGATGATGATATATATATTTTGATCATTAGACCCTCTATGATTAAAATGCATATAAAATGATTTGAATTTTATAAAGTCCCCTCCCCCACCCTTTTCAGAAATGTGAAATTATGTTACCATTGCATTCAATATGTCATTCGACTTACGACACAAAAAGAGCAATTATGGAACTCGTGTTACTTGAAATACATGTACCTGTATCCCTGAGCTGCTTCCTGCAGGCATGTGGTACCACGAATATCAGAATGTAAAAATTTATAAATTTGTTATATAGGCCTACATGTACATTGTCTTTGTTATTATATTTTTTTTCTGCCAAGCCATCATGATGTGCTTACCTCAAAACCTTGAATCCCTGGTAGTTTTTCTCCTCCACTTATGTGTATTTTATGATACTTTTATATCAATGAAATTCATTTTGTGGTGAATGTCTGGGGTTTTATTTCTGTTTTGAATTGTCAGCGTTAATTATTTTCTCAGCTTCTGTTAAATCAAGCAATACTACCTTGAAAATGCAATCTCCGCTGAAAATCAAATATTTTCCAGAAATAACAAATAGTTTGATATGTAGGTATATGTATCTACACGTAAGGATTCAGATAAACATTAATATTGCGGTGTTATCAGGACTATCATAATTATTTGCGGAAATATTTACATTTGCTCCGAATTTTCATCGCGTTTTGTAAAACATAACGAATATTGGACACTACAAAAGACCAATATTGGCCATACCATGGCCATACAAAGTGACGAGAATTACACAGTATGATATACATGTATAATTGGCTTTTGATATGGGGGTCTATTAAAATAATGGGTGCATGAATCGGGTCATTCTATCCACTCTCATTTCATGATTAATTTGATTTACAGTGCTTGACACATTGCCTGATTGCTTCCATACCGTTCAGTAGTAATTATGTATCACTTAATTTTTTTTAATAGTAGGTTATTATAATGGCTGCTTTAGCTTCCTTATTAAAGTACCTACGTTACCTGAATATTTTAATGAAAATGTATGTGTCAACTTTTGGTATTTGTAGGCCTGGTATAGTTGTTAGCGAAAATCTGAACCAGTGTGTGAACAACACCTACGTGTATATCATTTGTTTGTTCTAACACTTTTTTTCTCCTTGGCCCCTTTGTATAAAGGTTACTATTATGATATCTTTACCGTTCATGTTGTTTGTGCTACAGCCAATGAAAATAAAGGGTTCATTGGAAGCTAGCGAATGGGTTTGAAGGGCAGCGTTGTCATTAATGAATATAATCAAGAGCATGAACTCTTAAGAATTGCACGCACGAGGTAGTCTGCAGGCACAGACCCTGATTGGAACTTTGATCAATAAGTGTGCCTCCACGCAAAGACTAGCACATACAAAACTTGCTGTTCGAGCCTTCAGTACACAAGGCATGAGTAGGCTGCACATTCAGACCCTTAACTCGAGTGAAGGGTTTGCCCAGCAGACTACGCACGAGGTACCCTGGGACAGTTCCACAAACCAGTTCCATTCGGCGTTTGTACTGTCTCAACTCTCAAATATGGAACAGATAGGTGTAATTATTCTTCAAAGGGATGCTCCGGGTTGAGAATATTAATATCGAAATAAAATAGAGTAAAATTCACCGGGCAAAATGCTGAAAATTTCATCAAAATCGGATAACTAATGAAGTTTAATAATGAAGTTTAATTGAATAATTGAAGTTTAGCAATATTTTGTGAAAACAATGTACATCTTCATGAATATTCATTAGGTGGGCTGATGATGTCTTATTCCCACATTCCTTTTTCTTATGCTATTACATGAAATCATAATTGTTTCATTTTTCATACTTTTGTAAATGATGTGTTTCCATTATGATGAAATAAGTTGCATTAAAGGACAAATCCACCCCAACAAAAAGTTGATTTGAATAATAAGAGAAAAATCCAACAAGCACGACACTGAAAATATCATAAAAATCGGATGTAAAATAAGAAAGTTATGACGTCTTAAAGTTTCGCTTCATTTTCACAAAACAGTTATATGCACATCCTGCTCGGTATGCAAATGAGGAGACTGATGATGTCATCCACTCACTATTTCTTTTGTATTTTATTATATGAAAAATGAAATATTCTAATTTTCTCCTCATTACCAAGTGAAACAACGATCAATTCCTCCCTGTAAATGTGGAATTAGCATTGTTTAATACTACATGGTTCAGTCACGTTGGTCCTTATGGTCATATCTGTAAAAAATGAAATATTGTATAATTCAAACAATAAAAAACAAAAGAAATAGTGAGTGAGGGACATCATCATCTGTTTCATTTACATGTCACTGAGTTGTGCAAATCACTGTTTTATGAAAAATAGCAAAACTTTAAAATGTCATAACTTTCTTAATTTACATCCGATTTTTATGAAATTGTCAGTGTTATGCTAGTTTGATTTTTCTCTATTTATTCAGACCAACATTTTTCTGGGGTGGACTTGACCTTTAATAAATAATAATGCACTTTTTGTTGTCAATCCATAATTGTTTTTAGTTCTTGGTAGAAAATTTTTGAATAATTATGATTTCGTATAGTAAAATAAAAAAGATCAAGTGGGGATATGACATCATCAGCTCACCTAAAAAAATATTCATGAAGACATGCGGGATGATGCCTAAAACTGTTTCACCGGAATAATGCAAATCTTTAAATTCAATAACTTCGTTATTTGCTATCTGATTTTGATCAAATTTTCAGCATTTTGTTCTGTAAATTTCACTCTAATATTGAAATATAAATATCTTCAGCCTGGAGCACCCCCCTTTAAGTCCAATCAAAATTATGCGTAATTATTATGTTTTGTAAGATATTGACGTGAATCATTGTTTCATAAACCAACCGCCCCTATATATAAAACTTGACCGGTCGATAGAATTAATGATATCACGTGACTAGTCACGTGATAGATTTCAGCCAATCATATGATTAGGATCCATGTTACCATTATATTATAAAAACAGTTCGCGCCCCAGTGAGATATACATGTACTGTACCTCAAAATCTCTGTTTTAATTTTGTCTAAAGCGTTTTATTATTCATCGTTTTCTTCGCTTCATTAGAAGTAAAGGCTTTTTAACCATGCTGTTGTGTGAACCAGCGTATCGATTGGTTGTCGACCGTTCATCATTCGGTTCATCCATTGCAAACGGGTCAAACTACTTCAACTGTTAAACGTTGCGCCTTAAAGTCATTCATCGATTCATAATCATATTGAAGGATTGAATGAATTATTTTTTTTTTCCTCATCAGTCGATTCATCTTGTTGAAAATGTATATTTTAGGTAACTTTTAAACAACATATTGTCTCGCCTGCATATAGCAGAGCGAGACTATAAAGGCGCCGCTTTCCCGACGGCAGCGGCGGCGGCGTCAACTTCGAAATCTTAACCTCAGGTTAAGTTTTTGAAATTACATCATAACTATAAACCGTAAAATTATATGGACTTAGTTCATGAAACTTAGACATAAGAGTAATCAAGTATTTCTGAACACCCTGTCTGATTATCAGGTCACATGACCAAGGTCAAAGGTCATTTAGGGTCAATGGACTTACATGTAGACCATGCTGGGGAAACCAACATTAAAATCTTAACCTAAGGTCAAGTGTTTGAAATGTCATCATAACGTAGTGTATAGACCTACAGTAGTTCATGAAACTTGGACATAAGGGTACTGAAGAATTACTAAACATCCTGCCCGAGTGTCAGGTCTCGTGACCAAGGTCAAATGTCATTTAAATGGTCAATGAACTTTAGATATTTTGGGGGTATGTATTGAATTATCATCGTAACTTTGAAAGTTTAGGGATCCAGCTAATAAAATGAAGTATCACTGAACATCCCGTGCGAGTTTCAGGTCACATGACCAAGGTCAAAGGTCATGTAAGTTCAGTGAACTTTCGCCATGTTTGGGGTAATTGTTGAATTGCCATCAAAACTTTGAAAGTTTATGGATATAGTTCATGAAATTTGGACATATCACTGATCATCTTGCACAAGTCTTAGGTCACATGATCGAGGTCAAAAGTCGTTAAGGATCAATGAACGTAGTATATTTTTATACGAATTGTGTTTTTGTAAAAAATAATAGTTTTCAAAGTCAGCACTGCTGCTAGCAGCCTGCTATATTGAATTGCGTAATGCAGGCGAGATAGCCAGAGGCGCTCCACTTCATTTCTTCCACGGCAGTTTCGTTATTAAGCTTCCTTCTCGACAATTTATTGGCGGTTTCATGTTGGCTGCATTGTCAAAGTGTTCCGTATGTTATATTTATAACTATGAATCTTGTGACATGAAAGTTAAAAATATGGTTTAAATACCTTATATTTATTTACACGGTGTCTTGTAAGTTCGTTTTCGGAAGTCAGTATAAAGTCACACGGAGAGAGCACCGGTATGAAAGGTCAGGAGACCATTTCCGGAGTCACGAGACGACCTACAATTTCCCGCGCTTTTTACAGGTCACGTGGCGTGTATTGTAACAAGGGCAATCAAAATAAATGTATACAGTTTGTATTGTAGCAATTCACTTTTATCGATCTGGCTTGTTTCGTTTTTACAACGGAAAACGGGTTATGCAATCAATACGATATTTTAATGTATAGGATAAATTGTGATGCAATCCCGGTCTATTGTATCGGTCATATTGTTTCGATCAGAGTAAGTAATAGCGGAGTTATTTTCAAGGTATTTAGGCTATATGCATGCTATTTGTGTCATACTGAAAAATGCAGTCCTCATGTTTCAGTTCAGTTCAGTTTGGTTTATTTTCATATCTCATAAAATATCAAATACATTGTACAATGTAACGTCCATCGAAAGACAGTAAATCATTGATAATAACATAATACAATACATCACCATAATTCATAATAAATCAGACAAATGTTATACAATTGAACGTTTGGATTGGAGACAGATATATCAATAAGATGAGAATATGAAGGGCAAACAATTTAAAAAGCAGAGCTTGTAATTTATAGTTTCCCTAATAATTAAATATAAGTAATTGTCAACTTGTTTTAATATCAATATGTGAAGAAAAAAATAATAAAAAACGAGAAAAAGAAGGAGACAAAAAGAAAAAAAATACAAAGGGAGGAAGATGAGAATATGAAGGGCAAACAATTTAAAAAGCAGAGCTTGTAATTTATAGTTTCCCTAATAATTAAATATAAGTAATTGTCAACTTGTTTTAATATCAATATGTGAAGAAAAAAATAATAAAAAACGAGAAAAAGAAGGAGACAAAAAGAAAAAAAATACAAAGGGAGGTGGACTAAATTAAGAGGAACATTTGTCTAGGGAGCCGATGAATTGTCATTTAGATATTTGTTTAAAATATAAATTTTCAATTTACGTTTAAAAGTATATATAGAATTGCAATCTTTGAAGTCTGTTAGTAGTTCATTCCAACATAATGGACCTGTGACAATAATTGTTTTGTGTGAAAAAGCTGTACGAGTACGTGGAAGATGATAATAATGACTTTGACGAGTAGGATAACTGTGAATCTCGTCATTTCTTCTAAATAGAGAAGATACGGTAATAGGTAATTCTTTTCTTGAGAGTTGAAACATAAATATTCCAAGGTTAAATGCATAAAGATCATAAATTTGTAGAACATTACATGAATAAAAGAGTGGCATAGAATGAGCCCGGTAACTTGCGTTATTAATAATTCTTATTAGTCTTTTTTGGATAAGTAAAATTTTATTGATATGAAGTTTTGAACTGTTCCCCCAAGAAAGGATACCGTAATTTAAATACGGCAAAATTAGGGTGGAGTATAAACATAACAAGACACGGGTTGGAAAAGATGACTTAAGTTTGCAGATGACACCAGTATTTCTGGATATAATTTTACTAATGTGATTAATGTGGGCTTTCCAAGTTAATTTACTGTCGATATATACGCCAAGAAATTTTGTTGTGTCAACCTTTACAAGAGGTGTGTTGTTTAAAAATACAGGTCCGGGTAAGTTAGCGATCGTATTACTGAATAAGATATAATTTGATTTATTGATATTTAGTGACAATTTATTGGAATGTATCCAGTTAAGAACAAAAATCAGTTCATGATTTAGTGTTTGTAAGAGAGATTGGGGATTTTTGTGAGAGATAAATATGTTGGAGTCATCTGCAAACAGAAGGAATGAAAGAATATTAGAACAATTTTGAAAGTCATTAATGTAAATGAGAAATAATAAAGGGCCTAGTAAAGACCCCTGTGGCACTCCACATGTAATAAGTTTTTTATGAGATTCTTGATTTTTAATACATACGAACTGCTGACGATTAGATAGATAACTTCTGAACCACTCCAAGGCCTTTCCACGTATTCCATAATGTGATAATTTGAAAATAAGAATATCATGATTAATTGTATCAAAGGCCTTGGAGAAGTCCAGAAATAAACCAACAGTATGAGAAAAAGCGTCTATAGATGTAGCTATTTTATCTATAAACATTAATAATGCATGGGTTGTTGAATGTTTCTTTCTAAAACCAAATTGAACCTTCGATAAAATATTATATTTATTTAGAAAATTAACAGTGCGGGAGTATATTAATTTTTCGAGAATTTTGGAAAAAGAGCTTAAGAGCGAAATGGACGATAATTTCCAATATCATGTTTATTACCTTTCTTATGTATCGGTATGACCTTTGATATTTTCATTTTTTCTGGTACTACCCCTGTTATTAAAGATAAATTGAATAAATAAGTTAGCGGTTGTACTATTTCATTTATAGTCTTCTTCAATAGAAAATTTGTGATGTTATCATACCCAGAGCTTTTTTTAGTTTTCAAATCTTTAACAATGATCATAATTTCACGAGAAGTAATAGGAGTAAAAAATATAGATTGACCGTTCGGTTCTTTTAAAAACGATCGAAAATCAACATCGGAATTGGGAATGTCGCGGGCAAGATTTGGGCCAATATTTATGAAATAATCATTAAATGTTTCAGCAATCAACATTGGATTTCTATTTTCGGAGCTGTTAATCATAATTGTAGAAATAGATAGTGATTTTGGTTTTTTATTTAGAACATTGTTTATAACCTTCCACGTACTTGAGACATCATATTTGTTTTCTTCAAATTGTCTAGAAAAATAATTCTTTTTAGCGGTCCGAAGTAAAGTAGTAAGGGTATTACGATATGAAGAGTATCGACGTTTACTTTGATCTGATTTAACTTTTTTGTACTTATAAAAGAGACGATTTTCCGGTTAATACAACGAAGAAGAGACATAGTGATCCAGGGAGATCTCGGAGTTTTTTTGTAGTTCCGAGATGAAGATTTCAATGGAATGTTTGGTATTATACAAATTAAGAAACCTGTTAACAATTGAGCTCAATTTGAGCTCAGTATTAAAAACACTGGATTGTATTGTAATTCTACTATCAAATTTACGACTGAAATAAACTGGATTTGCTAAAATCACGACTTTCATGTATAGTAGGTGTTGCCATATTACGTTCGTCAAAGGAAATGAGCGGATCCAGCTTTAGCCAATAAGGGGGGGGGGTGAAAAATATTGCCAACCTCATTTTCCCCGATTAGCCGCAAATAGCTGATTTTTGTTGGTATTTCTGAGGGGGTTACTGTATTCCTAACTAAAGAATGAAGTTCTTCTGAGCACTATAATTATGCAACGATGAACAGATTTGATATCTATCTTTTTTTTGCGAGTGCGAAGCTCGAGCAAAATTATTTTGAAATTTAGACATTCAATATTAAGTATCTTCCTAATTAATTGTTTCTATCACGAAACGTGAGCCGATTTTTTTTTATTTTGGTTGATTGGTTTTGAATCTGAGGAACTGACATTTTAAAGGAGAATGAAACCCTTGAAACCAGCTGAATCCATATCAAAGAGAAAAATCAAAGAAACATATTGTTGAAAGTTTGAGGAAGATTGAACGAATAATAAGAAAGTTATGAGCATTTGAATATTGAGATCACTAATGCCATGTAGATCCTCCCATTGGCAATGCGACCAAGATCTGTGATGTCACACACGTACAACTCCCTCATTACTTTAGTACTTATTTCACTTATATTCTCACTTTTATAGAGTCTATCACAAGGTATTTATGAGGGACAAGTACAGAGGTTTCACAACATTATATCATTGATGAATCGTTTGTCATATGATTAGAATGAGCAAAAAGAGATGTTTTGGGGTATAGTTTCAGTGTCCAAAAGGGGAGAGTTGTTCATCTGTGACATCATAGATCTTGGTCGCATTGCCAATGGGAGGATCTCCATAGCATTAGTGATCTTGACATTCAAATGCTCATAACTCTTCTATTGCTAGTCCTATTTTACTCAAACTTTTGTTGATCTTATTCTTTGATTTTTCTGCTTTCACAAAAGCTAACTTGCTCCAAGAGTTTCATTCTCCTTTAAGCACTTTTTTAAATAAAGAACACACCGAGTAACCCAGTATTAATGCGAGCGCGCAGCGCGGGCATAATATTTTATACTGTCTTGAAAGGGAAACCCATTCCTCTTCTATTTCTTCACTCTTTTTTCCTCCGATCTGCTTCCCCCCCCCCCTTTTTTTTTTGGGGGGGGGGTCTTTTTTTCTTTTCCCTCATTTTCTTTTAACGCCGACAATACAGGGCGCTTCGACCCACCTTGATCTGCCTATGGAAATACTATCAACATATTTCGATCGATTCTGGCATCGGGAGCAACCGTCGTTTGTTTTAAATTAGCTTGGAGATCTATGATTTTGTGTGTTGCGGTCATTGTTTATCTCCAAACCACCGATTTATTAGACATTTTTAATAATTTTAAAATAAATTATCGTTTAGACCCGACTGCATACTAATTCATTTCAGGTTTTTAATAGAAAGTCACAGAATTTGTGGTGCGCGCCTAGCGCTCGCATCATTATTGTTAAGTATTAAAGTTGCTCATCCTATTTATGGTTACAAAAGTGCTTAGAATGTCCAGTTTTCAGGTTGGAATATACATTTTTGGCCCGCGTTTCGTGCTCACATCAATTATTGTTTATTAGGGTGCTAATTCTGTTCCTGATTCCCCCCCCCCCCAAAAAAAAAAAAATTGCTTAGAATTTCCAGTTTTCAGGTTGGAATTTCACAAATGTTCAACTCGTGCTTCGATCTCGCATTATTCGATTGGTAACATGTAGGCCTATATAATCTTAAAGGAGAATGAAACCTTTGGAACAAGATAGCTTGTGTGAAAACAGAAAAATCAAAGAAACAGATCAACGAAAGTTTGAGAAAAATCGGACAAATAATGAGAAAGTTATGAGCATTTGAATATTGCGATCACTAATGCTATGGAGATCATCACATTGGCAATGCGACAAAAATGTGTGATGTCACTTGTGAACAACTCTCCCCATTTCTTTACTATATGCTCATAACTTTCTCATTATTTGTCCGATTTTTCTCAAACTTTCTTTGTTCTTATTCCTTGATTTTTCTGTTTCGACACAAGCCTATTTGTTCCAAAGGTTTCATTCTCCTTTAACCTCGTCATGAGTCATTAAAGCAGTCCTTAACCATGTTAACAGGTTCCTTTTCTGGTCAGTAACTCAGTATATTAAAAAAAAAATCAGCTCGCGCTTTGCGCACGAGTTAATTCTTTAGTTTATAGGTACACGTCTTTTTTATGATTAAAAAGCTGCGCTGAATGTTTAATTTTCATGTCTCATTTAATGTCCAAAAGTGTGAGCTCGCCATTCGCGCCCGCAATATCTCGCAAGGGTGCCCTTTTAACAGTAAATAGCGCCATAATTGACCAACTTCCGATGTGAATATTATCCAGATTGCTCGCTCGCTACGCTTTCTCGCAGAAAGAATAAAGCCTTAATACATGTATATATATCTTCAATCAGAAATCACTCCAAAAAGGCTTTGCTCAACTTAACTAATATACTAAAAAACACACAATTCACGCAGATGATAATTTCATGGTGAAAACATCCGTTTGCACCAAATTGCCTATTTAGACATGTGCCCTTGTTGGCTTTGCCCCCCCCCCCCCATACGAAAATACGTTCCGCCGCCCCTATATCAAAGACCATGCTACATTTCTGAATTCCTGAAAGAAATAATATTCGCACTGAACTATGTATATTTATTGTAGTTCCGCTCTTTTCATAAAAGGCGCAAATGACTCGAGAATTATAGGAAACATGGCGTTAGCCTTGGCGAAAAATAAATGAAACCCTTTGATACCCTATAATTGAGATCAGTGTTGGATGTACTTCCATGATACGATCATCACGACGTTGTGCTCACAGAAGCAGCGCGGTTGTGTCAACGAAATCGGTCAAAGATATAGATATAGATGCGGTGCGTTTCGTACACTTTTATACACCGGTGTTGATTTAACACTAGCCCGGTATCTTTATCGGAAAATCGGTTTAACACTGATAAGTTTTGTTTTAAACTGGTGTTAGCCTAAAGCTGAAGTGATGCTGCTGCAACACCTCTCTGGTGTTGTCTTATATAGATATCGAGCTGGTGTTAAATAAAATTATTATCAGTATTGTTGCAGTGTACGCCCGTCACTGTAGGTCGTATAGTTCTGAAAACCCCAATTTGGAAGGTTGGCGCAAGGAATGGTCAATTGCAGTATGTGCGGCCCGGATGTGCGGTTACTTGTAGGAAGTCCATCATGGACCCTCGAGAAACCCAACATCTGTCCGTTATATCTGTATATAAAATGGATTTATTCTCATTTACTTGTTCCAATACTAGCATCTGTTCCTACATTATGGTGATTCTTAGTTATTGAAACCGGAGGCCGTTTTCTCCATCTTTCATTAAAATTTACGGCAAATCGATAGCAAAGGCATGTCCTTTTCCCTTTATAAAGTTATCCCTTTATCTCTCGACTTGATAGCAGAAGCGAGGCATCGCGTCGTTACCGCTTTCCTGACGGCGGCGGTGTCAACATTGAAATCTTAACCAAGGTTTAATGTTTGAAGTGTCATAACTTCATGATACTTGGACATATATAAGGTACTCAAGCATCACTGATCATGTTGCACAAGTTGCATGAGTGTCAGGTTTCACAGGATTGAACTTGACTGACCATGATTGTGTGGTGTATCACCATTGAAATCTAAACCAAGTTTAATTATTGTCTCGCCTGAACAAAGTTGGGCAGAGACCTACATGTAGTCGGTTGGTCTTCGAAAATGTTAACGTTGTGTGTTGAAGGTGGGGTCAAAGGTCATCATGGGGTCAAAAGGTTGTGTTTTTGTTCAACTTCGTTTCATTTCTTTATTTCAGCATCAATTATGTTCACACTTTGTACATTTATGATCCTTGGGCACGACCTCCAGTGTGTCCATGAGGATAATGAGGACAAAGGTCATCTAGGGGTCAAAAGGTCAAATATTAGGTCATGTATGTCCGAATTTTAAGTTTTTGTGCATCTTGTTCTCATTTCCTGAATTCTTTATCAATTTTGGTCACACTTGGTTCAAATGATCATTCGGTGATGCCACATGTGTGTTGTCGAGGATGATAGGGGCAAAGGTCATCTAAGGGTCAAAAGGTCAAATTTTTGTTCAAATTGCTCTCATTTCGTTATTTCTGCATCAATTACATCATAGGTCCATGGTTACATTTACCCTTATTTGAAATGATCCTTGAGTAATATTACATGTGTGTTCATGAGGACGATGGGTCAAAGGTCATCTAGGGGTTACAAATATGAGATCAACTTGCTCTCGTTTCTTTATATCTGCATCAGTTGTGTTCATACTTGGTACACATGATCTCTGGCTAATACCATACTGTTCTTGAGGATGGTAAGCCCAAAGGTCATCTAGGGGTCAAAAGATAATATTGCATCTTTTATTGATCCGAAATCAGTCAAGACTTGTGGTGGTTCGTAAACCACTTTGTTTTTAACTGTCATAACATTGAAATTGTAAGGACCAATTCCACGAAATTTGGACATAAAGGCAATCAAATATCACTGATCATTTGTTTTGGCCCGAGTTTTAAGTCACATGGTCAAGGTGAAAAGTCATTTAGGGTCAATGAACTTTGACCATTTTGTGGTATCAAAATCAAAATCTTTACAAAGGATATGATTTTGAATTGTCAAGATGATTGAGAGTATAAGTTCCTAACTTCCTATTGCATAAAATATATCAAGTATTAGCAAATAAGTGAATAAAATTTTAGGTGAAGGTCAGGGTTTGTTTGAGGTCAACATACTAATTAGTATATTTTTATTTTTAAATGATTTTTAGGGGTATGGGGTCATTCCATCTGGATTCACCCAGTGGTTGCACCCGACCGTCTCAGAATTCGTTGTAATTTGGTACACATAAAATTCACCATGGCCCACGCACAAAACAAAAAAAATAAGTCCAATTGGTCCGTCGGTTCTCGCACTACGGCCCGCCCTTTTCTCCTTGTTTTGACAAAAATGGGCATGACCTTCAACTTTCAATGGCCACTGCGTTGTAATGTGTTGACCAATTTTCATGAAACTGGTACCATTTATTAGGAAATTCAGAGAGGAATCCAAAACATGCATAAAAAAAATGTATTGGAGCGATTTATAAGGTTGTGACCTTTGACCTTTACTTTGACCTTGAATTTGACCCCCGGACAAATAATTTTTTGACTTGATTTTCGTGTATGTTAATTATTAGTATGATATTGACAAAATATGTTAAAACCAATGATGATATTTTATTTCTTCACCTTTAAAAACTCTTCCAAAGATACCATGAAATTTCACTCTAGTCCCACATACTAATATTCATGTTAGTAAAAGTGTTGACCAGTTACATGATTTCTTCCAATCTTAAGTTACGTATGCAAACACATGAAAAGAAATTAAGCTCATCAGTTCACAAATGAAACATTAAACATTTATGCTCATGAAAAGGTATCTGTTTAGGCATTTTGATGTTCAGCAATATATATATATATATATATATTCTTGTTAGTAAAGTGTTTACTTTTATCATCAAATTGTTGAGTATATGCCTATTTACTAACAAGAAGATATATATATATATATATATATATATATATGATATATATTGCTGAACATCAAAATGCCTAAACAGATACCTATTCATGAGCATAAATGTTTAATGTTTCATTTGTGAACTGATGAGCTTAATTTCTTTTCATGTGCATGCATACTGTAACTTCAGATTGGAAGAAATCATGTAACTGGTAAACACTTTACTAACATGAATATCAGTATGTAGGACTAGAGTGAAATTTCATGGTATCTTTGGAAGAGTTTTAAAAGGTGAAGAAATAAAATATCATCATTGATTTCAACATATTTTGTCAATATCATACTAATAATTAACATACATGAAAATCAAGTTTAAAAATTATTTGTCCGGGGGTCAAAGTCAAGGTCAAAGTAAAGGTCAAGGGTCACGACCTTATAAATCACTCCAATACATTATTTGATGCATGTTTTTGATTCCTCTCTGAATTTCCTAATAAATGGTACCAGTTTCATGAAAATTGGTCAACACGTTACGACGCAGTGGCCATTGAAAGTTGAAGGTCACGCCCATTTTTGTCAAAACAAGGAGAAAAGGGCGGGCCATAGCGCGAGAACCGACGGACCAATTGGACTTATTTTTTTTGTTTTGTGCGTGGGCCATGGTGAATTTTATGTGCACCAATTTACAACAAATTCCGAGAGGGTCGGGTGCAAAATTGCACATTCATTGGGTGAATTGGCATGGAATGACCCTATGATCTTAGTTTGCAAGATCAGCTCTGCTGCAGGCAGGACTCCAAGAGGCATTCCACTTGTTTCAGTTATTTCATTGATGTTCATCCTTTTGTTTTTACTCCAAATGGTCAGGATTTTAGATATTTAGTCCATGCTGGAAGGTTTACAGAAATGTTAATCATCTGATTTATCATGTAGAATTCGAACACAAACCTTAATTTTACCTCGACCAGACAAAATTTGCAGAGGGAATATTGTAGTCAGCATAGGGTTGGACCGTGTGTCCTTTACAAATAGAGGTGTTCATACTCCTTTATGATTATTTTTGTCCAACGCTCCCACATTGGGCGGTTTGAAGTTCGGTGTCGGTGCTTGTCAAGGATGCACAATTCTGATTGGCTTTGCTACATGTATGTAGCTCCAAAACCTAATCTGAGTTTTCAAAAATTATCCAAATTACTTTATTGACACTATGCATGTACATGTAGCTCAATTCCTAGTGAGATTTAAAGAAGGTCTAGGTCTCGTTTCAGAAAGACTCATTATAATAACAAATGCCCAATTTCTACAACAAATTTGCTATCAGCCAATCAGATTGAAGGATTTCAGTATCTTTTAACTGTTATTGTAAATTTATTAAGTTTTATGAAATGGACCCCAGCTTCATTTTAGGTCTGGTACTATGATGAATGGTGTAAAATGTACCCAACACCAGCGCCAGTGGATCAACAAACTTGAAATCGCCCATTGATTTTGGACAGAAGACATTCAAGACATCTTTGTTTTAAAAGTGTCATAAACTGATTTACCATGGTAACATCTCAGTGTGACAGAAAAGTCATGCAGAGCACGCAAAATTCTGCCCTGGTTTTCATCAGTTTCTCATGATGTACTTTGTTCCCACCTTACACTTGGAGTAAAGTATGCAAGACATTTTTTTTCAAATGTGTCACAATCCACGTGTACATTGTCATGGTAACAGCAGATTGTGGCAATGATCGGAAAAATTGGGTGGAGCAAGTTTCTGCCTCAGTGTTTGCCCAATGCTCATTAGAGCTAAAGCATATCTTTGAGTAAAGATGACATGCAAAATGCATTTATTAAACGTGTAGACAATGACTCCCAACCCACTCGTAACAACGTACATGTACAAAATGCTGTTGTGACGAGGCGGGATGTTTCACGCCTTCAGTGATATTTCTAAGTTATGATTGTGGTCGATTGTTCTTGTTTACATTGTTGTAATTTACCATGTGCATTTTTAATTCTAAATTTACGTCCAGAGTTAATTAAGAAGCATTATGAACTTTGTTTCTCCCTCTACAGAAGATGGTGATGTGAGGTTACGTGATGGTCACAAGCCAGGGGAGGGCCGGGTAGAGGTATTTTATCAAGGAGAATGGGGTACTCTATGTGATGATGGGTTCGATTTAGCTGATGCAAATGTCATCTGCAGGTAAGTTTCTTTGACGTTTGTGAATTTTAAATTTGGTATAAAATTTGATATTATTTCCATCGTTTTCGTCACACCTGCATAGCAGTGTGAGACTATAGGCTCCGCTTTTCCGAAGCCGGCATCAACACCAAATCTTAACCAAAGGTTAAGTTTTTTAAATGACAGCATAACTTAGAAAGTATGTGGAGCTAGTTCATTAAACTTGGACATAAGGTTAATCAAGTACATTGTATTACTGAACATCCTGCCTGAGTTCAGGTCACATGACCAAGGTCAAAGGTCATTTAGGGTCAATGAACACCATGTTGGGGGAATCAACATCAAAATCTTAACCTAATCTTAAGTTTTTGAAATTTACCATAACTTAAAAAATATATGTACCTAGTTCTTGAAACTTGGCCTTAAGGGTCCTGCCTGAGTTTCAAGTCACATGACCAAGGACCAAGGGGGTATTTGTGGACTTGTCATCATGTAAATGTACATGTATCCCTGAATACCCTGTGCGCTTTTCAGGAATATGGCCAAGATCAAAGGTCATTTAAAGATCAATGAACTCTAGCCGTATTGGGAGTTTGGCATCATACCATGTAACTTAGAAAATGTATGGATCTAGCTCATGAAACATCGACATAAGGGTAATCAAGTATGAATGATTGTTTTGCACATGTCTTAGGTCACATGATCATGGTCAAAGGTCATTTTGGGTCAATGGACATAACATTTAATATCATACATGTATGTGTTTTCTTCTGTGAATAATTATTCATTAGCTGTTTTCAAAGGCAGCACTGCTGCTATGTATGTATATCGAATAGCGTAATGCAGGCGAGACTGCCAGAGGCATTCCACTTGTTTTACTCACAGAATACAATTTTTCATTCCCAGAGGTTGGCAGGTCTGCTCTAAAGTACAGATGTTCACAATTGTGCACTCCTCAAACTACATTTGCTGTATGAGTAATCTTCACCCAAACCTGCTTCATCACTGTCACCTGTACATAACAACTGTAATTTGTGGTTCCCCATTCAAAATTTTAAGCAAATGGTGGAGGAGAGTAGGAGGGTTGGGTTGAGGGAGGAGGATGCACTGAATAGAGTAAAGTGGAGGGAAGGGGTGAGGATGATCTCTGAGCATGGGTGAATCCATGCAGCCCACCCAACATAGTGTGGAATGAAACCGGAATTGAAACATAGATCTTGACTAACATTACAGGAACCTGCCCATAAAGACGATCTGTGCCCCGGTGCTTAAATGTTACTATTATGGTAACTTTGCCATCCAGTGGTAACTACTATGGTAACGATGCTCATCAGCCAATCAGAATCAAGGATTCCATGAAAACATTAATAATAATAATTGTACGTTTGTATTGCGCAATTTCTATATGTATATACTCAACTGCACATTACAGTAATGTTATTATTATTATTGTTACCCCAGCTATGGCCGTGCTGCCTACAGGCTCTCTGGCATTCTTCCTACCGGGTACCCATTCATCTCACCTGGGTTGAGTGCAGCAAAATGTAGATAAATTTCTTGCTGAAGGAAAAAACGCCAAGGTTGGGAGTCGAACCCATGTCCCCCAAACTGAAAGTTGAGAGTCTTAACCACTAGACCACGATGCCCCCACAGACCACGACGCCCCCATCATAGATACCATTGGATGGCAAAGTTACCATAATAGTAACTTTTATGCATCGGTGCCCTGCTCTATGTTTTTCCCTTGGGTGGTCTCTTCGTAGAATGATTTCACTGTATTATCTTTTTCTTCACGCCAAAGAAAGCCTCTTTCCTTGTTTGACAACAATTTCTTTTCTTTTTTTTTCTTCAGACAACTTGGGTATTCATCAGCAAACAGGTCTCATTGTTGTGCTCATTTTACACATGGAGAAGGTCCAATTCTTCTGGATGATTTAGCATGCTCGGGTTTAGAGAGTAGGATAAGTGAGTGTCCTAACAGAGGATGGGCTGAACATAACTGCGCTCATACTGAGGATGCCAGTGTCACGTGCAATGGTAAGTTGTAACCAGTGCTCTGTTTTACAAAGATTTGCGATTAATTGGATCAACTATGGAAAGTCAGCAACGCCAATATCTAACATGCCTGTTCAAATAGTTTTCAAGATATGGGGTATGCTCTTTATACATTCATAGTTGTCTTGACAATTCAGTGTGTTTCTCTTTGTTTACAAAGGACAATGTTCAAATTTCAAGTCAGAAAAATTATGACAATGATGGATTTCCATAAAGTTGAGGTTGATTGGATCAATCACAACTCTTTGTAAGACGGGACCAAGGTGGTTATACATGTACGTGTAACTCTTTAATAATATTGATAATACCTGTAGTTCATATACATGTAGTGCATGTTCCACAAGATACAATCCCTGGTCAACATAGGAGATAAAATACCGGGTATATAAAAAAATGTATACCCATACCAAGCAGTGACAGTAGTGTTCTAAAGTCCAGTGCATACAGTGATATGGATATTAGAAAAGTAAGGTCATCAAGTTTTGTTTGAATAAAATGTAATCCAATCTTGGTGACTGACAATTTAAGAAAGCTGCACCGCCAGCTAATTTCTAGGAACGTGGTACAGTAAAAGTTGCTGACAAATTTTGTCAATTTGTGGGAAAGATGGAAATATAAATTATTGGGAGCTTAAAATCCTTTCCATATTAAGGACATTATCTCAGAGAAAAAGATCACCGCACTGAAATCACTTTCCAAATGCCCAACATTCATAATGGACCAAAATAGCTGAATGTTAATACACCTGTAGGCTAGCCTATCTATTCATTTTGGTGTACAGTTGTATTTTTTTGGTTGTTTCATGACGTTGTGAAAGAAAGCTGTGTGCTCCTTTACCTTTTCTGGTAGGCTGGAATTCATATTTTTCAGTTACCAATATATTTTGCCCGATTAACGATTACCATAAAAGGAAAAATTGTCCATGTTTTACTCTGAATTTTCAAAAACAGGATCTCAGTCTTCATAACACAAGAATACTTCTTGCCTTACAGGGAATATTCGCCTACGGGGTACCAACAGTACTATTCAAGGCCGGGTGGAGGTCTATAGAAACTCCAACTGGGGCAGTGTATGCAACACAGGCTGGGACTTGGTCGACGGAGACTTGGTCTGCAAACAGCTAGGCTTTCCAGGAGCTAACGCCACCACGAGCAATGTGCCTCTCGCTCCTGCGACAGGACCGGTGCTGTTTAGCGAGGTAGGATGTACGACCGAAGATGATATGTTCCTGAACTGCTCGATGAACAGTACACCTGGACCTGAGTGCGCCAATCATACTAATGATGCTACCGTCATTTGTAAAAGTAAGGTGTCATCCATCCATAATGTGGTTCAGTTGTATATTGAATATTAGTCAAATAATGTCTCAATTGCATAAAAGTTACTGCAACTTTTTCATTACGTGTTATTGCCTTGGAATTCTTAATGATAGTTATAATAGGCGTTTATATTGCACCATCTATGTAGAAATAATCAATAGGCACATTGTTATTATTACCCTAGCTTTAGCTCAAGCAGCCTTCCAGCACTCAGGGCATACAAGGAATTATCCTTCTGGGTACCCATTTACCTCACCTGGGTTGAGTGCAGCACAATGTGGGTAAATTTCTTGCTGAGGTAAACATGCCATGGCTAGGATTCGGACCCACATCCCTCTGATTTAGAGACATGAGTCATAACCACTAGACCACAACACCCCCCCCCCCATTCTTGATTTTGATTAGCTCCTGTTGCTATGGTATTGTCATGCACAAGCCCAGGCTTGTTAACATAATATAGGTGTACATATAAACATGGTGCATGTCACTCTTTTTTACCCCATTATTCCTTCCCCCCTCTCTACTTTATACAAAACAGACCTTCCCAGTTTCATTAAGACCATGAATACACATTTTATTTGTGACCAGGCATGGCAAAACCCACAACAGTTGCCAGAAATGAATTTTCAATTAAAATATCCCTTTATGAAGAGGATTCTCAGCTTTAAAAAAGATACATAACTCACCACCATTGGATCATCCTAACCATCATTTCAAAGAGGAGAATTTCCAGTACTACAAAACTTTGCTTTTGAGAAAAGGGGGGTTAAAGATAACAACTTTTGAGTCACAATTATCAACCCTCATGCTATTGTGTAAAGAAGACAAAAAGAGGATTAGAGTTCATTCAAATTTTCATAGAAGGGGTAATCAAATTAGGTCCAAAGTTGTCACACTAATTTGGCACATCCTGTCCATGAATACAAGAGCTTTATTATCCAGTTTTCAATGTATTAGGGTTCAAAATAGGGGAAATAATTTGGTTTTCAAGAAGAGGAACAACTTGCAATATATTCTAAAATGATAAATTGTGGGTTTAATTAGCACTGTCAAAACACCTTTTGGGGTCTGTTTGGTACATCCAAATAGGTGCCGCTTTTTTGACGGCGGTGGCGTCGTCAACATTGAAATCTTAACCAAGGTTAAGTAATGACCTAGTTCATGAAACTTGGACATAAAGGGTAATCAAGTATTACTGAACATCCTGCCTGAGTTTCAGGTCACATGACCAAGGTCAAAGGTCACTTAGGGTCAACAAACTTTTGCCATATTGGGGGTATTTGTTGAATTGCCATCGTAAATTAAAAAGTTTATGGATCTAGTTCATGAAACATTGACACTAAGGTAATCAAGTATTGATTTATTGATGTTATTGAATTCACTCATTACTGTACAGAACCCAAGTTACTCTTTTATCTATTATGTATATATTGTTATTTTATGTTAACAGGACCAGGCTGAAAAACAGTCAATCTGAGCCTGTTATCCTGTATAAAGATATTTTAATAAATAAAAAAAAGAAAATAAATAAATAATAAGTATGAATGATTGTTCTGCACACGTCTTAGGTCACATGATCATGGTCAAATGTCATTTTGGGTCAATGAACATAGTATTTTATTATCATATGAATGTTTTCTTTTCTGAATAATTATTCAAAAGCTGTTTTCAAAGCCAGCACTGCTGCTACATGTACATCGAACCACGTAATGCAGGTGAAACTGCCATAGGCATTACACTTGTTTTATAGTGCATTGAAAATGGCACTGTATACATGTATTTTGTTAAGAAATTCACATTAAAAACTGGAATTTGACCATTCTGAACAAAATCACTCTTCATGTCTAACTGAAAATTACACAGTGTGATTTTTTGTGGGGTTTGCCATGTCTTGTCACATCTACTATACAACTGGGAATTTAATTTTGCAAGCACATTTTTCAACTGAATTTTTTTTGTCTCATTCTTTCAGAACCCATCAAGTTAATGGGTGGTAGTAATCCAATAGAGGGTTATGTTTCTGTGTATGATGGCTACAGATGGGGGCCGATATGCGCCAAGAACTGGGGCATAGATGATGCCAGAGTTGTATGCAAGTAAGTATTATATGGTAATACTTGTAAAGCCGCTATAACAAAAGTCTCTACTGCATCTTTAAGCAGCAACCATGTTCAGTTTCTTTCACACTAGCTTTGCCCAGCTTTCCTCCAGGGGCGGGTCCAGGATTTTCCAAGGGGGGGGGTGGGCACATTTTCCCGATGAAAATTTGACAAGCAAAAATAAAGGTTTTCACCTAAAATTTAAGGTCATTTCATCTGTGGGAAATTGGAAAAGCAAAAAAAAAAGGTCCTCACTTTCAAAAGGGGGGGGGGCACACTTGGGTAAAAATGGTATATTTACACTACAAATAATTTTGATTATGGCTCTCAAAAGGGGGGCATGGGCTGGCTAGATCCGCCACTGCTTTCCTCCTTTGTTTTGACTATTGCTGTAATTGAATGATTAATGGGGAAACTGTAGAAATGTAGAATCTGCTGGAATTATTGGCTCAAACATTGTATTAATGTGTCTAATAATCAAGAATGATTCAGGAGCTCTCTCGAGTATCATCCCTCAAGTGATTTTCACTGACTTATTGCTTTTCATCGACAAGATTTTAAAATTGAATACGTTGTACGGACAGGATTAGGGGTTTTGTATTATGAGCGGAATATCATTATTTTGACTGTCTGACCGCCTGCAAGAGGTCCCTCGAGAAACCTATGGGAAATACAGACGAGATGTCCTCGGTCAACAGATTAATTATTTTACTATGATATTTCTTTTACAGACAGATTGGAGATTTAGCAGTTGTTGAAGCTGTGAATGGGATGATGTTTGGAAATTCAGATGCTAGCTACCTGGCATCCAACGTTGGTTGCACTGGAACAGAAGGAACATTAGACGAGTGTCCGTCGACTAATACTGGTGATGCAGACTGCTTTAGGTTTACTCCGACGGATGAAAATCCAACGTTGCTCAATGCAACGAGCGATTTGGCTGGAGTTCGATGTGCTCGTGAGTAGATTGTGATACTGCATAAATCATAGCTTATGGGCTTAGTTTTATCATTTTTGACAATATTAAATTATTTTTCAGTCTCATTTAGATGTATCGGGAGGGCCAGTCTAGGTGTGATATCCTCAATTAAGGTTAAATGGCAACAAATGATGTTAGTGGTTTTACCAGTGAGGGAAGGAAGTACAGTTTGTTTTCTCTTCATCGGCTGGGATACCGATCAGGTAGAAAAACTGTCACCGGACATCCACTGATTAAAAAGAAAACATCACCCAATGCAGGACAGGAGTGTATAGGCGTTGCGAAAAAGCCAAGATTCGTTGTCACATCAGCCATACTGCTAACGTTTTGCGCAACAGCATCAGACTTGCAAGGGCAAAGACCAACACTGCCTCTGCCTTGTTTATAGGCTACCTTACCATGTTAGTAATCAATGAATCTTTATATTTTCCCCATAGCTGCTGTGCGTCTCGTAAGCAATGACTTCTCATTCTTACACGGAAAGGTGGAGGTCTTCATGGATGGTCAGTGGGGTGGAGTCTGCGCTGACCAGTGGGGTCCCCAAGATGCCAAGGTCGTTTGCCGTCAGCTCGGGCAGTATCCTCTATCCAATGACTCCTGCTGTGAGCCTTCCCAAGACTCTGTTCAGAACCCATCCTTGTATAATCTAATGTGCACTGGTAATGAGGAACGGCTTCAGGATTGTCCTATTGCTGCTGGCTCGTCTGCTCCTACCTCTTGTAAAGCAGCTACTGCTAAATGTCAAGGTGAGATTCTCGCAGTCATGACAGTTTACAAATTGTTGTTTGGCAAGTACATGTAAGAGAGCAATATTGCCGATATTATTATAGAGAAATATTGTTTTTCATGTTTCTTTGTCCTATTTCCCTTTTTGTTGACGTCTTCAGAATCTCTCAAATTACTGTATTTTTTGCAGAAATTTGATAGTAAAGAAAGGACAAATTGCCCCCAAATTACAACTTTGGCTAAAGAAAGGGCAATATCCCTTTTTTGGTGTAGCTTGTTCTAAATTTTCAAGACCAGGGGAGCAATTCATCAACATTTTCGTCCGTCAGGTTGTCAGATCTGATGAACTTCATGGATTTTGATTGGCTGATTACATAAAGTTTTTTTTTATAGATTTATTGTTGGTTTTGATGTGGAGGGGTCACACTCTAATCTGTTTTTTTTTTTCAGTTACCGTTCGTCTTTCTGGAGGTGGACACAACCTAGAGGGGAGCGTTGAGATCTCCAGAGGAGGACAATGGGGTAATATATGTGACGACAATTGGGGCATAGAGGAGGCAAAGGTAAGATTCCTTGAGTCAGTGCATGAATCTGACCCAGGTCAAAGGTCATTGGTTTAATGATCTTCAAATTGATCAGTGGCTGATTGCAGAATGAGATGCGTTTAAATGAAACCAAAGAAAATAAGTGCAGTTCCAGACGCAAGCATTTCATTGGTGGAAGTCAAGTTGCGTCAGGTGTTATGTACTGTACACGTATGTCTTGACAAAGCTCCTAGCAGTATAGGTCATGTTACATGTATATTGACCATTCTCACTTCTAATGTGAAAAGGGTGTAGGGAATAATCACACCGGGCACTGGAGTGCAAACAGTTGCAATCATACATGTATTTACAGCCATTATATGTGTAAATGTAGGTCATTTTAATCAAAAGCAAACAAAATAAATAGAGTATTGCAATATGTTTCAATATATTTTTTTTACCAGATAAAATTGTTGTTACTTTAGATGAACTTTAACTACATGTAAGGCATATTTTGTTTTTAGTGATGATAATATTCATTATAATGGAGATGGCGATGATGATGATAATGATACGCAGCATTTCAAATAATTCTTCATAATATGTTCGTAAGTCCTTCCTACTCATTTGTGAATAACTCCCAAGGTGGTATGTCGTCAACTTGGAAACTATGAGGTGGAATCTCATTCTGTCGGAAGTAAATACGGCCCTCCTAGTTTCTCCTATCTCTTGGATGATGTCGGATGCGAAGGAAACGAGGTCAGGGTGGAGGATTGTTACCATAGCGATTGGGGAACACATAACTGTGGCACCAGTGAGGCAGCCGGAGTGTCTTGCAGAAGTATGTATAGAGGCAATTGTTTGAATACTTTGATATAATAATAATGATAATGGTAATGAAAATAATGATAGCTGAATTTATACGCCATTTGCCAGAGGATGCAAAGTGAAACTATTATTGCGCTGGCTTTTGCCCAGGCTACCACTTTATAAATGTAAACTTCCCTCCCCACTCCCCCTCTTCATGATCCCAAGATTTAGTGGAATGATCAGAGTTGAATGAAGACAAAATTTGATTGCATATTTAATGAAAGGATTATTTCTATAAGAATTTGATTAATGAAGACATTTTTTATAGTGACTGCATTTGCAATTCTTGGACTGTCAGTTAATATTAGGCTACAACTTACAGTGTAGCTAAAATGCCATTTTAAGGTCAGAAACATGTTACATGTTCTCGATTTCACATACATGTATATAATACTGGCTTTAATGGATTTTACTAGATATGCCACAGGAAAAGGTCATTAATTGTGGTTTATAGTTGTTTTTTCTATCAAGACACCTTAGACACTTACCTGCTTCCTTCCAAACATGGATTTCCTCTATCTAGATTTACGGTTGATATCAGACAATCACAACTCAAGCGTACCCAAAGGTCGTGTAGAGGTCGTTCACAATGGTCGATGGGGACGTGTGTGTGGAGACAACTGGGATAGTGCAGATGCAAATGTTCTCTGCAGGTACGTCCAATATCTCCTATGTCTTTTTTGTTTGTTCCTTCATCATCCCTGTATCCCCTTTCTTCTACATCTCTGTATTGAATATTTCTGTTCCTTTTTTTCTTCTCCCTCTCGTCCTCCCATTCCTCCCTTCCTTCTGCTTCTGCTTCTTTTATTATTTCACCTTCTCCTTTTTGCTCTTCTCCTCTTTTTCTGCATTCCATGTAAAGCCTTTTCAGTCACCCAGTATTGTTTTCTTTGGCTTCTTACCAAATGTATCACTTATTCTTACACATCATCATAGAAAAAAAATAATGAGAGATGCGAGGGAAAACCCCTTTTAAAAGACATGGTGCTGACTTGGTAATGTATCTCATTTTTCCTTTCTTGCGTAGTCTTATTCTTGTAACTACATATCTGTTTCAACATTCCATGTGAAGTCCATGGACGTTTCCATTACATGTACCATATTAAAGGTAAATTCCAGTTCTGGTAACGATCTCAAAATTACTTTTTACAGAATATAATATAATGACCACCCAAGTGTCTGTTTGTATGAATAAACAATATGTGCCAAATGATTCTGGAAGAAAGTGTGTAATTGCAGAGAAATAAGCAAAATAAGCGCAGATTCGGTCACTTCTGTTGGGTCTTTATTCCAGCAATAATAATACACTGTCCCACGTGTGCCTATCTGTGTTGGCAATCTTCAGTGTGATCGTATTTCAGCTTAGATTAAATGATTTCACAAAGTTCAGTTTATGTAACTGTACCAGATCTAGATCCACGATGATATAGCAGAGCTGCCAAATAGTACGATTTTGTCGTATTCCGTACGATTTTTCACTTGAAATACGACACTAGGATTTTTATAGATAAAATACGATTTTTTGAAAATATAGCTATGGCAAGGCTCGACATTACAGAAATACACCTCGGGCAATCATTAATGAAAAATGTTAAGTTTTGGTGGCCCGAATCGGGCAACCAATAATTTTCAAAGTAGCGCAATTTTTCCTCCGATTTTTCACGCATTTATCAACTTTATACAGTTCAAATTGCAACCAATTCATCATGCGCCCTTTTTGTTGATCTACACACAAATACACACACACATGACAGTACATAGCCTTACCGCTATAGCATACAGTAGCTATTATCCTGCCGGCCGGCTGGCGTGAGCTTTGCATGAAACCACAGCAGCTACATGTAGCTATCTGTGCGCTAGCAGCCTATTCAGATTCGGGGAGCTACGATACGAAATGTTGCTGCTAAGAAATCTTCCACAGAACTTTGAAAATCTATGTCAAAGTCACATTTTACACCAATGAAATGCCCTTCTACAGTCCAGATTACTCAAATCTGGTGTAAACTGATTATCTGCAAGCATTAAAAACAGGAATTATGACCTCTCTTTTGACTCAAAAAGACCGATTTCCAAATGTGTTAATACACATAAAAACACAGGTGAGTACATCACAGTCCCACATGTGCATTTGTATGTATGTTGATACTTGGTTTCTTTCGAAGCTGCGTCTTTTCTATTCTTTTTTGTTTATAAATGACTTCTTAAATCACTCTTCATAAAGAAAATACTTTGGGAAGGCATTTCATTGATATGAAATGTGAATTTTTCAAACATTTTGGCAAACAAAGTAAAGGACTTTTCTCACACCTTTTTTCCAGATATAACTTTTACAGTTTTCTTATTTTTTTTTTTTTTTGACAGTGGTTAAACCATATACCCCTTCCCATTGAATATGCCTGATTAAAGAATATGTTTCTACTAAAAAAATAATAATACAAACGAAATAAAGGTTATAAAAATAGAAATGCGTCATCCCCAAAAGGTGAGTGAAAATTATTTGCTCAATTGGCTTAAACTGTTGCTAACGTACAGCTGTTAAAAAATATTTGTAATGGCTTCTCATTTTTTCCCCCTTCACCATTTTTATTAATTTGTTTTATTAATTTTTTATTAATTTTCTTTTGTTTCTTTTTTTTCTTTAATTTTTCTTTTTTACTTTTTTACTTGTTTTCCTGTTCTGTTTTGGTGGGGCCACCAAACTTTAATATTGGGCCACCAACAAAAATAATTTGAAGGTTTTGGTGGCCCGAACGGGCCACCACCAAAAAAGTTAATGTGGAACCTTGCCTGTCGGATGTAAAAATTACAGTGAGCACAACAAAATAATGAGATGTATAGTAGGAAAGTACACGACGGGTATGAATAGGATTTTTTGCCTAAAAATAGGATTTTTGGGGTGAAATAATAGGATTTTTGGTCAAGTGTGGTTGGCAGCTCTGATATAGTCATACTTAACCTTGGTTTTACAGACTTTCTCACGAAATTAGTGTTTTACTGCAACTACCGTCATTTAGCTTTAAGTCCCTCAGCGTTGTAGCTGAAACCTCCAACCAACCTCTACCAACTGACTTCTCTGTTTGTCAATGTTTGACCCCTATCATGACCTTATTCTGCTCTTCAGTGTCACCCTGGCCTACCAGGGGGTTTTCAGTCAATAGGAGTTATTGTATATTAATTATAAACTCTGTAAAATCATTGCATGTATCCCAAAATGATTTCCTATTGCCTATGGGATGTTTGGACAAATGCAGTGCGAGCAAATTTGACCGAGCAAATTTGACCGATACTAGCAATACCAACGCATAGGATCATAGAGGTCCGTGTTCAGGGGGACAGTTTTAATGGCAGTAATGTGACATTGGTAGGTGGGGCAAGCTTGCAGTCCGTCTCTATCGGAATGGTCATGAGAAGGTCAACTCTTTTTTTTTTCTTTCCTCTCTCTTCATTATCAGGCAGTTGTACAACAGCACTGCTGATGGAGTTGGAAGTTTTGCGCCTGGGACCGGTGTGGCGTTTATGACAAACTTCCAATGCAGAGGCAATGAGACTAGTCTGACCCAGTGTGCTCATGAAGAAAGAGAGATCAACGATTGCCAGACGGATGCTACTGTCATATGCAAAGGTGAATAAACCCTGTAATAAAAAGAATACAGTCAACACTGATTAATGAAACCACTTGGGAAGGGTTGCCTGTCTGTAGATGAATGCGACTTTAGATCTCTGCAATGTATGTCGGCCATAATGGGTTCCTCCAAAGAAGAACAAAAATACTTTCAATGGGTTATGCAATGAGCCAAGTGTGTTTCTATGTCGATGCATGCATTATCTTTTGTTAGTGGAGCGTTGTGGCCCAGTGGATTAGTCTGCGGACTTTGAAACAGAGGGTCATGGATTCAAATCCCAGTCATTGCGTAGTTTCCTTCAAAAAGTAATTCATCCACATTGTGCTGCACTCAACCCAGGTGAGGTGAATGGGTACCTGGCAGGAATTTATTCCTTGAAATGCGTGTGCGCTGTAATCTGAGTAATTACGGCTGTCAAGCTACAGCCAGGGTAATAATATCCAAGTCCTTTGGAAGCGCATAGAGACATTATTTCTAATGTGGTATGCGCTATACAAGAACTACATATTATTGTTATTATTATTAGGTATACTTGAAGTCCCCAGTGAGAAATTTCCATAATAACAGCATCCAAACCGCATTGGTCTATTCCTAAAGACAACATTTTTTCCTCTAGAATAGTTCTTGCCAAATGTTTACTATTGGAGGGAACCGCATGTATCAGAATGGAGTACAGTGCAATAGGAAGTACATGGTTGGAAGAATACTCTACCTGAAATAAAGTTACTGCATTTCCTTCTTTGCTATGGTGAAAAATTAAATGCTAATAAATGAAATGGAAATTGTTGAGGGAAATCATGTTTTCACATGCAGTAGCAACAAGCGTCATGAAACAATGTCCTGGGGCCCGTAACACAAAGCTTAGCAATGATCGTAGAACATTTGTCTACGATTGATTGCATTGGCTACAATGTACAATTAATCGTGAAAATGAAGCGTACAACCAATTGGGACCCTGGTCACCATAACTCAATTTTCCTTGGTTTTTCACAAGCTCTGTTTCTCTAGGTTCCCATAACTATCATGTCATGTTTCTTTTGTCAAAACTTTGTAATATATCACTTCATTGATAGGTTTGAGTAAACTTGAACTTAATTCTTTGCCCGCTTTGTTTGACTAGAGTCACATACAGCAGGCTGCCAAGTTCGACTCAAGTCACATTTTATTCACAATACAGAGTGCATTAAAGTATATTGTTTATACACACATACACTGTACACAATAGTAACGTGTGCATCGCATTGTACTGTGTACACACAAAGCTTTTCTTTGCAATAAACCAATCTAAATCTATTGTGAGCTGAATTAGCATAGTCCATGCTAAACCCTGTGTTAACGGTTGCACATTGAAATCAATGTGGTACACGAGTGCTTCTGCACGTAACGGGCAAAAAGTTAAACTAATCAATCCCAATTGGCTCCTTGTCAAGTGCTTTGTGCAAAATGTACATGCAACAAGGATCTTGATTAGCCATCCCAGCCATGGCGTAATTTCCTTCAGCAAGAAATTTATCCACATTGTGCTGCACTCAACCCAGGTGAGGTGAATGGGTACCCGGCAGGATTAATTCCTTGAATGCATGAGCGCTGAAAGGCAGCTCGAGCTAAAGCCGGGGTAATAATAATAATAATAACAACGCGCCTCAGAATAGAATATTTCTAGATAGATGGCGCTATATAAATGCCTATTATTATTATTATTATTGGTATATAATTGATTGCAAACCTTCTTTTTTTTTTACAGAGCACTGTTACATTGTTTTAGTGAAGGGGGAGAAATTTAGTTGATGACTGGGATCATTATTTTTTTTACCTGAAGGTGGTTTACGTCTTGTCGGTGGAAAGAGTCCTTTGGAAGGAAGGGTGGAGATATTCTATGACGGACAATGGGGAACTATCTGTGATGATGGATGGGATATCAATGATGCAAAGGTAAGATGGATGGATGGGTGGGTGGGTGGATGGATTGATGGATGGATGGATGGATGGATAGATAGTTAGAGTGGAGATATTCTATGACGGACAATGGGGAACTATCTGTGATGATGGATGGGATATCAATGATGCAAGGGTAAGAAGGATGGATGGGTGGGTGGGTGGGTGGAAAGATGGATGGATGGAAGGATGGATCAAAATAAGAATGGATAAAGGGATGGATGGATATTCTAATATTATGCAATATACTGCAAAGAGATTCATGCCTAAATCTACTAAGTTAATGAGAATTAATCATTCAAATGCTGTGTTTTTGTACATTGCAGGTGGTGTGTAGACAACTTGGAGGCTATGCCACCATCGCTGCTAAATGTTGCCAAGCTTTCGGACCCGGAACAGGACAGATCTTAATGGATGGAGTCAGCTGCGAAGGAACTGAACCTAACCTTGAAAGCTGCCCACATGAAGGATGGCAGTCGCATAATTGTCAACATTATGAGGATTCTTCGGCCATTTGCTCAGGTGAGAATAATAATGTATGGACCCCTACGAAAAATGGCATGTACTGGTAGTGTGTTCCATCCCAGTGGTAAATGGATGGATAGACGGACGGACAAACGAACAAACGATCGAATGAAGCATGCATGTATCAGAAGATGCTGGTTTTATGGTCCCCTTGCCTACAAGAAAAAAAATGTTAATTTTTTTCCCCTGAGTTTTTTTTTATGTTTTAAATGTCAGTGGCATAATTTTGTTTGTCAGAGTTTTTGTTTATTTGCCAGAGGTTTTTTTTTTTTATGGCAAAAGCCTTATTAAAAAACAGGCCCCTGATATGCAATTCTTAGTGAGATCTTGTGAATATCTTGGCATCATTCCGCAGCCTTATACATGGGAAGAATACAGCAAAAAAAAAAGAGGTGAATCATTGTCATATTTTCCCATTTCACCCTTATCCTTCAACTTATATATTTTTTTCTAATTTTTAATTTATTTGAAAAACCATATATTTGGTTGTTTCAGACATCAGACTGACATCCCCGAATGGAACAGAATCAACAAACACCCTTGAAGGCCGTGTAGAGGTCCTCCTGGATGGTCAATGGAAAGCTATCTGCCCTAAAGGGTGGGATATGAATGCAGCTCAGGTTGTTTGCAGCCAACTATATGATACTGATGCCAAAAATGTAAGTGCCTCTTGGTGTAACTTTACTGATCTTAACAAGCGAAGGGGTTTGATTTGGATCCAAGCCATGGCATTTTCCCTTAGGCAAGAAGTCTATCCATGATGTGCTGCATACTATTCAACTGAGGTGCATAGGTACCTGGTAGGACTAATTGATTGAAAGCAGGAAGTAGCACTGAGCACTGAAGAAGTAGCAGCTCAGGAGGGTTAATAATGGTTGCACTTTGTACCGTCTGAAGAAAAATACTAAATATATCGCAATTGATTTAATGTTCAGATATGTATTATATGTAAATAGTTTTTGTTGTTCTGCTCTGAAGCGCCTTGAGCATCTAATCAAGTTGGAAAGTTCGCTATACAAATCTCATGTATTTATTTATTTTATTTCCAGGCAAAAGACAACAAGTATTAATGTACAAGAGGAAGAAATTACCACCGGCTAGTGCCTGAGGAAGACTAAAAGAAAAACTAGTTTCTATCATGAAGCTCTCCTCACTAGTCAGTATTATTACTATTATTATTAAAGGTCAAGTCCACCCCAGGAAAATGCTGACTTGAATAAATAGAGAAAAATCAAACTAGCATAGTGATGAAAATTTCATCAAAATCGGATGTAAAATAAGAAAGTTATGACATTTTAAAGTATCGTTTATTTTTCACAAAACAGTGACATGCACAACTAGGTGTGTCAGTCGATGATGTCCATCACTCACTATTTCTTTTGTTTTTATTGTTTGAATTATACGATACTTCATTTTTTATAGATTTGACAATAAGGACCAACTTGACTGAACCATATAGTATTAATCAATGCTAACTCCACATGTTCAGGGAGGAATTAATCATTGTATCACTTGACAATGAGGAGAAATTTAGAATATTTCATATTTCATATAATAAAATACAAAAGAAATAGTGAGTGGATGACATCATAGTCTCCTCATTTGCATACCAGCCAGGACGTGCATATAACTGTTTTGTGAAATTAAGCGAAACTTCAAAATGTCATAACTTTCTTATTTTACATCCGATTTTGATAAAAATTTTAGTGTTATGCTTGTTGGATTTTTCTCTTTTTATTCAAATCAACTTTTTGTTGGGGTGGACTTGTCCTTTAATAAGCTACTGGTGGGATTACTGCAGGAGAGATGCTGCTCTGACAGGATTCCTTATAATGCTTTAATTGATCAGCCAAGATATAGAGAACCGAAGTAATGACGTCAGTTGCCATGGTTTCATGGTGGCCTGGTTCTAAACAAATGTACCCGCCGAATGAAAGTGTGTGTTTCTCATAGGAAAAAATGGCTGCTATCAGAATTTGATCGCTTGCAACCTATTTTTCAGACAAGCCAGTCATACTGATGTGTACAGACGATCGTCAGCTGCGACTCTGTTTAGAAACATGGCAACTGACGTCACACTTCAGTCCTTTATTGCTATATGAGAGCAAATGGTATGACACAGACTCCTGACTCCCATATTCTTTATTGAAATGATTTAATTCGCACAGGCTACACTGGTACCAGCTAAACCAAACCAAGACACTGGAATGACAAACTTACGATGCCTCGGGACGGAGAAGATGTTTACAGACTGCCCATCTCAAATATCAAATGTCGTCTGTCCTTACACTAGCAGAGCCGCTGTCCAGTGCAAAAGTAAGCTTCTTTTTCTCACAATATATATTTCAAATCTAACACGTTAAAGAGAAATTCCAGTAGTTGCAGTAAACACTGATTTCATGAGAAAGTCTGTAAAACCAGGCTTAATTGTCAGTATATCATCGAGGATCTAGATCTGGTACAGTTACATAAACTGAACTTTGTGAAATCTTGAAATCTACGCTGAAAAATGTTCAGACTGAACTTCCCCAACACAGATAAGCGCACGTGGGACAGTGTATAATTATTGCTTTGAGCGTCGGGCCCGACGCTCTACCCGAATCCTGTGCTTATTTGCTGATTTATCAGCAATTACACAATTTCTTCCAGAATCCTTTGGCACATGCGTTTTATTTATACAAACATACACTTTGGTGGTCATTTCATTGGATTCTGTATGAACTCATTTTGATATCGTTACCAAAACTAGCATTTACCTTTAATCCAATAAATGATTGTAAGAAATTGGAATCAACTGTAAGTCAACTTAAGTTATAAGAAAGTAATGAAAAAAAAATGAAATTCTTGGAATTGATTGCAGATCAACCTGCATTTTGAGTGCATACATATAAATAGATTAACAGCAAATATGGGGAAAATCTTTCCAAATGTATTACCTTTTAAATTGAATTTTTTATTTATGCAATCAATCAATATCTCTTCTTTCCTTTTCCTGCTGCTCTTTTCTTCACAATTCCTGAACCTTGTCTTAAAAATGATAAAACATTGGTCATTCATGCCTGTTTCAAGCACATTGTGTATACCATATTTCAGCAGCATAAAACATACTATTCAATCCTGATAGATATTCACTTTGGCTTTGCATGGTCCTGAAAGAGAAAAGGGTTGAATCCACCTTTTGAAAAATGTGCGCGTGAAAGTGCTTTCATCTATCTTTATACTTTTGACATGATTTTCCGCTTAACAACTCTAGTGGTATGGAAAATTTTAATTGAGAAATTTAGGCGTATGTTGGATAAAATGAAATGAGAATACTTTGGTCTTACATTCAACCTCTGTTGGCTTGTTTTTGTGTGCGTGTGTGTATAGTAACATTAGCATTTTGAATGCTGGTGAATTGCATTTTTTCCATATTTATTGAGTAGAATAATGAAATCATCATTTATTTCAATGGAAGAACATTTCATGTTATATTTCTTTTTGGAATTTCTTTCTTGAGGCAAAAAGCAATCTCATAAATCCTCTCCTGTGATGTACGATATTTACATGTACACAGATACTTGTACTTCCTTCTGATTTCGCAAGGCAGGGTGATTCTTAACATGGCACTGAATAAAATACATGATCAATGGGTCAACCTTCAAATCTTTGCATGCTGGATTAATTTTCAGGGATAATATTAAAGGCTTGAGGAGTGTTTTCTGAATATTTTTTTGTCCTTTCTCACAAGTCTCATTACCACAGTTGAATTTCCTTATCGATATGAGAAACTAACAATGCATGGATGCATGTTTATTCATATTCTGTTTGTTATGTACTTACAAGTACCACAATACCTTTATTTTGCACATTCTACTATTCAAAAGTAAATAGAAATTTATTAATCTTTCAACTTCAATTATGTGCACACTGTACATTCTTATCAAGGGAAATATGACAAAACTACTATCAAAGGTATGATTGGTAATTTCTGTTTCATCTTAAGTGTCAATAAAAAAAAAATCCTTGCATACATATTTCCCAAATGCATGGCAGCAATTTGGTCCGTTTCTGTCACTTGTCATTTCTGTACATTGCAGTACAGAAGAGATGTTTTAATTCTGATTCTGATTCGTTTTATTGTAAAAAATGTGTTATTGGCTGTTCTTTTTATATGCGCCATCTTGTCTGCCTTTTGATATGAAATTGTTTCTTTGTGTTTCACGATCATTTCTCTTACAGATCATAGAGATAAAGGTAACCTATCTGTCTGAATGAAGCTAGCTGAAACGGTGTTAAGAAATTGCACCAGTCAGTGTTTAGTCAGAGGACCACACTCCAGGTGTTACAAATACACCATGGGTTTAGCCATGACACCAAATGGTGTTACAAAGCATGTAACAAACAGAATGTGCTATGATAACACCAATTGGTCACAGTGTTGATGAACACTATAAATTCAACATCGGTGAAAAATGCTTAATGTGGTCCTCTGTAAAACACTGATGGTGTAGTGTTGACACCACTATCCTTGAAGTGTATATGTATCCAGTACTAACTCCCCTTGTTTCCTCTAGGGTGTTACAGAAGTGTTGGTATTAGATCACTTGCCCCCTTCCAGTTTCGGAAATCAAGTATTTTCACCTTCCTTCAAAGTTATGGAAATGAATTATTTATTCATGTACTGCAAGAAAAATCATCCCATCCAAAGGACAATGAAAACACTATTATTCTGATGCTCTACAAGGAGGTTTATATTAGTATGTCGTGGAAAATATTGAGGACACTTGTAAATTTGAGGACACAAAAGATTCAATTTACTATTTTATATGGGGGAGGGGAATGGATTATTAATAAATACACATCATTTGATTTAGGAAGTTCTTCCAATAAGGTTTATTTTTGTTTTCTAATCCATAAAGATTTATTTTGTGTAGACTTTTTTAATTTAATGATAGAGGTGGGGGGCAAGTGTCTGATTATTTCTGTAACACCTTCTTTTCGAAAAGTGGTACTGCTTGCGGTGATTTTTGCACTTACACGGAAGGACTCTGTTTCATAAAACTCACTATCAGTATTAAATGACAAATTTGCTTCTAACATGTCATCGATAACAAGTTTTGTGAAACAGTCCTACATGTGATGATATTCTTTAATATGTCTCGTTTATTTTTTCTTTTATTCTTTTCCTATTAACATCCTGCCTTATGTATCCCATTGTTCTTTTCTTTCAGGGATAAAAGACCTTCGCAAGATATGACATGATACTTATTTCAAGAACCAAAAATATTTAGTGATTTGAAAATACATGTAACATCTGTCACAGAGAAAGAAATTGCATTTTATTTTTATTAAATTATAATGTGCATCATGATACTCAAGTAAAGCAAGTAAGCAACATGCAAATTTAATGGAACTTTGATAGCTAATTTTTAATTAGTTATTCCTTGATGTACATGAGAAAGACATTTGTACTATTCCCTTCCCTCTTATTGTTCGTGGTGTTTTTTTTACTTAACAAATTTACTGAATGCAGTATGTGAATTATTAATTTATGTTAGTGATGCATGTATCCTTTAAAAGTAAACTCCCAAAAATATAAAATTTCTGATGTGGTGTCTGCCTTTTCTCCTCTCAAAAGGTGGACCAAATTATGTGCAACATCATACATTTTTCCTCCAAACAATACATGTACATTTGTGAACTAGGGGCATAAAAATGCCTCTTTCTTTTCTTTGCTGCACAGTACATGTATTTCTTTGCTGAGTGTATTTTTCTTTTTCTCTCTGTTTTTCCCTTTAGTTTTTTTTTATTTATTGTCTCTGGTGTATTTTATATAATTAGTCTTTGTTGAAATTGACTATTGTTCCCTTTTGCATTCCTAGTATGTCTCCATCTGTTTCTGTTCCTCAATTAAATAAAATATGTTCCTTTATCCAATTCTGAAGTACAAGTACATGTAATAACTAATTGCCAAGACCTCCCAACCATGTTAAAAGAAAAGAAGCATAGATGCTTCCACATTTTGCTAATGACTGCAAAGTTGTAGAAGCTATAATACTAAAAATATGTTTATTATCTAACAGTTTCAGTTTTCTTAAACTTTCTCTAGACATTGCAAAGTATTATAATGTGATATAATGGTATATGATATATTTGTCTATATTCACTGGCAGATCCGGTTGGGGGGGGGGCTGAATTAAAATTTGTTATGTAAAAATGCCGTTAAAACAGAAGTGTGCCCCCCCCCCCCCTTTTGACAGTGAATTTTTTTTTTTTTTTTGCTTGTCAAATTTATTCGTGGACGACATGTTATTATTTTTGGTTGGAAATTTTTATTTTTTTTATTATTTTTTTTGCTTATCAAATTTTTCCTCGGGAAAATGTGCCCTCCCCCCTTTGGAAAATCCTGGATCTGCCCCTGAATATATTAATTCCCGTATTCCATATAGATTTGACTGTTAACAGATTGAGATATCATATTGCAATACATTATTTTTCTTGAATAATATCATCTACACTTTATAGCTAAGTCACTGTCCACTCCTGTTCAGTGTTTTGTCTCATCAGTTTCTTTTGTATCATGTATAAAAACAGCCTTTAATATGCAGTGAAACTTGTTTGCACACTTTAAAGGTCAAGTCCACCCCAGAAAAATGTTCATTTGAATAAATAGAGAAAAATCAAATGAGCATAACACTGAAAATTTCATCAAAATCGGATGTAAAATAAGAAAATGATGACATTTTAAAGTTTCATTTATTTTTCACAAAACATTGATATGCACAACTCGGTGACATGGTAATGAGACAGTCGATGATGTCCCTCACTCACTATTTCTTTTGTTTTTTATTGTTTGAATTATACAAGATTTCATTTTTTACAGATTGGACAATAAGGACCGACTTGACTGAACCATATAGTATTGAACAATGCTTGTACCACATGTTCATGGGGAATAAATCGTTGTTTCACTTGACAATCAGGAGAAAATTAGAATATTTCATACAATAAAATACAAAAGAAATAGTGAGTCGATGACTCATTTGCATACCGATCAGGATGTGCATACATGTATAACTGTTTTATGAGATTAAGCAAAACTTTAAAATGTCATAACTTTCTTATTTTACATCCGATTTTGATGAAATTTTCAGTGTTATGTTTGTTGGATTTTTCTCTTTTTATTCAAATCAATTTTTTGTTGGGGTGGACTAAATACGTTTTTTTTTATCCACTGGGATTTGTTACTTTCAGTTTAGCCAGTGTCAGTGCCTCTGCTTTCCTAAAAGTAGTTCGTAAAATACATGTCACGGATAGGCTGTTAAAACTGGGTCCCCTTTTACAAAGAGTTGTGATTGATCAAATCAACGTCAACTATATGGAAATCCAACAATGTCAAAATTTTTCCTCCAGGAAATTTGCACAATGTCCTTTGTAAACATAGAGCAAAGACACTGAATTTTCAAGAAATGAATGTACATGTATGATTATACATCATATCTACATGTAGAATTTTTTGTTGAAAAAACATGCATTTTAGATGATGATGTTGCTGACTTTTCATAGTTGTTGATCTGATCAATCGTAACTCTTTGTAAGACAGGGGCACAGGTATCTCAAAATTTAAAAAGAAAATAAAGACAGCTCAGAAACTTATTTTTTAATACATAATTGGCAACATTCTCTTGTTTTATGTATATTTCTCTGCAGATATTGGAGACAATAATAGTTATGAAATACAGCTTTTTCTGACCTGTCTTCAAAACCTTTTAAATTTTTAGAAATTTATCAGCCCACTGATGTTCTCTGTGTATTCAGTTTGTTCATGAAACCACATTTGCTCTAATGCCCCTCATACCTCTCTCTCTCTCTCAAACACCTTGTTTTTCACACGTACCGGTATATATTCATAATTTTCTCTACAAGCAACATTACCTACATGTATTCCGTTAATCATTGCTTGAAAGCCTTCCAGAGTCTGACTTTGACGGAGTGCGAAATAATGTTCTTATAAAGTTTGAAAAGCAAAAAAAAAGTTTATTCATTTATCGGGAAGCAGATTTTAATGCATTCTACTTGCTGCACCATTAGATTTTCAAGTTTAACAGATGCACCCACATATTCAGCCACCCCCCCCCCCCTATCGATGTCTGGTAGCTACATGTACATGCATCTTTCTTCTGAATTACATTGTTGTACAAATTATTCGTCAAAATCTTCTTTCACATTTTGTTTATGATTTCAGAAAGACCAATACATGTACTTCTCCTGTTATGTGTATGTTGTTTGTAATGCTTTCTCATGTGCATCATTGAATAGTGATTTTTTTCTCTATCTGTAGTTTAGTCAATGGATATGACTTCTAATATCATTTTTAGTGCATCTTGCTTATGCTTAGCAACAGTCTTCAGGTTTTCACTACACTGAAGTCAGAACAAAGAATTTCCTAGAACTTAGGCCCCCTCTCCCCCCCCCCAAAAAAAAAGGTAGTAAATTACAGAAAAAGAAATATAGTGGAAATCAAAGTATTTTTTTAATGGAGTATTCATAGTTAAATTTGCTGATTAAACCTGTTTGCAGTCTTTGTCAACATAATGATAAAATGCATGTACAGGACATAATGAAACTTTGTGCTCTTATAAAGATTTTTTACTATTAACATTTTATTTCATCGTGGTTTGTACAATGTACATGTTACCAAAGGAAAAAGAATCCTTATTTTAGACATAAAAATACTTGGGACATTATGCTTAGAATTTGCTGGGATTGTATTCAAGGTTGGGTTATAACCACTTATTATAGTCTACTTATCAGATGAGTTTATCTTCCATTGGGCAAAACTCGCTAGGACTTTGGGTCCATGTTTCATTTTAGTCAAATGCCTTTGTGTCTACTTGCTAGAAAGTTTGATTTGATTTGATTTTCCACCAATCAGAAGCAAAGATTTGGGATTTTCATTTGATCATAAGTGATTGTGTAACTGACCCCTGGCCATGGTCCTTAATGTTTCTTTGACCATGAATAGTTTTGTTTGGGCATGTTTTACAAAACTGTCTAAAAAAATTATGGATGACTTTATATAAATGAACTAGAATAATGGAAAGCCAAATGGGATGTTCAATATCTTTAAAGCAATAATCTGAAGTACTTGTACATGTAGATTGCAGATTATCATCAACCCCAGTAGAAGCTGAATAGATTACCATTGAAAGTAATAGATAGGAATATTTACAGACATCACATTTCATAGGCTTTTCATTTTCATATTTCAGCTTTACACAAAGATGTGCATGAATTTATGAATGGCTTGTTGAAACATCAACCTCTTTGACTTTGTTATAGTCCTATTCAGGAAAAAAATATATATTTTTATTTTATTTATTGGGGGGGGGGCTGATTTCACAACTTACTGTGTAAATCTGCAGCACTGGATAAGCTTGGGCATTATAGTGAATTTTTCAGGGCTCCCTTGAGCATTTCGGAGGCGAAATCACCCTGAGCCCCCATGAAATTGACTCCCCGGTCCTGTTACATACTGAATCTGGATCATCCAGTTGTAGTGGAGGGAATCATACATGTGTTTTCTTTTATCTTTTGATACATTACAGATATCCGACTGATTGGCGGATCTGTGCCATCAGAGGGGGCTGTTGAAGTTCTTGTAGACGGTGATTGGGGGTTGATCTGTGGCTATGACTGGGGCAAGGAGGAAGGGCAGGTCACCTGCCGTCAGCTGGGCTACTGCGGCCTCATTTCCACACGTCGAGGCTGGGAACCTAAGATCGAGGAAAGGACAACGATGCACTGGCATTCTATGAATTGCACAGGGAAAGAGGAGAGACTACGAGATTGCCCAAAGTCTCATGGTTCTTTTCCATGTGCTTCGTACAACTTTGAAGCAGCAGTCACATGCAAAAGTGGGTATTTTCAAATCCAAACCTTTTTTTTAATGCTATGAATAAGTTGAGTTTAATAAGTTTTGTATTTGATTGATTTAATATTGGAAGATAAATTGAATTGAAATTATATGAAAATCAATTTTGAATTAATTTCAACTTTCTACTGCCTTGTGCAAACAAAAAATGTGTGCATTTTGACATAAAAGATACAAGCAATCTCTTAATTGTATGAAACTTAAGTCTCATGGAGACCAAGTACTAATTAGAGCTGGAATCGATATTGATATTAATAACATCTTGTCAATGGCAGATCCAAGAATTCATCTTTTGGGGGCATAGAAAATAGATCCTTTTTTTGGGGCAAAATTCTTTTGAAAATATAAAAAGGTTTCTCACTGCCAAAAGGGAATCAATAATTTGGGTTTTTTTTTATATCCAAGCAGAAAAATTGAGATGGTTATCACTCCCTTAAAAGTTAACATATCTCTTCAAAAAAAAAATTTAAGCCAAAGAGAAGGGGGAAATGCTTACTAAAAAAGGAGCCAAGGAACAAAAGAGGGTACAACTCATTGGATGTTTTTATTTGGCCAGAAGGTAAGGGTACATGCCACCTGTGTCCCCCTACCCCACCCCTTCCCTCCCTTTGGTATTAAAATAATTATAATAATATGCAACATTTAGTGCTTTATACAATGTTTCTAAGCGCTGCATACTATCATCCCGGCTTTAGCACGGCTACCCTGATCGGACGCATCGAGCATTCAAGGAATTCCTTCCTACCAGGTACCCATTTCCTACACCTGGGTCAAGAGTGGCAAATGTAGATAAATGCCTTGCCAAAGGATGCGAGTACTGCAGTGGGAATTGAGCCCCGGACCTTGTGGTTCAAAGTCCGGAGACTTATCTACTGATCCACAACACCTCCATTATGGGCATTAATCTGTGAATACAATACAACCAGCAGAGCCTGTGAAAAATTCCATGGCCTCTATCTGTTTAGAAAACTAAACCAAGTATAATGCATTACAAATAGGGTTGTTAATTTTAGTATATGGGAAGGTAATACTGTACAATACTGCTACAATCACTTAAAAATGAAAATGTGTTAATTTTTTTATGAATGGTTTAAGAAACTATCACAACCATTAAAATTATTTTGATTTACAATACAATCATTCTACTATCTCTTGTCATGTGTGTTCTTTTCCAGATTGGTGTGACCCACCCCACTACCTCCAATACGGTACATGGTCACCGAGAAGACAGCAGTATGGCCTTCACAGTAAAATATCATTCACGTGTGACGATGGCTATGAGTTAGATGGGGTTTCGTTCATGGAATGTTTGGGTGTATGTGAATGGAGTGCTGGTATACCAACATGTAAACGTAAGTGAAGTTCACATATGGAGGTTTTTGCCTGATTTCAAGCCCTAACAACTTTTCCTGATGAAATGTACATTCCCCCCCCCCCCCCAAAAAAAAAAAAAAAAAAAAAAAAGATTGTACCATTTTGTTCATACACTATTGTATATTTTTTATTTTATTTTTATGTCTGCATGTATTTTTTGTGTTTTTCTTGTCTTTTTTATGAAATCATCAACATCTATATGCCGATCATTAATAACATGAACTTACATGTAACTTGTTTTACTCAGTAAATCCATACATTAACATTTATAAATTTATGCATTTATACATTTTGCTTCAAAGTATATCCATTGAATTTTGTAAATAAAATCACATTTCAGACAATTAGGGGTCTGACATGCACTTCAAATGTTTGTGTAACTTCAGAATATTGTTCAAATTTTGTATGAAAAATTGTGCAAGACCTTAAAAAAAATGGAATTACTGTAAGAATGGTCAAGGAGTGTACCATAATGCCCTCCCCCTCCCCCTATTAATCATAACATTAGTGATAAAGACAATCTCCACCATATAGCAAATAATAATTACAATGATTGTACATTTGTAAATCCATAAAGGAAAATCTTCTTACAGGAACAGTGTTATAAACATCAGACAGAAAGTTTATTTACTCAATTGTTGCATTTTTTTAAACAGCTTCAAAAACTGGAGGGACATCTATTCCCCAACCCCCACAACAAGCTAGTGGTAAGTATAAATCTTTATCTCTACCTTACTTATCTTTTTCTGTTCTTTGAAAGGATTCTATAAATTTGCAGAAATCTTAATACAAAATATCAATATAGATTTATGTATAACTCGTAAGTAAAGCATGTAGGCCTACCAAAGACTACGCAAGGGAGACAAGAGAAATGATCTCTATGAGCAAGAGGTTATTATGAACAGGTTGTGGGTGTACATTTTATATTCAGAAAGTGAAAATAACTTGCCACTCCGTCTTTATTAATTTAATCAATTTAGCTGCGACTTGAGATTCAAACCATTTTTTTTTCATAGCTTACAAGTTCAAAATGCAGTTAATAGCTGTTATTACCAGTGCTGATACAAATTTTTTGGGGGGCATTCTTACATGCTAATTTGAGAAAATTACAACTCTTCATTTGAGCCAGAGAGAAGAAACAAATCATTTCAGATAAGTCTCGCAAGTGGGATTATTGTATTATGATTGATATTTCTTCAAAATTTTCTTAAAATTATTTACTGTAACGCTTTTTTCTGCTTTTTATTACAGGTATCCACCCAGCTGGTGTTTTTTTCATTGGTCTTTTAGTAGGAGTTATTGTTATTGCCATTGCATTTGGATTTATTTGGTATATAAGGCAACGGCCAACAAGACCCGCGTGAGTATTTGGAAATGATGTTGCACTGAACATACACTATGTTATGTAGTTTTTTTTCTTATTCATTAGTATCCCTAAATTAGACCCCAAAAGAGCCAATCTGGAATAAAATTATTGGAAATGGTTTTTTGACTGATTTGAGTAGGTATGGGTGTCAACATTTACCAAAAAAAAGTTAGGAGGAATACGGGTTGGGGAAAGTGTTTTTTTTCAAGGTCAAAGGTCAATGACCTTTTCATATATACTGTATAATGGTATCTCTGAGATGGAAAGGCGCAGGTTGGTGATAATGGTGTCAAAATGCACAAATTCTTACCAGAATATCAAATAGAATAAAATTAATTCCCTAGAATGCACATTCACCGAAAAAATTCAAGGTCAAAGCCTTTCAAATGTCAATGACCTTTTTTACATTATATACCATACCGTATAATGGTATTTCTGAGATGATAAGGTACAGGCTGGCGATCATGGTGTCAAAATGTTCAGATTCTTACAAGAAGATCAAATAAAATATATTTAAGTACCTAGAATGGACATTCACCAATAAAATTCAAGGTCAAAGTTTTTCAAAGGTCAATGACCTTTTTACATTATATACCATACTGTATAATGGTATCTCTGAGATGAAAAAGCACAGGTTGGTGATCATGGTGTAAAAATGCACAGATTCTTACCAGAAGATCAAATGAAATAAAATTAAGTACCTAGAATGCAAATTCACGCATAAAATTTAAGGCCAAAGGTCAATGACCTTCTATACTATATATACCATATTATATAATTGTATCTCTAATATAAAACGGCGCAGGTTGGTGTTCTTGGTGTCAAAACACGCAGATTCTTACAGGAAGATAAAATAAAATAAAATTAAGCATCGAGAATGCACATTCACCCATAAGATTCAAGGACAAAGGTCAATGTCCTTTTTAACATTATATTATAATAATGGTATCACTGAGATAAAACACTGCAGGTCGGGTGATCTAGGTGCCAAAATGCAAACAAGAAGATTAAATAACACTAAAATAAGTATAAAGAATAAACTTTCACCCTTGAAATCCAAGATCAGAGGAAATATATAACCTGTATGACATAAAAATAACAAAAACAATTATCCTTTGTGTTCATATTTTATTTCTGAATAATGTAAATAACGATGGCTAATTTGTAATGAAAACATGGAGGTTTCATAATTTCAGTCTGAAATAATGAAGGCCATGGAGAATGTATTTGGGGGTCAGAGGTCAATGAGCCCTTTCCAAAATATCAGTGGAAGTTAAGTAAAAAAAAGTTGATAACCAAATAACACTTTTTCATATACTGCGATGCATTGCCAAAACCAATAAAAAAAATAAATGAAATCAAGTATATAATTTGAAATGATTTTTATCTTAAGTAGCAGCATTTAATGCATCATTATATCTAAATCAAGGTTGTCGTGTCTTTTCTCTCCAGCGATAGGCCACTCACCTCAATGCTATAATAAATACTATAAACTATTAGCTTAATCTTCTGAAAATGAATAGGATAGGTGTAACTCTCATGTCACAGCTAGCATCATCTGAGAGCATTTCCAAACAGCAGAGGGATGATGATGAAGATGAAATGAAGGCCATCATTGGAGCTGCAGCTTCTGTCATACATGTAGTAAATGGCATATATATCAACTTCATCAAAGATGAATTCCCGTATTATTATTAATTACCTTTCATCAGTTCATTGCGAGCTGCCAGAATCTCTTGAGATGCTTATGCTGCAGGACAAAACTTCATATCTGCTGTCTGCCGTACGTCACCCATGATGCTATTTCTACTAGGTATTAGTTTGTACAAGGATCATGTATTTGGTCCAGAACAACTGATTGTTATCATGCACAAATAAGGCATATAACAATAAAATTCAAAAGGAGATAATAGCTTACAAGTACACATACATCGGCCTAACAAAACTCCTACAGCACCACTTCCAGTTCTTGAGAATCAAGCTGTGCAACATATCAGTAATAATATAGATCCTGGTCTGATATCCCTTGACAGAACGTAAGGTTTTTATTGAATGGGCAATATGAAAGTCTTAAAAATGTCAGAAGGTTTTCAAAAGTTCAATTACTCTTTGCTGAAGTTGAGACACTTAAATTCATTTACTATGACAAAAGCTGCAGCTCTAATGATTGTCTTATTTTAATTCTTCATCATTGTCCCTGGCTATATGAAAAATGTTCTAGGATGATGCTTGCCATAAGAGTTAGGCCTATCCTTTCCATTTACAGATTAAGTTATAGTTTTATAGTATTGATTGTAGCATTTGAGGTTAGTGACCTATTGCTACAGAGAAATTAGTACCTTGATTTAGATCTATAAAATGCAGATCTAAATGCTGCTACTTTAGGTAACTTCACCATTGTCACCATTTCAAATTATATTACACATGATTTTTTTTACACTTTTGTCAATGCATTACAATATATCATAAGAAAAAGTGCTATTTGATCCAATTTCACCTCGAACTTGTATTTTGACATCATCATTGGTCAAGGATTCAAATATTAAATTTGTGATCATTTTCCACGCAGGTCAGTCTTTTTCCCATCATAATCACTATACCTATATATATGCCACAATCACGTTATATCGACCTATTTACTTAAATTCCCTGACGTTATTGACATAGTTGATTGACCTTTAATTCCTAAATATATTTTTCATGGCCATTTTTATCCTTATTTCAGAGTGAAATTATTAAACTTCCAAGTTTTCATTACAAATAGTTGTCTTTCTTTCTATTATTCACAAATAAAATGTTAATATAATGGATTAATTTTTTTTTTTTTTGGGGGGGGGGGGGAATCATGCATAGATATATAAATATTTATCAACTTTTGACCTTGACTTTGGATATTGGATTATTCTGTATGATTATTTTGAGCCTTTTTATCTTCTTGCAAAAATTGCTTTCTGACATCGAAATCAACCAGCGTTTTATCTCAGAGATACCTTTATACGATGTATAGCCTATGTAAAAAGGTCATTGACCTTTGAACTTGAACTTTATGGATTAATATGCATTCTAGGTGATTAACTTTATCTTGTTAGACCTTCCTGTAAGAATCTGTGCATTTTGATACAACGATCACCAACCTGTGCCGTTTCATCTCAGAAATACTATTATACAGTATGATACATAATGTAAAAAAGGCCATTGACCTTTGAAAGGCTTTTACCTTGAATGTAATTGTTTAATGTGCATTCTGGGTACTTAATTCTATTTTATTTGATCTTCCTGTAAGAAACTCTGCATTTTGACACCAAGATCACCAACCTGCACCTTTTCATCTCAGAGATACCATTATACCATATATGGTATATAATGTAAAAAAGATCATTGACCTTTGAAAGGCTTTGACCTTGAATTTCGTGGGTGAATAAGCATTGTAGGGACTTGATTTAAATTTATTTGATCTTCTTGTAAGAATCTGTGCATTTTTATACCATGATCACCAACCTGTAATATTTTATTTGGGAGATACCATGATACAGTATATTTAAAAAGGTCATTGAACTTTGACCTTGACAAAAAGCACTTTCCCCAACCCGTATTCCTCCTAACTTTTTTTTGGTAAATGTTGAGACCCATACCTACTCAAAACAGTCAAAAAATCATTTCCAATAATTTTATTCCAGTTGGTTACTAATTACGGGATACTATTAAGTCATTAATTTCTCTAATTTTTAGAAATATTTTTTGGACAGACCTTTAGTGTCACCATTCGGAAAATGCACTCGTGGGCTCGAAACTTGTCGAATCTATTTATAAACTTCCACCCTGCATTGGGTTTTTTTAATCTTTGTTTTATTGGATTATTTTTTTTAATGTAAATTTATGAATTATTAAGATTACTAGAAATCATATACATGTACCAGCATCATTTATGAAGTATTTTTTCCCCACTTATGATGGGTAACTATATTTTTAAATATCCAATTGTGAAATTTCATTTTCCATTTAGCCAGTTATCATTCAGCTTTTGGCTGTGACCCATGTTTCATTCAGTAAACATGTTTCTTTGCATTGAAATGTATTGATATTAGAATTGAGTATGTGATATATTTGTTCATGTTCTCCCATATCTGTGGCAGATCTCCAAGCAGAGCAGGAAATATATTCAGACCTCGCAAACAGCTTGATGAGATGGAGGAGCCGGTTCTAAGCTTCCAGGCAATGAATATGGATAATGAAGAAAACGGGGATGCTATCTGATACCACATAGTCATGGTTACATACATGTAGTTATCATGAAAAGACAGAGTCAAAGAATAGACTATTGACTGGAATATTGACTCTCAGAACGATTGGACCTCACAGATTATTATGCACCGTTTACGCAGCAATGGATTTTTCTTCATGATTTTTCTTTCTCAGAAGAAAAAGGTGATAGGTGAAGAGACAGGGTTGCACTATAGGAGAGCTGCATTTTGCAAATTTGATTTTGCTTTTGTACATTTTTTGAATTTTGAAAATGGTTTGGTGACTAATATTCCTAAAGGAGGTATTATATTGATAGTATATGTAGAACATGGCATGACTACCTGAAAGTGGTCACATGTAGTCACTCAACCTCGGTCAATCCACATAATGACTACAGAGAGTAACTAGTGGTTTGTCTCTGTAACTCTGCAAAATATACCATGCAATGAGAATGACCAGAAAAAAGTTGGTCTCACCCAATTAACCAAAGACAATCACTTAGTCACCAATGTCTAGTCATGAGAATGACTAGACAGAAGTGAGTCACAGTCAAACATGGTTACTCATATGAGTGACTCATTGGTTAGTCAGTGACACATGGCCAAAGGCAGTCATTGAGTCGAGTGTCCAGTCATGAGAGTGACTAGACATAAGTGGTTAGTCACAGTCACTCTACCAAAGACAAATTAAATAGTCAAAATATTTGGTGATGTCTTGAAACAATATCCTGAGGATTCCTATTATTTCTGTAATTCAAGGAGAAATGTGAGACAATTATTTTGAATTTTCATATATGCATATTTTCTAAATGTAGCAAGTACTTAGTTTGCTCTAAAGCCTGTCTCAAGCTTTTGGTAAACGGTCTAAAGGCATTGCACATCATTGGTCTATGATCAGATTTTGGATGATTACAAGCTTTTATTTTGGAGTAAAGGCCAAATAAGTTTCAAATCGTAGCCAATCGTACGATTGCTATGACTTCATTACGACTAGATATTAAATTTGCCTTTATTCCAATAAGGATGATAGCATAGTCACAGATTTGAACATAGATTTTGGTACGAAGATATAGAACATTACACAGTAAGATATTCCATGTCTCAATGTTAGCACCAAATTCTATGTCGTTTTATTCCAAAATCGGGTTGCAGACCAGCCGTAATGTCTGCGTTGGCGTTATGATGTGAGTTATATTCATCTAACATTCCAATTTAACAATTGTGCAGTGATCTTTTTCCAACTTATGTTTTTTATTTCAATTTTGATTGATTTGGTATGATATATCTAATGCCCTCTCTTTGTAATTATTTCTGTATTTTCTTTAAAAATGGCCCTTTATGCACTTATATATATTTATCCTACAAATGTTTGATTTGATATCAGAAAGCTTGAGACAAAGCATAGAGACATAGCAATCGTACGAATTGGCTACCATTGAGTCTTGGAACTCTTGTTGGAATGCTCCCCAGGGAGTTGAGAAGGTGCAAACATTGTATGCGGGCATGCAAGGATCCAATGACCGAGGGGTAATATATCTGTAAAGTGCTTTTAGACGTCGTTCCGATGTATTAAGTGCTATATAAATGCGGAATATTATTATTATCCTAAAATTGTTAATGTTAGATTGTTCCATGCTTAACCCTAATTCTCCCGGGGGGGGGGGGGGGGGGCCATTATGGCCCCCCACCCCCTCGACAATTTTTGGGATATATCTGCTGCGCAAAATTTTTTGACCTCGCCGCTCACTAACTTTTTACTTTCAAGTCTCGCGCAAATTTTGAGACCAAATTTGTGACGCCCGGGTACGCGGTTACGACATTACGCAACATTATGTAAGTGCATGTCAGACCCAAAATTGCTCATAAACGTGATTTCATGTACAAATCCAATGCAAATTGTGTATTTGGCCAAAATTCATAAATGTATCATTATTTCTACTTTTAATGATCAAACTTAATTAATTTTGCCTTGTTTATGATTAGAATTAAGTCTGGAACGATTTCCATTGAAAAAACAATAAAAACAAAAAGTAAAAAAACAGAGAAATACATAAGAAATGTAAAAAACAATAAAATACATAAGAAATCGGTCTTGGTACCAGAATTTTTTTCATTCACAATTGTTAGGAATGCTATAAAGAATATTTTCACCAAAAAATAGCATTCAAAGAGCTTTATTTAGTGAATCAGAGCAAAAAGTATGATTTCATGAATAAATTAGCATAATTAATTCATATAAAATAAAAATATATGAATTCAGTGAAATTTACCAATGCAACTGCGTAGATTACGTCATTCTCTACCATCATGCAAATTTTCGTTGTGATCGCGCAATCCACGGCTGAGATCTTAACCCTAACTAAACCGGGCTTTTTTGGCTGTTCTGTGGCCGGGGGGGGGGGGTTGATTCAACCCCCCCCCCCTGAGATCTCGGCCGCCGATCGCGCTAGCGCCGCAAAAATTTGTACGCTGGTAGAGTGCGATGTAATCTACAAGGCTGTATGGTAAAATTTTCCAAAATAATGAGATTTTATTTTATATGAATTAATTATGCTAATTTATGCATAAATCATACTTTTTGCTCTAATTCACTAAATAAAGCTCCTAGAATGCTAATTTTTGGTAAAAATATTCTTTGTAGCATTTTTAACAATCACAATTGAAAAAAACTTCAGTTTGAAAATCAATTTCTTATGTATTTTATTGTTTTATGAATTTCTTACAATGTATTTCTTTGTTTTTCAACCTTTTTTTTTTCTTTGTTTTTTTAACCAGATTTATTGCACAACCTTTTTGAAGCATAATTATGCTAAAATCAATTGATTTCAGCTGTTTAAAGCAAAAATAATCATATCTTTATGAATAAGATGAGAAAACTTAATTTGCATTGACTTTGTACACAAAATCACGTTTTGGAACAATTTTTGGTCTGACATGCACTTACGAAATGTTGCGTAATTTCGGATCCTCGTACCCGGGCGTCGCAAATTTGGTCTCAAAAGATGCGCGAGACTTGATAGTATATACTCTGTGAGTGGCGCGGTAAAAAAAATTCGTGCGGCGAAATGATCGCAGAAAATGTTGAGGGGGGGGTTGAATCAACCCCCCCCCCCCCCCGGTCAGTTTAGGGTTAAGGGGGGGCTATAATGCCCCCCCCCCCCCCCCCCCCCCGGGAATGACAAGAGGGTTAAGGAATGGGCTGGTATCAAATAGAAGAGATGAATATTTTATTTCAATCTGACACCCGATCAAAATAAATTTTCATGTCAAATTGCCAAAATTATCCATTAACAGACCTGTCTTTTTTCATACTCCTAACACCCTGCCTATCTCAGGGCACGCATAGTCATATAATGTAGGAATGAATTCAAATACTGAAATTCCCTTTAGGGGGATTTTTCAAATCTAAATCAAAGATAAATTCAAATTAAATATTGTATTTTCTAGCACTTATTGTGATAGGACTTCTATTTCTGAAGATGTGTAGATTGTAATTTTGGAAAATGATTGTTGTGTAGAATTATTACCTGGGTGCATGCACACTTTTGATCTTAATTGTATGGCGAAATTCTCGAAAGATTATCTTTCCAATCCCTCCTGAGTGAGCAAATTCACTTGAAATAAAATGTGTTTTAGTACTCACATGCGTAAATCGGGCATCATGGATTATATGCATGTACAGTGTGCATCCCTTATTGATTCTTATTTTAGCTTATTATAGTGCACTTGTGAGTAGTACAGTAAACCATGCAATCAATTTTTACTGCAGATGATACACAATGCAGCGCACTTTATACCAAAGATAATACGCAGTGCAACATAATTTATTTCACCCATAATCCCTTACATTTTTCACGAGTTGTACCTATAAGATTTAAAAGATGAGAGGTCAGTGAAACGGAACACGTCACAGGTTGTTTTGACAGGTGAATCTTCGCTGTGTGATTCACCTATTACTTGCTGGGGGTGTTTCATGTAAGGCGTCAGCACTGTCTAAATTGACAATGTCAATGAAATCCTAGGTTTTGATTGGCTCAGAAGCTCGGGCCTCTGACTGTTACGGTAATTGTCGGAGAACGACAATTTGTCAGTGCTGACAGCTTTCATGAAACAGGCCCCTGGACAGCATGGCTTTGTATGTGGAATGTAATTGTTACATAATGAGACACATCCTCCAGCTTTATAACAATTTAGTACATGTGTAAGTATGACAGTTCAAAGGATGTTGAAAAGATAATGATAAATAAATAAATGTAGTTGTAAACATGAGATTAGTGAAGGAAAACAAAATCACATCATACATCAACTGACCAAAGTGCAATAAAAAACAAAACAAAGAGTTCCGTTAATACTAAGAAGATAATATTTCCATCAATGATGAAAATCCTTAATATTCCAGGGTATATCCAGTTATATTTACTACACAAGCTTGTTGTTTGAGTTGATGATTTATGTGTACTTAAAAACAATAGTTTTGCTTGTATTGTTGCTCGATCCATGTCAAATTTTGTGAGAGAAATATACACTTTTGAATTGATGTTAGGTTGAGTGACACTATGATGAATATGTCCATTAGTTTCTGATCAGTCATTCAAGTTTGGAAGTATTCCCGAGATCCAGTTTCTGAAAAGTAGCTCAAATATGGCTTGCTGTCCTGCCGGAACGAGAACGCAACATTTTCTGTTTTTGTTGGGGAGGCGGGATCAGGGTCAGGTTGAGGAATATTTTTGTTTAAGTCACCATGAAAGAATTTGCAGGGTAATATGTAATCACTGCTCAGAGCACAAAGAAATCATATGTGACCAGCTACCTTGAAACCAACAATAATGCCAGAGAAAGTTATCTGTAAAAAGCCTAAATAGTAATTTGGTCTCAAACAAAAATGGAAAATTAGCCCATGTGAAAGAGAAGTTCTTTATCTTACAGTCAAAATTTAAAGTGAAATAAGTGAAAAGATACAAGACTTTCTTTAACACCATATTAATCGGTCTACTTGGAAGTTTTCCTTAGATTCTACAGTGTGCACATCTCATGCTTGAGAGAACTCCATACTTCAAGCCTAGTTTTCTCCTATTCTATAATGCTCCCTCTGAATTTCTTTTGCATTCAATCAAGTACTTGTTTGGGTTATTGTTGATCAGTTTTCACAAGTTGTATATCAATTTCAAAGTTTTTTTAAATTCGCTTTTCCCAGGTTGATAAAATTCTCAAAATTTCTTTTTGGCAACATATTGTTGGTTTGGGGGGGTCGCTGGTCACTTAACCAAGTATTCCTACACTTAAAAAAAGTCTGCCTATAAATTGTTGCATCACATGTTAAATGAATAATAACTGCCTTTTTTATTGTTAAATTCAACTATTTCAATCTACCTGAAATCAGTAGCGATTAGGACATGTTAGTTGTAGCTCATCCATTTAGATTATTAAGAGAACTCATTTAAAGAATAAACAGAGGCTGTAAACCCAATATTGAATGTGGTGATTTTTTACCTGATTGCTAAGAAAGCATGAATGCTTGTAAGCAAGCAACCAGAGGACCGACGGCTTAAGGTCCTCTCCGAAGGACCTGGTACTGAGGATTAATGCCTTACCAAAGGGCACTAGCGCACCAAGTGGGAATCGAACCCGGGTCACCGGAATACGAGTCCCCCGCTCTACCGACTGAGCTATCGCGCCTTAATATACATGTACATGTAATATGGGGGCATTTCTGGGTCTAGTGGTTACGACTCCTGTCTTTCAATCTGAGGGACATTGGTTTAATTTCCAACGGTGGTGTGTTTTCCTTCAGCAACTACCTAACTTGAATCGCTTATTTGAACCAAATAAATTAGACAACCTCGGAGAATATTGCCCAAGAAGAGGTTTTAATTTTTTTTGCATAAAACGGTCTGAAGAATTGCTCCTACTTAGGCATTTATTCAATATATTGAAGGTTGGTTAACACAGATTATATTGCATAAATACTTAGAAATGAATGTCACACAGGTCTTTGCTGAATGATTGTCAAGATTCTATTCCTAGAGGAACATTCTTAACTCTAATGTTCAGAAGGAATTTTCAAACTGTTGTTTTTAAAAGCAAAGGTGACTTATTGATTATTGTATATCATGCCTTTCATTGTTGTCTACGTCTTTCAGCTTATAAAGCCGGAGTTTAATGAAAGATTTCAATGTTTAATTTGTGGATAAATTTCATTTCAACCCATATTTATTTCTTTTCAAATTGCATTTATGTGTATATTTTTCCCATTTTTTTTTCCAAAATTGTCATATTCTAGACTGACTGGTGAATATCATTTTCAAAATGTTATTTGATTTCTTTCTGTTATATTATTGTTCATATGTATTTTAAGATATTAATTTCATTTGTCTGTCTATCTCCTCTCACTTCTTTCCAATAACAGTGCCTACACTAATAATTGATATACATATACCTAGTCTTGTTTTATGTTTGATAAAAAATGGTAGGTGTATTTCTTCTATAATTCATGTGTGTAACTACAATTGGCATCGCCATAATTATGTTTATCGTTCTTTTCAGTATTATTTTTGTATATAAATACACTCGGAAGTGATACAAAGTCAATGGTTTTTTTTCACTACATTTTGAGCATGTGCAGGTCCTTTCCTATGAGTTTATTGTGATGCCTCAAAATTTTGATTGTGTTCTATGGATTTGTACAAAATATTTGCTTTTATAAATCAAGCTAAGATCATGTTTTTTTTGTGAATATAGGATTGTATACATTTTCATTTCAATTAAAAATTCAATTTTTAGGGAGCTATTTTTGTCACACATTTTTCAAAGAATGCAATATTTGACTACCAATGAAATGATGAATCAATTAAATAATTGCATGATCATCACCTGTATGCCTGTAACTTTGTTATTTTCATTTAGCATAGTAGTGGTAGTAATTTATTTGTTTAAAATATATGAAATTTAAATTCGAATCCATAGCAGTGGTCATTATTATTCCAAATTGATGTCATTAACCAATATCATGACTAGTTTAAGTGTGAATTGTGAAATACTACGATCAACCTATGCTACCAAAGAGTCAGTGACTTTTAAACAATTATTTTTAGAGGCCTTAAGATTATTTATAGGAAGGGAAAACATGTATGCTTATGGTCTATTATGCATACATCACTTAGTTTTAAGTACATGCTTTAGCTAGGTAAATCAAACCATAACGATGCTCACATGATGGGTGTGTTAATAAAACATCAAGTTTGTTACTTTTCCAAAATCGTTGATGTATTTTTAAAGGAGATAATAAAGTCATATTTTTACTGTACAGTGTGATCAAATGCTTGAATTTTTAGATTATTTGCCTCGTATACGACATGTTTTGTCCCCTCAAAATAAATAAAAGTGTTGACAAAAATTATGCGCCATTAAACAAAAAGTGATTATTAGTTAAAATGAGTAATCAAAGGGAGGGGGAATGGTAATGAAAGACCTCTTTTTCTTTTGAAAATGTGAATTGGGACCAAAATTGCATTGAATCCGTGTATTTAACGATCTACGGGACTGTTCCACCAAACATGAAGTTACCTATGAGTTGACAAATTACGAGGTCATTAAAGGGGAAGTTCACTCTGACAAAAATATTTGTTGTAAAAATACCAGACAAAATAATGAAAAATATTGGCGAAGCTTTGAGGAAAATTGATCAAAGATTAAGAAAGTCTTTAGAATTTTATTTTTTTTCATTTGTGACGTCACAAACGAGCAGCTGCCCCATTAAGTGCATAAATTTCTTAATGGTTCATGGTGACTAGTTTTGGGAGGGTTTTTGCTCTTTCAGGGGGGGGTTAATGATTTGTCTGTTGATACACTATAGGTACAGTAAAAACGATTTTTCTCATTTTTGAGTTAATGACATTTCATTGTAATTTTTTCTACTACACCATATATGGGGAGGCTGCACGCATATGATGTCACAAATCAAATTTTAAAAAATCAAATAATATAATAAACTTTTATATCATTGATGGATTTTCCTCTAACCTTCAATATTTTATTCTGCTATTTTTACAGTAAATTTTTTGTCAGGATGAACTTCTACTTTAATTTCCTTGGTGGTTTGCATAAGTGGAAAACTGAATTTCCTATAACCGTAACAGCATTTTGACAAATATATATATATATATATATATATATATATAGTGAAAGAAATGGATGAAGAGAACAATGGTAGGCGTAGCTTAAATCAAGGTTAAAATAAAAGAGTTGCCAAAGCTGTTGTACATGTATAATTTCACACACATATATTTATATATAAATGTGTAAAGTTATATATATATATATATGCATTGAGATACTTGTTCAGAACATAAATCTCAATGTAAAAAGATATATCTATTCAACTTTAGTTGAATAAGAGTTGAAATGATTGAAAATATGTTCAATAGACACCTACAGTGATGCTCAAAAGTTAGTGAACCCCAACAGAAAAAGACCATAATTATTTAAAGTGTTCAAGTTCTGCCATGTTTTAGATATTTAATTGTGGAGCCAGAGGATGAAATATTGCATTCAATATAGTTTGTTTCTCTTGGCTCGCATGCTGAATATTGTAGTGTTGTTGTTTACATTCAACTCTCAGCATGAAGGAGTGCATTTTGTGGTGGGGTTCACTAACTTTTGAGCACAACCGTACTGTATGTAGAACTTTTCATTTTGTATTTAGTGTTTGTTATATGTTAATAACTTCAACCCTTTGACATTTAAGAAAATGAAATAGCCAATTAAATCTCTTTACAAATTAGTGCATACATTGACAATAAATACAATTTCTGTTATTTCTTTTTAAATTTGTATAATTGACAGAAGCTCTCCATCACCTATTATCTTCAAAATAAAATTGAAAAACATCTCTTTGTATAATATTAAAAAGAGCTCTGAACAAGCGCAGCTGAATATTTTAAAATAAAAGCTGCGCTATGCAAATATGTTGATAATTATTATTTATTGTATTTCGTCGAGAAAACCATGTTGTATTGAAAGTCCTTGTTACATTCCATAACGACAGTACTGCCGATGGTTTGCTACTCAGAAGGCATTAGAAGGGAAACGTTGATAAGAGAAATAACTGACTGGTTTGAAAATTCTCGTCCAAAGCTTCTCGTTACCCTATCAATGTTTTGTTCCAATGATATTCAACTAAATGTCACTGAATCTGTAAGCAAAAAACTAATGTTAACTTGGATCATATTGCAGCCCACATATTTGTCCGTGTGCTGATTGGTATGTACATGTATATGATCTAAAAGCTACTTTTCATTTATTTATTTAATTAATTTATTTTATTTTCTTAACGCCTCCTCTATTCCAAAAACAAGATGGAAGAGATATCGCACCCCTTTCAACTTGTGAAGACGTCGCTCTCCATAAAATATGAAATGATCTCTGCTTAGGGGCTGCTACTTCAGTAATAAGTTGACAAGAAGATCTAAATGTGATATTATTTTATCTATAATTTAGAATTACATAAAACCCAAACCTTTTTTTTTTTCCCTTTAATTATCGGATGATGTTATTGGTGGTGATGATATGATGATCAGGATGTAATTGAATGTTACGGCGGTGTTAGTTGATGCATATTCGTGGTGGTGGTGATTTTTATGGTGGTGATATATGGTAGGTGGTGGTGGTGGTAGTGGTGGTGATATATGGTAGTTATGGTGGTGGTGGTGGTAGGGGTGATATAAGGTAGTTGTGGTGGTAGTGGTGATATATGGTAGTAGCCTAAAGGTGGTGGTGGTGATGTGGAAGTGATGGTGGTGGTGGTGATTAATGGTAGTTATGGTGGTGGTGGTGTTGATATATGGTAGTGATGGTGATGGTTTTTGTGGTGATATATGGTAGTTATTGTGGTGGTGTTGGTGGTAGTGGTGGTGGTGATGGTGGTGATATATGGTTGTGATGGTGGTAGTGGTGGTGATGGGGGTGATATATGGTTATTATGGTCAGGGGCGGATCCAGCTCCCGCCAATAGGGGGGCCCAAATTTTTTTTCACCCATATTTTCCCCGATCGGCCGCTGAAAGTTGATTTTTGTTTGTTTCTTTGAAGGGGTTGTTGTCCCAGTGGCGTAATGAGTCAAAAGTTCTTGAGGGAACTCGATACGGCGTATCGCTATAAATTAATAAGAAGTTGCGAGCGAAGCGATCGAGCAAAAATTTTGGACATTTTTATTACAAAAATCAAAGTTTGTGATAGATTTTGACATTTGGAAAATAATAGGCCTATATTTCACCCTTATCCTTTTCTTTTTTTTTTCTTGGTCGTGAAAAAAAATTTGGGGGGAGCAAAACGCCGATGTCCTATATCAGTCATTTCTTCGCTTTATTCTTAAAACACAACGCAAAAAAGTGTAATAATCTCATAAGCCCGATTTACATAGTGCGAGCGCGAAGCGCGAGCTGAAAATTTTGGAATTGCATGTATTTTGTCCCAGGGTTGGCACGTTTTAAACGGTGTGTTTTAAAACATGTTTTAAAACGCGTTTTAAAACACCCGTTTTTTTAACCAAAAAAAACGTGTTTTAAAATGCCTCATAGACTTGTGTGTTATAAATATGCATGGTCATGGATGTGATTTTAGATGAATATTTTTTTTAATTCTTTTATTTCTTAAGTGGTATATTATTTTCTTCTAACTAAATCTCTTTTTCAACACCACTCTTTCCTTCTTAATCCCCCTTTCTCCATCACTTTGTCATGTTCCTTGAAATCCTCTTGTTCAATTGTGCACATCAATCTATAGAATATTCTCATTATAACAAACATCTGAGTGTTGTGCTCACTTTTTAGACAGGGAAAGAAACACTATTTAAAATAAGCTCAAATGTGTAATAGTAGTACTTGAATGAATGGAGGAGTTGCAAAAGCATAAAATACTTTACAAATAGACTGAAAAAATTGACATTGTATTCTTGAGGTACATACGAAAGCAGGTGAAACTTTGTGCTTCGTAAAGATGAAGAAAAGTAGTTTAATTCAGTATAAGATTGTCAGCTAGCAAACCTTAAAGGACAAATCCACCCCAAGAAAAATACATGTATATGCTGAAAATTTCTTCAAAATCGGATGTAAAATTATGAAGTTATGACATTTTAAAGTTTTGCTTAATTATGCAAAACAATTAGATATCTTGGTCGGTATGCAAATGAGGGGACTAATGACATCACTCACTCACTATTTATTTTGTATTTCGTTATTTTCTCATTGTCATGTGAAATAAAGTTTTATTCCTCCTGAACATGTGGAACTACCATTGTTTTAAACAATTTTTGGGTCAGTCAAGTAGGTCATTATTATCAAATCTGTAAAAATTGAAATTGTATTGTTCAAACAATAAAAAACAAAATAAATAGTGAGGAACATCATCGACTCTTTCATTTGCATATCACTGAGATGGTTGGTATTACTGTTTTGTGAAAAATAAGCGAAACTTTAAAGTGTCATACATGTAACTTATTTCACATTTGATTTTGATGAAATTTTCAGCATTATGCTTGTTTGAATTTTCTCTACTGATTGAAATCAACATTTTTCTGGGGTGGACTTGACCTTTAACCCTAACAATCCCAGGGGACCGTAATGGCCCCCTAAAAATTTTCTATGATGAATCCATGAGCACGACAGGGCCACGCCATATTGTTCAGGACTATTTTGGGGATGCATGCATGGGTATGTGATTATGATATTACACAAGTGCATATCAGACCCCGAATTGCTCAATAACGTGATTTCATGTATAAAGCCAATGTGAATTTTTTGCCAACATTCGTACCTGTACCAATATTTGTACATGATTGGAAAATTATCGCCAATAATTTCCATTAAAAAAAAACCTAACCAAAAAAACTGTTCATAAGAAATATTAAAAAAAAGTTAAAACAAACACTAAAAAACATTTTGATTAGAAATCTTCAATTAAAGAAATAAGGGCTTTATTTATAGATTTAAACCCAAACTTGTATTTCATGCACTAAAATTGGTTTAATTTATTAAAATGAAATGAAGAATATTGATTAAATGAAATCAAGCTTTGAAAGCCCATAGTCTTTAGATTATGTCATTTTCTTACATTGTGCAAATTCTTCTCACCCCCCTAGATTGACAAGACTCAAATGTAGGTACATGTATGAGGAATAAACTTATAAAATGTCAATGTACTTTTTTGCATTCAATTTCAATGATTTAGTAATTTTTGGGAAAATATGAACCTTTCTTTTGGAAATTCAGTGAGAAAAATTGTAGTTATCTCTTACTTACTCCAAAAATGTATTTAAAACATCAAGAGCTTAAATAATACAGTATTAAATGTATAGTTTAATTTATTTACAGAAAATTTCATCGTTCGTTGGGGGAAAAAACGTTTTAAAACGATTTAAAACGTTTTAAAACAATAAAAAACGTTTTATTTGTTTTTTTAAATAAAAAACTTATTTTATTACAACCCTGTTTTGTCCTGAAAATTGAATATTTATCTGGGCAATGTTTGTGAACTTGAACAAGATCCGTGTGTAACTAGATAATTGCAGAAATTTTTGATATGGGTTCTGGCTTGATCGGAAACGAACCTGTTAAGGATGTTTTGCAGTTAGCCATTATTAATAAGAAGATACATATTTCAACTAATAAATAATGCGAGCGCGAAGCTGAAAATGTTTTGCTATTCCGCCCTGAAAAATTGACTTTCTAAGCACTTTTTGTAAACATTAACGGTATAGGTATAAAACCAAACAATTGATGCGAGCGGGGGAAAAAGTGAGATTTCAGACTTAAAAATTGGATACTCTATTCATGTTTTGTAAATCATGAAAAAGGATGGGTAATTTGGTTTCTTCGACATTAGCTAGCGCAAAGCGCGAGCAGAAAATTTTTGATATTCTGATCTGGAATTGGATAACTTTAGCACGTTTTGAATAAAGATCAAGCTGTGTATTTCAATAAACATGTGTGCGCGTGTTTTAGAGTTAGACAGAATCTGGGCATTCTAAATACATTGCATTTTTTGTCATGAAAATCAATAATGCGAGCGCGAAGCGCGAGCGGAAAATATTTGATATTCCGGTATGAAAAGGGTGAATTTAAGCACTATCTAAAGCACTGTGTAGAAAATTTGTGAAGCAGATGTGGATAGCACTTAATAAATGATGCGAAGCGCGAGCTGATATTTTTATTGTTATTTTGACCCAGGACCTGGACATTTTAGGTCTAAGGACATTTTGTCATATGAAAATGATGACTATCTTCCAATTCATCTTCCTAAGCGCGATATAAAACTTGTCGATATTCCTTTCTGAAAAAGGGACAATTTAGTTATTAGGAATTCATAAAAATTTTATTATCATATTTATTAATGTATAAGCCTAATGAGTGAGTGAAAATTGTTGACATTGAGGCCTAAAACTCGATATTTAAAGCACTTTTTTAATCATGAATAGGATTTATGAGTGATATATTTTAACAATAATGCGAGAGCAAATCGCGAGACGAAATTTTTGATTAACTGTCATAAAAGGGGGATTTTAAGTAGTTTGCTAAAGAATTAAAATATAAAGAATCTTATGGAATAAAAAAGACAGTATGTAGGCCTACTTGGCAAATCAAATAATGCGAGCGCACAGCGTAAAAAGCTGCAAATGATATTCACACGATGAAACGGACATTAAAAGAGCACTTAAAAATAAATTTGTAAATCAAACAAAATAATGAAAGCTCGATGTCCGAGCTGAAATATGCTTTGTATATTGACTTTGTATATTGATATATTTTAAGCTACATATCAGCCTATTGAGCAAGATATGTATCTCATCGAACAGGCTAAGCGCGAGCGAAAATTTAATATAGTGACGTGAAATATATAGTCCAAGTCTTTCCCTGACCTTAATTTAGTCTCCCTCCTCTTATTTTCCTCTTCTTTTTTTCTACTTTCTTTCCCTTTCTTTTTTTCTCCCCCCCCCCCCTTTCATTTTTTTGCTCCGCTAATAGGGGGGAGGGCCGGGCCCCTCGGCCCCCCTGGATCCGCCTATGATTATGGTGGTGGTGATTTATGGTGGTGGCAGTGGTGATAGTGATGATGGTGGTGGTGGTGGTGATGTTGTTGTTGTTGGTGGTGGTGGTAGTGGTGGTTTTGGTGGTGATGGGGATGATATATGGTTATTATGGTGGTGGCGGTGGTGGTGATTTATGGTAGTTATGGTGGTGGTGATGTATGGTAGTGTTGTGGTGATGGTGGTGCGTAGTTATGGTGGTGGTTGGTGGTAATGTATGGTAGTGATGGTGGCGGTGGTAGTGTTAGTGGTGATGGTGATGATATTTGGTAGTTATGGTGGTGGTGGTGGTGGTGGTGGTGGTTATGTATGACAGTGATGATCCGGGGTGCGTTTAGGTCATGTTTGTCTTTACCTTCTTTTTTCCAACAGTCCTTGCATCAAAATCAACCCACGTGTCTGCGATGGACTCTTCTGGTGGGTTATGTATGGCCTACGTCATTCCAATAATTGAAGAATGTGAGAAAGCTCATTTTGATGGGAGCTTAGTACATATCATCCCAAAGCTCATTCCAGTTCCATCTGATTTGGGTTGACCGAAGATAGAAAGAGAGCAAGCTTGGAATTCCAGTCGCTCCCAGAGTCTGTACTAGATTTCCCGGTAAAACTATATAGTCTAATTCAAAATGATGCGGGGTCGAGATTGTCAGAAAATAAAATGAAATTGAATGATATTTTTCAAATGGTCAGGATGAATGCGATGAATAATGACAAGATTAATAAAACAATGAATGGGAACAGAGGAAGGTGAATGAGGAGAATAGTCCACGACAACAAAAAACATTCTGGAAGAAACCTTAAAAATAAAATCAAACTCGTGCAGAAACTTTCAAAATAGCTATGATTGAAAAATCATCCAAATTATCTCTTGCCGGGATCGCATACTAATTGTCGCAATTGGGATGATTTTTTTTTTCGGTACCTTTTTTTTAATATTAAAATAATAATTTTTGGCACAATTAGAAAGAGAAAAATCTAGACGCATTCCACTTTTATTTCGCGCATAATCAACATGCTTTTTTGAAAACACGCCACCGCTGTCTTTATGGCAATAATTATGATGAAAGAAAAATATCATTTGTAGTGTGAACAAATAGGGGTATGTGATGGCTGCAGCCCCAAACTCACAGTAGGACCGTCACACAAAAAATTTGTTAATTGATACCAACACACTTGGAACACATTAAAATAGATAAATAAATGTGGACCGAAATGTGTTTGTATATACCCTTTAAAATTGCAACAACGTAAAAGAAAGAAATAAGAAGACTAAAAAATGCCTTCACTTAAAAAAGATGACTTTTTTTTCTCTGATTGTCATTTTGTTATGGAGATCAAACTCCCTTCATTTTTTTGGTGATGCACCCCTTTCAGAAAATCCTTAATCCATGCTTGTATGTACCTGTGACCATGCTGCATTTATTCACTTTCATCGTTCATGTCTATGTTAATTATTGATGGCAACATAAAGTCTTGTCTAAACGGCATGTGCGTGGAGATTATATGTACTGTCATTTTCATCAGGACTTTGAAGAAAAATATTGGGACAGAAGAGAGAAAGATACATCAATATTTATTATTGTCTGCTCCTATTATGAAATTGTGTTCTTCACTCTTAGAAAAAAAAGTGCAAAACGGGACCCGATTATCTCGTATTTGTAACCCCCGAGAAAAAGAGTTCCTAAAAAGGGTTCTTTATCAAGGAATATCCCGATGACCAGACCCTCCCCCCTCCGCACCCAAGCTAGCCTCCTTACTGGCCTGATGAAGGCCCGATGAACGGCAGAAAGTTTGTACTGAGTACCTATTTTAAGATTGCATGGTTCCACTGACTGAAGTGGCAATTTTTTTTTCATGCAGTGTATTTAGTGATATGCTGTGGGTGCTCATGCATGCAAACAGGGTATGTTTGTATATTTTTATTTACATGTATGTATTATTTTTATTTATTTATTATTTGTGACTGTGACATATTCCTTTCCCATTCGCTTTTTATGGAGTCTGACGAAAAAATTGTGTTTTTTTTTTAATTAGAATGACATGAGAATAAAAAGAATTGAATTGAAAATTTTAATGTTTTACTTCAATTCAATTCTTTATCTTATTTTCATTCAAACGTAATAGAAAGTAAATTAGTTGCAAATTTAATGACTGACATTAAAGAAAAGTAATATAAAATGAAGCACATTTAAGTGGAAATAAAATATTTTGTTAATACAACAAAAAGAATAGTAATATTTCCAATTAGCTATCAATCCGTATTCATGATCTTCAGTCTTGAAGTGCATTAAGTTGCCAATTCGATCGATGTAATTGATATTTTATTTCCTGTAACAACTCGGGATAAAAGAGTGAAACATGAGTATACTCTGCCCGCGATGATTATATAGAAGATATAAATAGAAGTAGTTAATCGTACTCATGGTTTGCTAAATCTATATGATATTGCTCTGTAAAAATTATAAGATTAGTATATGTTTTGATGAAATTTGTGTGTTTTTTATATTCAAGTATTAGTAACCTTTGCATTTATAAAAACAAATGTAGGGCCTACTTTTTCTTTCTACATCTCTGTTAATCAATTTAATACATTTTAGTGCACAATCATCACTGCAGTGTTTTTTGTGGGGGGGGGGGGTTGGGGAGGGGGTAATAAAGGGAGTAGCTCTTAAAGGAGAATGAAACTTTTGGAACAAGATAGATAGTGTGAAAACAGAAAAATCAAAGAAACGGATCAACGAAAGTTTGAGAAAAATCAGACAAATAATGAGAAAGTTATGAGCATTTGAATATTGCGATCACTAATGCTGTGGAGATCCTCAAATTGGCAATGCAACAAAGATGTGTGATGTCCCTTGTGAACAACTCTCCCCATTACTTTAGTATATATTTCACTTAAATTGCCTCTTTTATCACATCTATCAGTAGATCATGTGTTCTCTCTATAGGAGGGCATGTAATACAGATTTTTAAAGAATACATCGTGGATAAAGAGTTTGTATCACCACAAGAAAAAGCAGAAAGAGACATTTTGAGGGTATTTTATAGTCCATCAAAGGGAAAGTTGTTCACATGTGACATCACCAATCCTTGTCGCATTGCCAATGGGAGGATCTCCATAGCATTAGTGATTGCAATATTCAAATGCTCATAACTTTCTCATTATTTGTCCGATTTTTCTCAAACTTTCTTTGTTCTTATACTTTGATTTTTCTGTTTCGACACAAGCCTACTTATTCCAAAGGTTTCATTCCCCTTTTAAGCACTTTAAGCATAAAAGTCCAATTCTCGTTATCATTGACTTCATTTCAACTTAGATAGTTATGTTCGAACCGAAATCTCTTTGTCAATTGTACTTCTTTTTAAAGACAAAAATATTGACAGTTTATGAACTTGATTGCTGCATCCTAAAAGTGAACTTTTCCTGAAACTGATTTAGTTTTTTAATTAGTGGTTGTTCAATGTTGCCCTTATTTATATTAACAAATTGAACTATTTTACTCATTCATATTACAAAAATCTTTAAACTTAAAGGACAAGTCCACCCCAACAAAAAGTTGATTTGAATAAAAAGAGAAAAATCCAACAAGCATAACACTGAAAATTTAATCACAATCGGACGTAAAATAAGAAAGTTATGACATTTTAAAGTTTCGCTTAATTTCACAAACAGTTATATGCACATCCCGGCTGGTATGCAAATGAGGAGACTATGACGTCATCCACTCACTATTTATTTTGCATTTTGTTATATGAAATGTAAAATATTCTCATTTTCTCCTCATTGTCAAGTGATACAACGATTAATCCCTCCCTGAACATGTGGAATTAGCATTGTTTAATACTATCTGGTTCTTTCAAGTTGGTCCTTATTGTCAAATCTATAAAAAATGAAATATTTTATAATTCAAACAATAAAAAACAAAAGAAATAGTGAGAGATGGACATCATCGACTGACTCACCTAGTTGTGCATATCACTGTTTTGTGAAAAATAAGCGAAACTTTAAAATGTCATAACTTTCTTATTTTACATCCGATTTTGATGAAATTTTCAGCACTATGCTAGTTTGATTTTTCTTTCTTTATTCAAGTCAGCATTTTACTGGGGTGGACTTGACCTTTAAATTCCTGTTTATGCCAGATAATGGGAATTCATGTGTTAGCATACTTGATTTAAAGGTTATCTGGCATAAAAAGCATGATAAGTAATTTTCTAATATAAATGTTTTTAATGATAAGTATGATTTGTATAATTTCTTCATTTTTTTACAGTTAAATTTGCTTAATTTTTGACAAATTCAAATTACTTGATATTTCTTAATTATGTTGATCATAGAATATGTTGTATAATTTCATTTAATAAGACTCAGACAATTTGAACGTGTTCGAGTGGGGGAGGGGGTTATTAAGAATTAGCATTTTTTTGCAGTGTTTCAATGTTGATCTACAGTTAAATTAAATTATTAGATCCGCCCTATAATGATAATGATGATGATTCTGATGATAATGATGATGATGATTATGATAATGGCAATATCACTAATGGCTTTAGACAAAGCCCGGCATTATTTATTTTGCACTAGCATTATTTCAAATACTCTAAAAGAAAGTGAATTACTTAAGTGACATACTAATAAGGAGATTTTTAGAGGAGGAAATACGAATTCAACATGTTCAAAGTGGGTGTATACTTGAAAAAGATATTGCGCATAGACTTTAACTCATTCCTACATGTGCGCTTCTTCATTCGTAATTATAAATTTAATTATAAAGCTATCACGGATTGTAATCAAAAGCTATTTTTCACTTATTAATAAGAGCACTTGCTGTTTGATGTTCATTTTAAAATCATTCATCTATACTTAATTATTCTCCTTGTTCTGTACAAGTAATTTAACGCTAAAAATAAAAGCAAAAGAGGGGGTGTGTTTACGTGTGTGTGTGAGGGTGGGTATGCGAGGGCGTGTTTTCGGCAAATCATTCATGAATACTAATGATCATATATTGTGAAGTCTATACGGATGGGGTGGGGTCGGGGCGGGCTTAGTTTAGTTTTCTTAGTACAAGCATTTCATGACATTATTATTGATTTAGTTGTTGGTTAATATTTTTGTAGACTTATGCGGTTAATCTAAAGAGAAAATTTGTTATGTTGTTTTGCTGTAATCATTTACCATGAGTTTATGTAATTGATTTTGGATGAAATCTTTGATAAAAACACATTAAAAGGTGTGTAATAGTTGTGTGAGGAATGGGTGTGCGTGGGAGGGTGCTTTTGTATGTGAAGTAATTGGGTGCCTAATGGAGATGTGTGTGAGAGAGAGAAAGAAGAGAGAGGGAATATGTATTTTTGAGACGGGGGAAAGTATTTACGTTCAAGAAGCATTTTCGTTTTAATGGATGAAGAAAAAAAAACTCATAAAATTGTTATTGATGACAAAATATTACGTTCTCATCTACATTTTCTACATGTTCTACACGAAGAATGAAATCATAAGGTTTCATGTAAAAAAGGGGTCCCCTTTTAATTCAAGAATTAAAAAAAATGTAGAAGAGATGCGGCGCCGAGATTATAGTCATTTGGAGACTAATTTGCAATGTGTAGCATTTTTTACATCTACGTTCTGCTTTGGTATTTGCTTATATACTAGACAGTGTTTCATATGAATATACAGCGGTGCTAAAAGGTTAGTAAACCCCACCAGAAAATAAACATATTTCAAGTGTTCAAGTTCTTTCATGTTTAATTCATTTGATTGTATAGTCAGGTGATAAAATGTGACATTCGATCAAGTTTGTAGTGTTGTTGTCTACATTCATCACTCAGCAATGAAGGATTGCATATCCTGTTGTGGTTCACTAACTTTTTAACACCACTGTAGAGCATTAAATACCAATATTTCATTTAGATTTAATCGAATGTTTGCTAATTCTATCAAATTTTCTTAATCCATTGCTTCCGTCGCTCGCCGATTGAGAGAAATGATACATTAAAAAAATAAAGCCCTGGCAAAATGAACTTACACCACAGCCTTCTTGTATTGTTTTATAGGGATTGATCTTGAATAAAGATAATTATTCTGCAACAAACTTGAATCGCACGATCACACTTGGTAGGGAACACGTACCACCTTTAACTTGGTGTAACCTTTTGCTAATATACATCTTTTAAAAAAAGTTTAAATGGTCTCATGGCCGTATATTGAGCCCGCCCCCTCCTTTTTTGGTTGTAAATGTCTCAGTACCAAAATAAACTTCATTTGGCAGTGAAGCCCTTTTTTTCTTTCTTTGCTTGTCAAATTTCTTGATCAAACCCCGTCCTTGGAAAAAAAAGCTAGATCCGCCCTTGCCATATACATTTTTGATTTATGAAACATTTTTTCATATATACGTATTTGCAACAAGTACAATGGTGAATTTGCAATGTCCAATTATTTTTCTATGACTTAAATTTACATTTTTTCCAACACCATGAGCACTTTTTATTTAGTGGACATGGCACTTAACAAATAACCAATAGTATTATTAGTAAATAATCATGATGATCTTCTAGGCATAGCATTTTTTGTAGCAGGACCCATACGTATATTTTTACAAAATGAGAATGCGGACCGATAGACGTTTCCCATTAGCAAGCACTATTGTGCTTAGGACTACCCATATAAAACTAACTACGACTGTTTTGTAGTTGTAGAGCTAAGACCTCATACGTCACAGTATTGCTCCTCAGGAAGTTGTGAATTTCCCCAATTCAACGTCTGACTAGGGAAACGGAGAGGGCGTGTAGAGCCTACAGATAGATTTGCCTCTAACTCCATGTAGTTACAATGAAAATGATAGCAGTTCTGTGGAGCCCTAGGCCCTATAAGCCTACAGGATTGTTGCGTGATTTACTTTGAGCAATTAACTCTTAACATTTTCTCACTCTTGGAGGGGCATTGTCACCATACTTGAGCCCGAAATTCTCTTCACATCCACAGGGCGATATCATGTTTGAATGATTAGTTTTTATCAGGTTAAAGAACTGAATAACGTGGTTAGTTAAGCTAATCGGAATCGAAGGAATCATCGGGTCATTTTGTTTGAGAAACATAGCTGGAGAGCTAAGGAAGTTAAGTTGGATCATTATTTAGGATATAGCTCCACACCCTACAGGCTCTCCCGTAACATTATTTGAAAGGGGTAAAGATCGAATCAACGATGCATCGGTGACTTTATATCCAACGATCGATTCCCTCTTAAACACGCACCCTATTCCGAGAGTCGAGCTCGCGTCATCGGATAATTCGCACTAAACTGCGATTTGTGCTATTTGTTTGTGCTGCGTAGATTTACATTGAATGGATGTTATTAATACTGTAAACTGTCATCCTGTAAACACTTCTTTAAGAAAATTGGAAAAATTCGAATCGGATACCCAGGCCATTGTTCGTCATCAGGAGCGGAACGGGATATAGTATTTACTATCGGCACTCTCTGCAAGGTAAGACGCTTTAAATGATTCTATAAACTTATTTTAATCCTTTCCTATATACGGTTCATTAATTTGCCTTGCCATAATGATCGGAGTCCTTATAACAGTTCATTTTTAACTGAAGCACGATTCAAGGAATGTGGGAATGATTGTACTGATTATTATAAATCATAGACCTATAATCCGTTAAAAGAGAAAATGAAATGGTAGTATATATTTGTGGATATCAAAGTAACAGAAGACCCGAATCATATAAAGAATGGTCATAATGATACCACGGGCCGTAAGTATAGATAGTCGTACATCATCCATATTTATGCTTCCATATTACTTTAACAGAAACTAATTCAATTAGTTCATGCATTTTATTTTTATTGTCACCCCTTAGAATATAAGCTGAAAACTGTTTCATAAAGATGTTCGTATATAGAGTTAACACAACTTAATGTACAAGTATAGAATGTCATAATATATACCCCCCCCCCCCCCCCATCTGTACGTGTTAACGAACTTGGCAGATTTGTATGGTGAATATAACAGAATTGAATGCACATTCCAATGGAATATAGACTATTAGCCCATTCCAAATAAAAAGTGTTGAGTAGCCTACTTTGCGTACAGTAACGTTTCTATATAGCCACATACAGAACATATAGGTCTACTGTAACTTTACGAACTGTTTTGTATTAACACCGAGAGGTCTGAAGGCTTACAGTAAAAGTGAAGTATTGACCAGCAGCCACTGAGAATCCAATCGATCTAAAATTACTGCTTATCAGTAAATTTCTACATGAAAATAAAACGAATAAGAAATTATGCGTCTAAATCATAAGCATATGTAAAGGATTCCTTGTCGAGAGATAAACTTTTTTACATATTAAATTGAAAATGTTTTTCACATGACGAAATAATACAACATGCACAACATGATTACAATGACTAAGAAATGATTTAAATCTTAATACAGAGTGTAACTGGTCGCTAATCACTACCGGAAAATGATTGCTTTCAAATCCTTGGAATTGAGGATTCAATGTTGGCCGCAGCTCGATGGGAAACATGGGAGGAAGGGGGGGGGGGGTACTGACAAAAGAAGAGTAAGATATGATTCATCAAATTATTCAGTGAGTCAGGTGTTCCGAACTGTCAGTGTTTTTGCATGGCAATACTTGAAGCCCCTTGTTAGACATTAGCAAGGGAAACAGTGGTGGATCTAGGGGCGGAAGGGGGGTATTGGGATTACCCCGCCCCCCCCCCAAAAAAAAAAGAGGGAGGGGAATCAAACTCCAACACCCTTCCCTCCTCACGAGGGACGCGCAAGACGAAGGTGGATCTACGGGGGGGGGGGTACTCAGAAGAAACAAAAATGCCTTCATTTTTGAGTGATGGCTCTTTTTCAAGCCTGTCAATCCACTCCCCCTCTTATCAAAAGGCTAGGACCGCCACTGTATCCAGACCGAATTAGGCTACTTTCAACAAGGTTAACGGATCCCAACGAGACCAGTCCACTTCTAGTCAATTCATGGTAAGGTATGAGTTCAAATCACCAATATTCCTTTAGGTTATCACATGACACTCCTCCCCTTTATTTCAATTTTTTTTTTTTTTGGGGGGGGGGTAGGCATTTCAGTTCTCACTCGATTTTAAAATCACAATGTTTAATGTAATATGCATCTGCTGTTCAGGAATTTCCATCTTGTACCTCACAAAAATATGGACATATGAATTTGATACAAATTAAATCTTTACTAATGTCTATTTGTTATTAATAGCGACAAGATAATAATTTTCATATCCGTTTAAGCGATAACATACACAACATACAAAGGATATTCCGTCTCATCCGTACTAATCTGATATTGAGCTGAATCGTTATCGTGATTATATGCAAAGAATACAATCAACATTTCGATATAGATCTGTTTTATTATATATTTAGAAAACGACTCGACAAATTCTGCATAACTACGCAAATACACTTTCGATAATTACGGAATGGCATGAGGCCTACTATATGATAGCCTATATGATTAATCTTTTTCATTTAGTTATTTGTGTTAGTTCACGGATTTGTTGAAAATCCCGAACAGACCTTTCAAGTAATTAATATTGTGTGGAACGCTTCTGCTTTGATTTTCTGTAATCGTGTAATTTAATCCTAGACGTGTTTATCTGGATTAAAAGCCTAATCTATGGGTTAAGGCGGAGTCCTAATCAAGGGCGATGATGGGGGGGGGGGCATGGGACCCCCCCCCCCAGCGAAGTCTGGAGAGATCCCTTCGCTGTTAATTTTGAAGACTAGACCCCCCCAAAAAAAAATGCATATAATTAGTATATTTCTGAACTTAAGCTTATAATGTAGAACTCACAAAAAATATTACAAAATATAGATTCATAATGATTATTGACAGCATACACATCCAATAATATTGAATAATTTTTATTTACATTTGTGGTATCGAATAGCAGTGAGTGAACAATGTCATAGCAGTTGGCAGTATTCTTCAATCTCATATATAAAACTGGATATTGTGATTAATAGATTAGTTTCATTTACGGTTACAGCATAAAAGTTTATGGTGTATAATTCCTGGCCAGGATATATAAACAACGGGTTAGCCATATATTTAACAATTTCCTATTATGCAGCACGTCATCAGTGATGGCGGGGGACACGAAAGTTTTTAAACCAACATATTACTTGCATTTTTTTTTCTCATACTTCAACATGCAGAGGATAACTTCCGTCACTTTCATCCTTTCTTCAATGCTACATTGAAATTATATCATTAAAACAATTCCTTCGTTATCAGCTCGGTCGATTCGCTTTTCCACTTATATCCGTTCTTAAGTATCACAAAGATCATACCTATTCACTCCCCCTACCCCCGACAAAAAAAAATCATGCAGAACTGATAATATTGATCACTCTTCTATACTACTAATATGGTAAAATCAGTGTTTCCCCAAGTTGCTAGTCAGTTATCATCCAAATATTCTTGATGGTTTTATATAAAATTTCTTCTCTCCAGGTCATTAATATCACTTTTTGTAAGATGATTAAACACATCTCATCCTTGTTATGATATACTCATAAACGTAAAACACAATCTTAAAGTCTCAACTAAACAAGATATATCTTGCAAAGCAATCGAACACTATCTTGATTAACTAAAGCATGGACCTTTACTTTCTAAACTATTCAGTTTTGTTTTCTTCTTCTGATCGTAATCAATATAATTTCTTCGAAGTAACGAATTGTGATATTCCAATTGTTCAACTTTTCAACTTTCCAACTTTTCACAAAGAATATTCCCCGATAGATAAGTTATCAAGGAAAATTGATATTCTGGACGACAAGGACATCTAGCAAAAACATGTTATTGAGGATGTAAATTGCCATGTATTGCCAACTCGTCCACTCATCACATGGTCTATACCTTCAGTTAGTATAATGCCATTCCGTCCATCAACATTTGGTCCAATAACCATTTGGTCAAATCCTCTCTCCGTCTAAACACCAGGGTCCCGTATCACAAAGGTTAGCGATTGATCGTACGCAGGGACCTGGGAAGCGGGGGTGCTGGGGGTGCTGCGTGTATTATTTTCCATAGGCAGCACCCCCACGAAATCAGGTTCCCTTTCAGTTTGTATTTTGTATATATGTTATAATGTACATTATTATCACATCCGACAATCGCAAATCATTTACATACAGTAGTCTTTCACATATCCAATAACATCCCTCATATAACGCGACTCAATCAAGCTCCGGCACTCCGATACATACGTGGTCGCGCGCGATACGTGATAATCATAGTTTTTTACACACTACTTGATAGCATAGCAGGGAGGGACATATGGGATAAGGGTGTGGTTGGACTTGGAACTTCCATGTTTTATGTCGAATCAAGTGTGCGCGCGCCGTGTTTTGTATAAACGATTACAAGTCAGACAACAGAAATAAAATTTCACAGTCTTTTTCGCCCTGCCCCATGGCCCTGGGAAGCGCGGGTGCTGGGGGTGCTGCATGTGTTATTTTCCATAGACAGCACCTCCTGGAAATCTAGTGGTATAAGTTGATAAATGACAGAAATGTAATGAAAATGAACGACGTTTTGTAACCCCCCCCCCCCCCCCACTTCAGAATTTTCCGACACAGTACTTAAAATAGTGTTTAAATTCACCCTTTTTCAGATCGGAATATCAAATATTTTCTGCTCGCGCTTCGCGCTCGCATTATTGATTTTTATAATAAAAAATGTGAATGCCCAGATACTAGGTCTTACTATAAACACGCGCACGCATGTTTATTCAGATACGCAGCTTGTTTTGGGGCTACTCCGGGCTGAAAATATTTATATCAAATTCAATTTTATGAAAATCTGATAACAAATAGTTAAGTTATTTAATTCTAAAGTTTAGCAATATTTAATGAAAATGGTGATATGCATGTCGTCATGAATATTTAATAAGTGGGTTGACATGGGCGGAAATCTGTCCCCAAAGGTAGGGGGACCAGGGACTGGAAAATTTGACGAGCAAAAAAAAAGGGATCACCCTAAATGTAAGGTCATTTTAACCCTAACAAAATTTGACAAGCCCCCCCTCCCCCCCCCCCAAAAAAAAAAAAAAAGGTTTTTACCAAAAATGTAAGGTCATTTAGTCCAAAAGGTATTATTTCGATTGTGAAGTGATGTATTTTTCTCCATGAAGGACCAAAACTAGTAAGGGGGACATTTGATATTGTGTCCCCCTACTATTTTGGTAGGGAGGACACGTCCCCCTGTCCCCTCTCGGATTTCCGCCCATGTGGGTTGAAGATGTCACATCCTCACTATCCTGTTTCTTGTGTTATTACATGGAATCAAATTTTTTCATTTTTCATACCAGTGTGAAAGATATGTCTCCCTTATAATGAAATAAGTTGCAGCAAAGAATATCTCATAGACTAAATCAGTTGTCAATTCAACTGTTTTTGGTTCTTGAAGGGAAAATATTGAATAAATCTAATTTTATATAATAAAATACAAAAGAAAAAGTGGGGATATGACATCATCAGTTTGCTCATTGAATATTAATGAAGACATGCTTAAAATTGTTTCACCGGAATAATACTAATCTTTAAAATGCAATAACTTTGATATTCCTTGTCGGATTTTTTCTTTATCTGTTCAAACCTTATTAAATTCAGTGTGGAGTTTCAGATCAGAATATCAAAAATTTTCTGCTCGCGCTTCGCGCTCACATTATTAATGTACGAATATATCCAATTACCCATCATTTTCTTGATTTACAAAACATGAATAGAATGTCCCGATTATAGGTCTGAAATAATAATTTTGTTTCCGCTCGCGCTTGGCGCTCGCATCAATTGTATAGTTACAATTATACCTATCCTGTTCATGATTAGAAAAGTGCTTAGAATGTCTCGTTTTTTGGTATGAAATCTCAATTTTGTTTCCGGTCGCGCTTGGCGCTCGCATCAATTGAATAGTTATATACCTAACCTGTTCATGATTAGAAAAGTGCTTAAGATGTCCTGTTTTTAGGTCTGAAATCTCATTTTTATTTCCGCTCGCGCTTCCCGCTCGCATCAATTGTATAGTAATATAAACCTATCCTGTTCATGATTAGAAAAGTGCTTAAGATGTCCAGTTTTTAGGTCTGAATCTCATTTTTATTTCCGCTCGCGCTTCGCACTCGCATTATTTGATTGTTGATATGTGTATCGTCTTAATGGGTTACTGCAAACAGTCCTTATAACAGTTCACTTTCGATCAGACCAGAGCGTATCTAAAAAAAATATCTGATCGCGTTCGCAGTTATTATTTGTTACATACTTATCTTGTTCAGGACCACAAACATTGCTCAAAATGTTCATTTTCAGGACAAAATACATAAAATTTCCCCCCAAAAAATAGCTCGCGCTTCAGTTATCGAGTTATCTAATTATACAGTATATCTTTGTTTTTTTATAAGAAGAAAGCTAAGAAGTAACTGTCATATATGTATATATTATATATATATATATATATGTGTGTGTGTGTGTGAGAGGGTGTGTGTGTGTGTGCGTGGGTTGGTGGGTGTGTATGTGGCGCCCTTAGAGGTGTATGTGTGTGTGTAATTATGGAAAACTCAATTGTGTCCCTCCCCCCCACCTTTGAGGAGAGATTTCAGCACCCCCATTGAAAAAATCGTTCCCAGGTCCCTGATCGTACGCTTGATTTTCACGATTGATTGTACATTGGAATCTATGCAATCAATTGTAGAAAAATCAATAAATGTTCATTGCTAACCTTTGTGTTACGGGCCCCAGTTCGTCTATGACCATTTCGTCTCATAACCAGTTGGTCTAATATCCATTTTATTTTAATTTCGCCCAATTGGATCAAATGATATATGGACATAATAGCTATTTGACCAACTGGTTATTAGACGAAATGGTGAGTGGACGAAATGGCAATTAGACCATGTGGATAGAGGATGAACTGATGGTAGACCAAATGATAGTAGACGAGTTGGTAATTGGAAGAATTGGCATTGGACGAATTGAAAATAAACCATTGAGGATACCATGTTTAATGGCGTTGTTGGGGTTCATTGGAGATTCAAATAAAATTTATCCCACGAATGAAAACAAAAATGAAGAAATGTATTCTGCAAAAAAATATTGAGGGTTGTCGCAGATCTATAGATAAATACAATCCTTTATCATGTTATTTATTTTTTATGTACGTTGGAAATATGTTAGATCATTCGACCGAATTTTTATACAAGCATTAGCATTGAGGAACCTTTTAATTTAATTAAATGGTATAATTTCATTTCATCAATTTTCAAAATAATAGCAACAGTTGTTTTCTTTAGAAACAACAAAGTGACAGTATTTTATGAATCGTATTGAACTTTCATTTTTTGTATAGAAAATTAAGTAGAGTCAACTTGATTTATTCCATTGATTGCTTTGAACATTATGACCAATGCATGGACAGAAATAAACAATTCAACTAGTCACTAAGCTTTGTTTTAATTTCAACATTATTTTTTTTCATTTCTTACAGAAAACTGTACAAGATCAGCACAAATAACATAAACATAAATAATAAAACCAGCCAATGCATGCAATATAAATCTTCAAAATTATAGATTTGAAACAAGAATGAATGAATACCAATTTGCAATTCAATACTTCGGCAAATTATCAATATTGAATTGGAAATGTTACGAGCCAGTATAGGGAATACTGTTTTTCTGTTTTTTTTTACGAAGTAAGAATGCCCTTCTGTAGAATTGTACTTGATTTGTATTACTTTATATTACTTTGTATTATATTTTGAATGGAAATGAAATAAAAGAATTGAATTGAATTGGAATGAAGTCGCAAATCTGTGTTCTTTTATTTCATCAGCCCCAAACCTTTGTCTACGCAAATTAAAGCAAAATGCTAAGTATAACAGGATTTGGTCCCACTTGGTAATGTAGCTGCTGCAGTTGTCTGTAATTAACGCTTCATAAATGACATGTTATAAGAAAGGAAACACACATTACCAATCCCTGTCATATTACTCGCATACCCAACAAACACTGAACATAATTGTACTACGGATGCTACTAATGATCTAGTCTAATCTACTGTGGATTGTGTAACAAAGCATCCCCCGCCACCACACACACATGCCCACGCACACACACACAGAATTATAAAAATAAGAAGTAGCTGAATCAAAGAGTAATCTGAATTGAACAGTAGAGTGGTTTGCCAGCAGTAGCAGAGTGCCGCTAGACGTGTCGTATTAGTAGTAGTAGGCCTAGTAGTAGTAGTAGTAGTAGAAGTAGTAGTAGTAGTAGTAGTAGAAGTAGTAGTAGTAGTAGTAGCAGTAGTAGCAGTAGTAGCAGTAGTAGCAGTAGTAGCAGTAGTAGCAGTAGTAGCAGTAGTAGTAGTAGTAGTAGTAGTAGTAGTAGTAGTAGTAGTAGTAGTAGTAGTAGTAGTAGTAGTAGTATAGTAGTAGTAGTAGTAGTAGTAGTAGTAGCAGTAGTAGTAGTAGTGGTAGACAACGTTATTCCCATATTGCGAAATATATTAACATTACGTCATTTTATCTTCCTCATAATGGGAACTACCCAAATTATTTCATAGGCCCAGCCTGTCATAACTCTTTATAGCATGGTATGTGTGAACACCTTACAACCCCACTGCAATGTTTATCTTCAACACCTAATGACATCTAATAAAACGTAGGCCTACTTCGTGTGATGAATACCTATTGTCAATATTTAGTTTGCAATATTTCGAAACATGATTTCCCCTATTTTAATCAAATGCGAAAAACAACTTTGTGAACTTTGTGAAGTATAAAACTTAGAGGAACGTCTTTGACCGATTTCATTTTGTAAAACTCCGTCGTTGTAAAAGTGATGCCTTCTGCCGACAATTAGCGATCGCTTCACTACATGTTTAAAACAGTGATGTTAGCTTTTTAAACGTTCCTGTTTTTTTTAAACTTAATATTTTATCGCTATTTACAGCTTGAGGTGTTTTTTAATTCGCATCATCGCATTAACACTGACATTAGAATGAACTGCTTCAGGGCTGTAAGTATTTCAGTATTTTGTATCGTATTAATTTCTTACACATTCGTCGTAGTTTTAGTAAACGAAAAAATTATCACAATTGAATGGATTTAAAGCACAGCCGGCCTGTGCCCCCTTTTAAATGCCTTAATCAAATTTGTAATGTAAAAATACCGATTTAACCAAGTGTCCTCCCCTTGAAAGCCTGAACGTTTTTTTTTTTTGTCAAATTTTTCGCGGACGAAATTACCTTAAATTTGAGGTGAACAGTTTTGTTTTGCTTGTCAAATTTTCATCGGGAAAATGTACCCCCCGGCCCCCCCAGAAAATCCTGGATCCGCCCCTGACCCATTGTGATACTGACTATAAATCTATATAAAAAAAAATTACTAGACTTGTAGTAGAAAAAAAAATTATATTTGATTCCAGATTTTCTTGACAGATATAAACACTTTAATATTCCCCTAAGTTTTTTAAAATATATTTGAATCAAGCTTTCTTGGATGTCGAGCAAATGACAAATTTATTGTATTATTAAACTTTTTGAATGCAATGTGTTCTTTTATTGTGTGATAAAGGGGCGTTTCTTTCTCATGTTGATGGGTTCGTGAAAAATAGTCTTGTCGTAGCATTCGATTATTTTTTACATGATTTTTTTATTCTTTCCCGTAGTTTCCGAAGATGAGAGTGAGATGTTGTATGTCATGCAATTTTCTTGTATGGCAATATATGTTATTTTGTCGTTATCATGCTAATTTAACAAACACAATATAAAAAAAGGATGTCCCTGAAATTGTTCCTTGAATTTCCTTCCTAAAAGTTTACGAGAGGGTATACATCAGGACTTTGGCTTTTAAAACGACCTTATCATCATGTGACTGCCTTCGAGGTAATGATTTGACCAACTTTGACGTATTGTTACAGATCATGGACCAACATATTCCAAATGGTAACAATGACCATAATGACATCACAATGTCATAAATGTGTTTTATAATACTGGATGTGAATGAGGTGTAGCAATTTTCCGTCATTTCAACATTCAAATTTGTTTATTTTCATTTCCGAAAACATACCATTTTGGGGGACATTTGAAACATGCTATATTTGGGAAACTTGTTATAATCAATAAATTGATTATCCTTTTGTATTCCACAATTGTAATCATGAAATAAATGTTAATTATTTTTTAACTGTCCTCCAATCATGTCAATGCAAGAAAATGGCATGTTTCTTTCAGAGCAGACGAAATGGCCTTTAAACGTTATCGGAACCAGTGACACCGCTTTTTAAGATATCGGTTATCTTGAAATGATATACATATAGATCATATTTAGTCGACTCATTGAGGCGAGGAAGTTATAAAGCTGTCCAATGGCAGGAAAATATCATTTCACTAAAGAGCGATCAAATATCAAAGATTTTATTGTCCTTGAGCGGTTGGACCGAATATGATAGGTCCATACAGACGCTGGCGTACAGAATGGGGGGGGGGGGGGGGTCATGAGCCCGCCAAAAATTTTCACGACCCAAAAAAAAGGAAAGGAAAAGGAAAGAGAAGGAACGGGAAAGTGGGTGAAATACAGTAGTATTTTAATAAAAATTACGTCAAATTCTATCACTTTTTTTTTAATCAAAAACTTCTAAATTTTTGCTCGCTCGCAGCTTTTTTGTAAATGTTGCCCCATACACCATTATAGCTCATCAAGCTACTGCCAATGGGGTACAGATGGGGGCTTGAGGGGGCATTTGTTCCCCCCCCAAAAAAAAAGAGAGAGAGAGAGAGAGAGAGAGAAAAGGGAAAAAAGAAAGGGAGAGGAAAAGGGATGGCATATCAAACCAAATATATCACAAAATAATTGAAAAGGTGTTAAAAATGTCCCATACGCCATTGTATAAAGCAAATAATAACATTTTAATTGTTATTCTAATTGCTCGTGCGACGGACCGTCGAAACAGAATCGAACATGACATTCGGTGTCAAACAGTCTTTATTCAATCCTTCTTCGAGTCGTTTATTAGACTGTTTCAAATTACATGACTGTTGTGATAAGTAGCTATATCGAAAGAGCGTCCCGGAAAGAAAAAATAATAATACCGATAACATTTTTGTATATTTCTACGAAATCTCCTCGTTGAAAATTGATGAGGCCTATTTTTGGTGCGTTTTCGACGAGACCTTTTTTTCAAGCGTGGCCGATTTGAGGAAGCGAATCAGTGGAGAGGATCCGAAACGTCTGGAGATGAACAAACTTGTAGTGGATGGGTGAAAGGATATGAGAACTGAATCATATGTGTCCACCCCCTCTAATTGCCCCCTAAACCTCAACTTCCGTTCGCTAAGGGATCTTAAAGGGGAGTAAGTTTGGATGATCAAAAGTAACAAGCTGTAAAAACGCTTTTGTAAGATTTAACATAATAAGCAATTGCTTATACTTTTAAACTTTTGAAACAACTAAAAGTTTAGATGGTTTAAAGTTTAGACAACTTGGTTAAAAGTTTTTAAAATAGTTGTTAGAGTGAGGGACTTTAACAACAAGCTCAATAATTTTAACAGCGTTTTTACGGTTTATAATGCATGGCGTATCAAACGTGTAGCCCTATTTGTTTTTATTTTGTTTTTTGTTTTGCCTGCTATGACACTTTTTTGCTTACTATAACCTTAAATAATCAGGTCCACTTATTTTCAGAATGAATATGGACATACTACACTAATTCAGGAGGGGTGTCTTTGACTCTTAAAGGGGGCGACGCCATAGGGGGCAGGGGTTCGATACTTGGACCTCTTTTATTCCTTTTATATATTAATGACATGTGCAATGTATCCAGTAAACTTAAATATATCTTATTCGCAGATGACACCAGTATATTCATGTCCCACAAAGATTACAGACGTTACAAACATAATTTAATGAGGAATTACAGAAGGTTACCGATTGGTTATACTTGAATAAATTATCCCTCAATGTTTCTAAAACTAACTTTATGATATTTACAAATAAGAAAATAAATTTTAATGAAATTGATATAAAATTGTGTGGTTCAATAATAAAAGAAGTTTCATCTTTAAAATTTCTTGGTGTCATAATCGACAATAAATTAAAGTGGTTAAATCATATTGATGCCATCTGCAATAAGATATCTAAGAACATAGGCATAATGTACAAATTGCATAATTTCCCACCAAATATTTTAAAGATGCTGTATTATGCCATTATTTCACCATTTTTAAATTATGGCATTCTTGCCGGGGAAGTGCTGCGAATATTTATTTAGACAGATTAAATAAACTTCAAAAACGTGCAGTCAGAATTATCAACAGCTCCCCTTTTTACGCCGATTCTTATCTTATTTTTCATTCACTAAAAATATTAAATATTTATGATATGTACAAGTATGAAATGGGACTTTTATGTATGTTCTAAAGGACTTTTACCTTCTTTTTTATTGAACTGTTTTACATTAAATTATAATATTCATGAATACCCTACTAGAAATGCTGCAAACTTCCACTTTCCTAAAATAAGAACTTTCCTTTCTCATAAATCTATTTTCTTTTGTGGCCCACTACTTTGGAATTCTTTGCCGGTTAATTTGAAAACATCTTGTTCATTTAATATTTTCAAACGTAAGTTCAGAAACTTCATATTTGATAATTAAACCTGTTCGTAAATATTTTTTATATATAATCTAAATCTTACCTTTTTGTGTATCTATGCCTTTGTATTGTCTTCTAATTGTTTTTTGTTTTCGTTTTATTACTTTTGATATTGTCAATAATTGTCATTGTTTTTAAAGTAGGTTGTGTCGGCCGTTTTATAAGGATACTCTTTTCCTTTTTGGCTGCTTCCCTCTCAATGCTTTTTTGTATTACTTTTATGTCTTTGGTGTTATGTAAACTTTGTTCCCATGTATTTTACCACAATTATGTTCATTTTTATGCAGAGAGCAAAATAAACTTGAATTGAATTGAATTGGGTCACCCCTATTGATATTCAAGTGTTGACGAAAGAGAAATAGAGGAGAAAAATACAATGAATCAAACAGTTGATTTTTTTATTATTAGATGATACATTTTAAAATCAATATCCAAAACAATGACAATATAAACATCAAAATGTCATGGACGGGACCCTGGCATATAGAGATGTAAGTGCATTGATAACGGGGGGGGGGGGGGGTGTCAATTCTGCCCTTCAGCAAGCTTAAATCTTTGATTGGTCAAACATTGGGTATGAAAATTATATTTGCAGTTATACTACAAATTTATTATCACCATTGTTTGTATTATCCCTAATGTATGTATACATACTCGACATATCAGTACTCGACAGTTGTTTATAATATATACGTGTATAAAATATTTGTATCCAAAGGAACTGTTGCTGCGCTAGCGCCATGAGCGTCTCTGGACGGTGTGTGCGCTCGATAAGATATCACTATTATTATTTATTATCATTATTATTATAACTATTTCCATTACAGAAGTCTGTAATCTCGCAATTTGAAATCAGTGTGTGACACAGTACATGTAATGTTCAATGTGTGTGACACAGCGTGTTTACATTGTGTGGCACAGTATTTTCACAGTGTTTTCCCAGTGTGTTCACAATATGTGACACAGTATGTTCAATGTGTGTGACACAGTATTTTCACAGTGTTTTCCCAGTGTTTGACACAGTATGTTCAATATGTGTGACACAGTATTTTCACAGTATTTTCACAGTGTTTTCTCAGTGTGTGACACAGTATGTTCAATGTGTATGACACAGTATTTTCACAGTATTTTCACAGTGTTTTTCCAGTGTGTTCACAATGTGTGACACAGTATGTTCAATATGTGTGACACAGTGTGTGACACAGTATTTTCACAGTGTTTTCCCAGTGTGTGACACAGTATGTTCAATGTGTGTGACACAGTATTTTCACAGTGTTTTCCGAATGCGTGTTCACAGTCTGCGACACAGTATGCTAAATGTGTGTGGCACAGTGTGTGACAAAGTTTTTTTCACAGTGTTTTCTCAGTGTGTTAACAGTATGTGA